>NC_135954.1:67395213-67701880 GCF_053455715.1 Rhinoraja longicauda | reverse complement strand
CCTGGTTTGGTTTCTATGCTTTTTATTCAGCAAAGGTCAGGAATCTTTTGCAGTGACCATTTTCCTATTCCTAAGTAATACTGTTGAAGTTTTCAAGGAATCTATTCCATCTGTTTCTAATATAAATTATATTCTTTGACAATATTGTAGAAGCAAGGAGGTGGATGAGGTAATTTGTTCCTTCAAGCTTGCTCCAATCATGTATGTCAATAGCATTGTGGACTAGTTGTCCTTTCATTGCAAGAGGATCTGAGAGTAGGAACAAGGATATCTTGCTGCATTTGCACAAGGGTTTGGTGAGAGCCCATCAGGAGTTTTATGTGCAGTTTTGGTCTCCTTATCTGAGGAAAGATGTTCTTGCAGGATATTCTTACATGAAGGGAGTGCAACATAGCATACATAGCATTGTAGACTAGTTCCTAAACTACAGGTATGACCTGGGAGAATTGGGTCAGTAAATACCTGTATTTACTGCAACTGAGAAGATTGAGAGATCCCACAGAAACCCATAAGAGGTTAGCAAGTTGAACAAACATGATGCAGGGAGGATCTTTCCAATCATGGGGTTATTGATAACCTCAGTTCACAGCCTCAAGATATGGGGTCTACATTTAGAACCAGAATCAGGGAAATGTTTTCATCCAGAATGTGGCGAACAACTGGCATACCCAAACCGCAGAGGCCAAGTCATTGTGTATTCAAAATGGACTCTGTCACCCTTTCCCATGGTGCCTTTTGTGTCTTGAAATCTATCTATCTCCTTTGTATTTTCAGCAATTTGCCCTCTACAGTCTTCTGTGACAGCCAATTCCACAGGTTCACCACCCTCATCTCAGTCATAGAGTCATCCAATGTTTTAACAGGCCCTTTGGCCCTACTTGCCCATGCTGACCAATATGCCCCATCTACTCTTGTCCCATCTGCCTGCTTTGGCCCATATTTCTCTAAACCTATCCTATCCATGTACCTTTCTTAATGTCTCTTAAAGGGTGTGACAGTACCTGCCTCAACTACCTTGTCCGGCAGCTCGTTCCATTCACCTACCGCCCTTTGTGTAAAAAAAGTTGCCCCTCTGGTTGCAATTAAATCTTTCTCCCCTCACCTTAAACCTATGTCCTGTGGTTCTCAATTTCTCTACTCTGGATAAAAGACTGCATTCACCCTATCTATTTCTCTCATTATCTTGTACACCTCTATAAGATCACCCCTCATCCTCCTGCGCACCAGGGAATAGTGTCTCAGCCTGCTCAACCTCCCCTTACAGCTCAGGCCCTCGAGTTCTGACAACATTCTTGTGAATTTTTTCTGCACCCTTTCCAGCTTACAAACACCTTTCCTATAACAGTTATAAGCTACCCAAGTGAAATATGTGATGTTGTTCTGGCTGCACTCTGGCAATGGAGGAGGCCCACGACAGTAAGGTCAGAATGGGAAGAGGAGCTAAAATGATTAGCAACCAGGATATCGAACAGGCCTTTGTGGATCGAGTGCAAGTGTTCAGCAAAAAGGTTGCCTTGTCTACACTTGGTCTCACCAATGGAAAGGAGGGCATTTCGGGAGGTTAGAGAAGGTGGAGCCACCAAGGCCTGCTGGCAATGAGGGGCTACTACCAGCTGTTTGTCTGACCTGGATGCTGTCTTCATTAGTTCTATGATCTGGTTGTCAGTCAGTGAGGGCAGAGATGAAGTTTCTGTGGGGTTTTTCTTGTTAACTGACGCGCATCGTCTCTTCCTATTAAAATACCACTCCAACCATGGCCCGAGAGGCCACAGCTGTAACTCATCATTGCCTTTCTTCTATAACTAGTGCGGCAATCCCTGCCAAATTCCCCAGTTGCTGGTACATAAAGCAAGTCCTCCTTGTTCTTGCAGCAGTTGCATTCACTACAGCAAATTGGTAACCTTTCTTCTTTCTCCTCTGGAGGATCTCCCTGGCCCATGATACTATTGCAAATAGGAGGATCTCACAGTTACTCCCAAGTCCAAATCCTCCTGGTGGGCCGAACTCCTTCAGCATTTTCAGCAAGACTGGATCATTCTGACCAGGATTGTCTACCCGAGTATTCTTCGTATGCCTGATATTTTTGCTCCACATAATCCACGACAGGTTCATCAGCTCTCATTATCGTTCCCCAATTACTCTCACAACCCCCTTGTGCTGCCTCACTTTCCCCTTTAAAGTTACAATATCTCTCTTTTTACTGGGCTCCCACAAGTCACCCATGTACCATATTGTACCCCTTGAGCTAAAGTGTCCCACATACACCGATGAGCCAAAACATTATGACAATTGACAAGTGAAATGAATAACATTGATTATCTTGTTACAATGGCACCTGTCAAGGGGTGGGATATATTAGGCAGCAAGTGAACAGTCAGTTCTTGAAGTTGATGTGTTGGATGCAGGAGAAATGGGCAGGAGTAAAGACCAGAGTGACTTTAACAAGGGCCAAATTGTTATGGCCAGATGACTGGGTCAGAGCATCTCTGAAATGGCAAGGCTTGTGGGGTGCTCCCGGTCAGCAGTGGTGAGTACCTACCGACTGCGGTCCGAGGAGGGAGAAACCACAAACCGGTGACAGGGTGTTGGGCGCCCAAGACTCATCGATGCGCGAGGCCAACGAATGCTATCCAGTCTGGTCTGTACCGACAGGTCTGCTGTGGCACAAGTCACAGAAATTTTTTAATGGTGGTCACGGGAGGAATGCCTCACAACACACAGTGCATCACACCCTGCTGCATATGGGGCTGCGTAGCCCATGATGACCCCTATCCACCGTCGAAAGCACCTACATTGAGCACGCGAGCGTTGGAACTGTACCTTCGAGCAGTGGAAGAAGGTTGCCTGAGTCACATTTTTTTTTCCGATCACGTGGATGGCTGTGTACGTGTGTACCGTTTACCTGGGGAGGTGATGGCACCAGGATGCACTGTGGGAAGACGGAGGGAGTGTGATGCTCTGGGTAATGTTCTGCTGGGAAACCCTGGGTCCGGCCAGTCATGTGGATGTCAATTTGATATGTGTCACCTACCTAAACATCGTTGCAGACCCTTCATGGCAATGGTATTCCCTAATGCTTGTATGCCTTCGGTGTATGTCTGGTGAATCTCAGTCATTTATTCTAACTTGCCCCCAAAATCTGCAATTCCACAAACATCTAGAAGTGAGGGCAGCTCAAGCAGTATGGTCTACTTCTCCCTATGGGTGAACGGTTTATGGATGGTGGTAATCTGTGCAAAGGGCTGCCTGGGGATGTCAGAATTTTGGTCTTGTCTTCAATAGATGCCATCTCGACACATATGGCAGGGAATAACCTCTCCCTCAAATACTTCTGTACTAGCACCCATATTAAACAAAAGACATGGGAAGGACAAAAATAAAGCAGCACATTCTTAAAACCAGGGAGTATGAACTTAGCAATTTCCATCTTCTCTGTCACTGAGCTCACGATGTCTGATGTACTTCCTTTCATATAAAATGTTAAAAGTTCCAACTCTGTTATCCCTCTTCGGTCTTATTTCAAAGTTGTCTTCACACTCGTGAACAAGTGTACTGCTATACGATCTCCTGAATGAGTTGACACACATCCCTCTGATGTCCCAATTGGTCAGTAACCACCTATTGCAGCTTGTGGCTCTGTCTTACCAAACAATCTAGTGTTGTCTGGTACTGACCCCTTATACATACAAACACAAACACTTAGATGTGCACATATGGGGCTCAGCTCTCCATCATGTCCTTTGATACTTAAAGATCCCATGGTTGCTGGCCTGAACAGATTTAAGGATGGGTGTTACACTTAAAAATCAAGAGTCAAGAGTGTTTTATTATCATGTCCAGGATAGAACAATGAAATTCTTACTTGCAACAGCACAACAGAATATGTAATCATAATGTATATATATAGAACAAACAAAGAACAAACAAACAATAATATTGCGATAATAACAATAATAGTCTATGTTGTTCGGAGCTTATTGGAGCTTGTGTGTTTAATAGCCTGATGGCTATAGGGAAGAAGCTTTTCCTGAACCTGGACTTTACAGTTTTCAGGCTCCTGTACCTTCTTTCTGATGGCAGGGGTGAAATGAATGTGTGACATGGGTACTCGCCTTCTTAGATGGCTGAGGTCAATGGCCATGAATTGGTTGATATAAAAGTCTTCATTCTCCAGGAGAAGCAGATATTGTCTTAGAGATCCTTTTCGTAGAATCTCCCAAACTCAAAACACCTCAAATTTTTATACTCTTAAGGTAAAAAATAACAGCAGGTGATTCGATACAATGACAATAGCTACAATGACATTGTTTACTTCATTATTTTAAGTCTTTCAAAAGGTTCCGTTGAATTGTACATTTTCAATGTGAACACACTGTAGCTAACAAAGTACCTTTGCGTATTCCAATCCCTTTGCTGGGACAAAGTAGGTCATAAGAATGATCTAAAAGCTTCTAAGGACAGATACCCAAAATTAGTGCAGCGAGGGTTGACTCTCTTGAGTATACAAATACTCCAATTATTGATAGACAGTCAAATATGCCTTTGACTATGTTTCATGTTTCAAATGATAAGTCTGGTCTGGAGGTTTCCTTTATCTCGATCACACTGATGCAAAATAACCTGTTTCCGGTTTGATGTAGGTCAATTAACATAGTCTTTTGTCTTTGATGCATTTGAGAATGTGTGGTCATGTCAGTAGACATTCTGTCTGTTTCTCTGTCCTTTTAATTTCATATTGATTACTACTTGCAATGAGCATTAGGACAGATATTCTGAAGACAAATTCTTGTTGAAATGATGACTGTTATATCCACATAATTTTATAACTCCTGAATAATTACTATCATTGGGAGTACAATGAGGGGCTGAAAACAAATCCTTTTAAGGTACCAGTGTTGAGAATCATGGAAGATATTTTGTCGTCTATTCTTGCTGATTTCAGTCAATGGGTCAAGAAATTGAGGATTCAGTTGCAGAGGTGTGGTTTCCAAGAAAGCACACTAATGCCTCTACTTCCTTAGAAGGCTTAGGAAGTTCTGCATGTCTGCAACAACTCTCACCAACTTCTACAGATGCGCCACAGAAAGCATTTTATCGGGATGCATCGCAGCTTGGTTTGGGATCAGCTCCATCTAAGACCGCAAGAAGTTGCAGCGAATTGTGGATGCAGCCCAGACCATCGCACCGTTCCATTGACTCAATTTATACCTCATGCTGCCTCAGCAAGGCCAGCAGCATAATCAAGGACGAGTTGCACCCTGGCCACTCCCTCTTCTCCCCTCTCCCATCGGGCAAAAGGGATATACGTGTGAAGAGGCACACCTCCAGATTCAGGGACAGTTTCTTCCCAGCTGTTTCCAGCATGTCATTGTTTTTAAATCCATGTTTTCAAAAGACCTACCTCTCCCTTTCCCACATCTCCCAGTATTTATAATCTCTTCAAATCCTATGGGCCTTCTAGATTTCTGCACTTTGCAAATTCTGACTTAAGTACCGATGTGTTCTTTTGTTTGTTCATTTCAGCATCATCAACCCTGCTTTCAGTTGCCATTCCTGAGGCTCCACAATTTTCTTCCACTACATCTCCTCCCTACCTCATGATCTCTCTTCTTAAATTCTAGCTCATTAAATCAAACCTATCGTATCTATCCAGATGTCCCTTTCAGTATTTCAGGTGTCATTTTGTTTGATGGTGCTCCAATTAGGTGTTCGTATGGTATTTTTCAAACAAGTATTCTGAAATGCATATACTGTTATTTTCCAGGATTTGATGAAAATACCACCAAATAATTACAATGAAAATCTTTAAATTGTAAGGGGGACTTTTTTATTGGTGGGAGGGTTCCTAATTTTGTACTTGTTCTCTCTTTTGCATTCAGTTTTAGCCACCCGCAGTTAACTATGTTATTTATGCTTGTCAATATTTTATAAAGCGTGGCGATATTTTCTTTCATCAAGCCCCAGATCATGAAACTACCTTTTATTATTCTCGTTGAAACTCTTTATACTTCTTCAGTGACCCTATTGAAAGTAGACTGAAAAATTGTATCTAAGACAAAGTTCCAGTGCTGCAGCAGAAGTTCAATTGTTGCTGTTGAATATTTTGAAAATGTCTTTTGTGAAGTAAATATTACCCATTAATTTAAGTGAAGGTTGATTTTGGTATTGATGATAAACTAGAATAATGTGCTCGGAGGCTATATCTTCCAGCAGTAGAAGGCACCATGATTTTGAGGTGCAGCCATGTGTAATTGTTACAGTCAATCTTGCCAACAAGATAAATGAAGGGGGAGGAGCAGGTCCCCGTGGTGGAGAGGATCGGAATCCCAGTAGAAGGAGGATATCCTGAGTGGGACTCTTTAGCTCTGTGGTCTGCACTGTGCCAGTTAGGATATCATGGTATTCTGATTTCCATATTAAAATGGACCTTCCACATTGGCAAATTACATGGATTCTAACAGTAGGCTCCTTTCTGGATGGTGCTGGCCATATTGTGTTCATGAAGCTGCAAATGAATCAGATTTTTGAGAGAGTATGTCAATATTTTGTTCATACCAGGTGTTTGGAGTGAAATTGAATTTTTATGCAGTTTAGGTGAATTAGTAGGGCAGTAGAGTTGCTGCCTTATAGCGCCAGAGACCAGGGTTTGATCCTGATTACAGGTGCTGTCTGTACAGAGTTTGTACATTCTCCATGTGTCCACGTGGGTTTTTAACGGATGCTCTGTTTCCTACCATGTTCCAAAGACGCGCAAGTTTGTAGGTTAATTGGCTTCTGTAAGTCGTCCCTAGTGTTACTTGTTTATGGGAATGTACACTGGCGTGGACTCCGTGGGCTAAAGGGTTTGTTTTCATGCTGTATCTCTAAACTAAAGTAAACTAGTAGAGGGCAACAACTGTAACTCTAAACTAAAATAAACTAGTAGTGGGCAACAAATGTGGACTTGGTAGTGTTGACCATATATCCAAGGAACAAGTTTGCTGGCTTATTGATTTGGCTCATTCCCTCGTATTTCAGCAGCAAATAAATTTACTTAAAAAAAATCTGCTGCACCTAATTACGTTAAGCTTTAATGACCATTTTGTCTACATACATTAACATGTTTAACTGAGCCAATGTTTTTAATTTTACAGGGGAATCGGATGATTCTGACAGCCATGAAGAATCTTTACTCGATGGTGCTTCAATAACATCTGACCGCAATGATAACCAAGAAGAAGGTTTAGCTGATGGTATGTAATTGGTTACATCATCATATAATTTCCCTTTACCATTTTTCTACAGAGACTGAAACATAGACCTTCAATTTATTGTTGTTTGGAAACCAGATAAGGCACAAATTTATAATTGACTAAACCAAGAGGACCCGTTGGGCCCATTCCTCGTAGAGGGGGAACAAGGAAGGGGAGAGGGTGTCGTCACTGAGTGAGCTCTGGACTCAAAGCCTCTCCTGTATTGGTGTAGCACCCTCAACCGCCCCACTCAATCCCCCACCTCCCCCCACTGTCCCACTCCATCCCCCGTACCCCACCCCCACTTGTCCCTCCCCTGCCCCCACCCCCACTCCCCCAGCCCTGCCTCCACCCCCATTACCCCCTCCCCACCCCTATTCCCCCCCTCCCCCTCTCCTGACTCCCTCCTCTCCCCTCCCCCCACTCTCCCCTCCTCCCCACCCCCACTCTCTACTGTCCCCCTTCCCCCCCACCCCCACAGTTCCCCCCCACCTCCACTTCCTCCTCCCTCTCCTCCACTCTCCCAGACCCCCCACCCCCACTCTCCCCTCCCCCACTCTCCCAGACCCCACCCCCGGGCGAGAGGTGAGAAGGGAGAGGGGGGAGGGGAGAGGTGAGATGGGAGAGGCGAGATGAAATGGGAGAGGGTAGAGGGGACAACTGAGCGCGGGCGGGCGGTGGCGCTGCCGGCGGCCATCTTGTTTTGGCGAGTGAGGAGCAAATAGAGTCGAACGTGGAGCATTGTGACGTCAGATGCTGAGGAGTTTCAGGAAATGGGTTAGGAAGTGAATTTTTAAACTTTAAAATGTCTGTAGCTTTAAAAACGTAGCTTCAATTTGAATGAGAGTTGTTACATAATATGCCCAGGATAATGGTGAGTAATGTGGTGCAAAAACTGTGGCTCTATAGTGTACCATTTTGGCTGTGCGAAGCACCAAAGTCATGGTGTGCACAAACACACATACACACGGACAGAGGTGGGAATGGAGTGCGTGAGTGAGGGTGGGGGGGGGGGGGGGTGAGGTGGGAATGGAGTGCGTGAGTGGAGGGGGGGTGGAGTGGCTGAGTAAGGGGAGGGTGTTAGACCAATGCAGTGGAGGTTTGGTGGAGTTTTAAATGGGGTTCGGGGGGGGGTGAATTGGGTGAATGGGGGATTGGAGGAGGGGGGGATTAGGGGAATAGGTAGGGTGAGTGGAGTTCTCTAAAATGAAACAAATCTAAATGAGGAAAAATTAGATTAATTTTATGTCTAAAAAAACAAAGCGTTTTTTTCTTTAAATCGTTTTTTAAAAAAGTGAAATAATGCTGTGAAAATGTTGTAGCTATACTTCCCTTGTGCATATGACAATACACTCAACTTGATGTTGCATTACGTTCCTTTTGGAAGGCAGCTATGTGGAATTGAAGAGCTCCCTCTAGTGGAATTCAAAATGTATAAAGGGGATAAAACTGTAAGACAGCTGAAGCACAAAACCAAAATCTCAACAAAAGATCAGTTTAAAATGCATGTGTCAAGCTTGTAACCAACATCCAACTAAGCCGCATAGAATACATGTATTACTTAAATGATAGGAATTTATGTCACAACTTTCACAACAAGATTGAGAGGGATGAGGAAAAATTGACTGTACATATTAACACGAGGGACAGAAGATTGGAAACGAGATAGAAGCTGGGATGTGATAGGTGGAACAGATGATGGGTAGATGAAGCTAGATGGAGTGAGGGGTTGAGTAAGAGGAATGAAGGTAGAAGCAAACCAGGTTTGCAGGTGAATGTGTGTGGGAGAAGAAAACTGGAAATATATGGTACCTTAATTAGAAAATTCAATATTCATGAATTAGAATTGGATGTAAGCGAGCGGTATGGTGGCACTGCTGTAGAACTGCTGCCTTACAGCACCAGATACTCGGGTTCGATCCTGACTATGGATGCTGTCTGTACGGAGTTTGTACATTCGCCTTGTGACCGCGTGGGTTTTCCCCAGGTGCTCCGGTTTCCCCCCACACTCCAAAGACGTACAGGTTTGTAGGTTAATTGGCATCAGTAAATATTGTAAATTTTCCCTAGTGTGTAGGGCAGGGCAAGTGTATGGGGTGATTGCTGGTTGGCGCTGACTGGGTGGGCCAAAGGGCCTGTTTTTGCGCTGTATCTCTAAACTAAACTAAGCTAAACATACGGAATATGAGATATTCTTCTAATTTGCGTTTGTCTTCACCATAGCAATAGAAAAGACGAAGGACATATGGATGGGGGTTGTGGGAGTGAGAGGAGAATTAAAATAACATGTAACTGGAAGCTCAAGATGGCCATTGCAGACAGAGTGCTGGTGCACCATAATACAGTTATCTAACCAGTTCCCACATCCCACACGTCATCCTCTGCCATTTCTGCCAACTCCAACGTGATCTTCCACCTGTCACATCTTACCCTCTCCTCTGCTTTCTACATGGACTGCTCTCTCCAAGACTCCTGGTCTGATCCTTCCCCATACAGCTTTCCTGTTTCCTGCTATTTCCCCTGCAACTGAAGAAGGTGGAATACTTGTCCCTTTACATAGAAACATAGAAAATAGGTGCAGGAGTAGGCCATTCGGCCCTTCGAGCCTGCATCGCCATTCAATATGATCATGGCTGATCATTTAGCTCAGTAGCCTGTACCTGCCTTCTCTCCATACCCCCTGATCCCTTTAGCAAAAAGGGCCACATCTAACTCCCTCTTAAATATAACCAATGAACTGGCCTCAACTACCTTCTGTGGCAGAGAATTCCACAGACTCACCACTCTCTGTGTGAAGAAATGTTTTCTCATCTCGGTCCTAAAAGACTTCCCCCTTATCCTTAAGCTGTGATCCCTGGTTCTGGACTCCCCCAACATCGGGAACAATCTTCCCGCATCTAGCCTCTCCAACCCCTTAAGAATTTTATATGTTTCTATAAGATCTCCCCTCAGTCTTCTAAATTCCAGCGAGTACAAGCCCAGTCTATCCAGTCTTTCCTCATATGAAAGTCCCGCCATCCCAGGGATCAATCTGGTGAACCTTCTCTGTACTCCCTCTAAGGCAAGAACGTCTTTCCTCAGGTTAGGAGACCAAAACTGCACACAATACTCCAGGTGCGGTCTCACCAATGTCCTGTACAACTGCAGCAGAACCTCCCTGCTCCTAAACTCAAATCCTCTTGCTATGAATGCCAACATACCATTCGCTTTCTTCACTGCCTGCTGCACCTGCATGCTTGCTTTCAATGACTGGTGCACCATGACACCCAGGTCATGTTGCATCTCCCCTTCTCCCAATCGGTCACCATTCAGGTAATACTCTGCTTTCCTGTTCTTGCCGCCAAAGTGGATAACCTCACATTTATCCACATAATATTGCATCTGCCATGCATTTGCCCACTCGCCTAATCTATCCAAGTCACTCTGCAGCCTCCTAGCATCCTCCTCGCAGCTAACACTGCCACCCAGCTTCGTGTCATCCGCAAACTTAGAGATGTTACATTCAATTCCCTCGTCCAAATCATTAATATACACTGTAAATAACTGGGGTCCCAGCACTGAGCCTTGCGGTACCCCACTAGTCACTGCCTGCCATTCCGAAAAGGACCCGTTTATTCCTACTCTTTGCTTCCTGTCCGCCAACCAATTTTCTATCCACCTCAACACTGAACCCTGAATACCGTGTGCTTTAAGTTTGTACACCAATCTCCCATGTGGGACCTTGTCGAAGGCCTTCTGAAAGTCCAGGTATAACACATCGACTTATCCACTCTACTAGTTACATCCTCGAAAAATTCTATAAGATTCGTCAGACATGATTTGCCTTTGGTAAATCCATGCTGACTTTGTCCGATGATTTCACCACTTTCCAAATGTGATGCTATCACATCTTTAATAACTGACTCTAGCATTTTCCCCACTACCGATGTTAGGCTAACTGGTCTATAATTCCCCGTTTTCTCTCTCCCTCCCTTTTTAAAAAGTGGGGTTACATTAGCTACCCTCCAGTCCTCAGGAACTACTCCAGAATCTAAAGAGTTTTGAAAAATTATCACTGATGCATCCACTATTTCTGAGGCTACTTCCTTAAGCACTCTGGGATGCAGCCTATCTGGCCCTGGGGATTTATCTGCCTTTAATCCATTTAATTTACCTAACACCACTTCCCGACTAACCTGGATTTCCCTCAGTTCCTCCATCTCATTAGACCCCCGGTCCCCCACTATTTCTGACAGACGGTTTATGTCTTCCTTAGTGAAGACAGAACCAAAGTATTTGTTCAATTGGTCTGCCATCTCCTTGTTCCCTATGATCAATTCACCTGTTTCCGACTGCAAGGGACCTACATTTGTCTTAACTAATCTTTTTCTCTTGACATATCTATAAAAGCTTTTGCAGTCAGTTTTTATGTTCCTTGCCAGTTTTCCCTCATAATCTATTCTCCCTTTCCTAATTAAGCCCTTTGTCCTCCTCTGCTGGACTCTGAATTTCTCCCAGTCCTCTGGTATGCTACTTTTTCTGGCTATTCTGTATGCTTCATCTTTTGTTTTAATACTATCCTTGATTTCCCTTGTTAGCCACGGATGCACTACCTTTCCTGGTTTGTTCTTTTGCCAAACTGGGATGAACACTTGTTGTAGTTCATCCATGCGACCTTTAAATGCCTTCCATTGCATGTCCACCGTCAACCCTTTCAGCATCAATCGCCAGTCTATCTTGGACAATTCACGCCTCATACCCTCAAAGTTACCTTTCTTTAAGTTCAGAACACTTGTTTCTGTATTGACTTTGTCACTCTCCATCCTAATGAAGAACTCTACCATATTATGATCACTCTTGCCCAAGGGGCCTCGCACAACAAGACTGCTAACTAACCCTTCCTCATTACTCAATACCCAGTCTAGAATGGCCTGTTCTCTCGTTGGTTCCTCCACATGTTGGTTTAGAAAACCATCTCTCAAACATTCCAAGAAATCCTTTTCCTCAGCACCCCTGCCAGTTTGGTTCACCCAATCTATATGTAGATTGAAGTCACCCATTATAACTGCTGCACCTTTAGTGCACGCATTTCTAATTTCCTGCTTGATGCCATCCCCAACCTCACTACTGCTGTTAGGTGGCCTGTACACAACTCCCACTAGCGTTTTCTGCCCCTTAGTGTTTCGTAGCTCTACCCATATCGATTCCACTTCCTCCAAGCTAATGTCCTTCCTTTCCACTGCTTTAATCTCCTCTCTAACCAGTAACGCTACCCCACCTCCTTTTCCTTTCTGTCTACTCCGCCTGAATATAGAATATCCCTGGATGTTGAGCTCCCAGCCTTGGTCACCCTGGAGCCATGTCTCCGTAATCCCAACTATATCATAATCATTAATAACCATCTCCACATTTAATTCATCCACCTTATTACGTATACTCCTTACATTGAGACACAAAGCCTTCAGGCTTGTTTTTACAACTCTCTTACCCCTTATACAATTATGTTGAAAAGTGGCCCTTTTTGATTTTTGCCCTGGATTTGTCTGCCTGCCACTTTTACTTTTCACCTTGCTACCTGTTGCTTCTACCCTCATTTTACACCCCTCTGGCTCTCTGCTCCTGCTCCCATCCCCCTGCCACATTAGTTTAAATCCTGCCCGACAGCACTAGCAAACACTCCCCCTAGGACATTGGTTCCATTCCAGCTCAGGTGCAGACCGTCCTGTTTGTACTGGTCCCACCTCTCCCAGAACTGGTTCCAATGTCCTAAAATTTTGAATCCCTCCCCCTTGCACCATTTTTCAAGCCACGTATTCATCTGAAATATCCTCCTATTCCTACTCTGACTAGCACGTGGCACTGGTAGTAATCCAGAGATTATTACCTTTGAGGTCCTACTTTTAAGTTTATCTCCTAGCTCTCTAAATTCACCTTGTAGGACCTCAACCCGTTTTTTACCTAAATCGTTGGTGCCAATGTGCACCACGACAACTGGCTGCTCACCCTCCCCCTCCAGAATGTCCTGCAGCCGCTCAGAGATATCCCTGACCCTTGCACCAGGGAGGCAACATACCATCCTGGAGTCTCGTTTGCGACCGCAGAAACGCCTATCTATTCCCCTTACAATTGAATCCCCTATCACTATAGCCCTTCCACTCTTTTTCCTCCCCTCTTTTGCCGCAGAGCCACCCACGGTGCCATGAACTTGGCTGCTGCTGCCTTCCCCTGATGAGCCATCTCCCCCAACAATATCCAAAATGGCATATCTGTTTAGGAGAGAGATGACCGCAGGGGACTCCTGCACTACCTGCCTACTGCTACGCTGGCTAGTGGCCACCCGTTTCCTTTCTGTCCGCTTATCTTTTACCTGTGGTGTGGCCAACTCACTATACGTGCTATCCACGACCTTCTCAGCATCGTGGATGCTCCAGAATGAGTCCAACCGCAGCTCCAACCGTTCAAAGCGGTTTGCCAGGAGCTGCAGCTGGACACACTTTCTGCACATGTAGTCATCAGGGACACCGACAATATCCCTGATCTCCCACATGTTGCAGGATGAGCATTCCACGGGGCCGATCTCACCTGACATGTCTTACCCCCAAATTAAATCAAATCCCTCTTAATCCTTTAAACTGTACCTTTACTAAAAGGCACTGTACCTTTAACTCACCGAACCCTTAACTAAAAGTACGAACAAAAAGCAGAAATACAACCCCGGGGTTACGCCCAATCAGGTGCTTCCTCTAGTCCGCTTCCACCAATCAGCGGCTTCCTCCAGACCACTTCTTTTAAAGTGTGTGGGAACGTTTTTATCCCGCTCCAACCGCCTCCAACCGCTCCTGGGCCTCTGTGTGAACAAGCCCTGCGCTGGGTTTTTAAACCTACCACCCGGACGCTGCTCCAACCGCCTCCAACCACTCCTGGGCCTCTGTGTCAACAAGCCCCGCGCTGGGTTTTTAAACCTACCGCCCGGACGCTGCTCCAACCGCCTCCAACCGCTCCTGGACCTCTTCCATCACCATCAAGAGACCTAAACTGCCCTTGCAAGTGCGGCAGAGGCTCACCTGCACCTCTTCCAACCTGGTTAACTGAATTTGGTGCTCATGTTATGGCCTCCTCCACTGTATATTAGTGAAAGCAAGTGTGCATCGTCAATTGTTTTGCAGAGTATCTTGAGCTTCCTGTGCACATCACTTTAACTTTTGTTACCACTCCCATACCATCTTGTCTGTCCTAAGCCTTTTCCATTACTACTAGTAATCTAGTAGTACCATTAAAATATAAAACAAAGAAAAAGCCACTTACAGGAAGAATTTGAATATGATGAAACTGTATTCATCTATTAATGTTGTTTGCTCTTTTCAAAATGGGTTCAAAGAATAAGTCATGACACCCAGAGAGCAAAGAATTATGGAATAGCCTTGTAATTTCTGTGTGATGTAGTAAAGAGTAATTTGATGCATTTCACTTTCAGACAATTGTTAAGTTTAACTGAGCTTACTAACCAGAAGTGGAAGTATAAACAATAGACAATAGACAATAGGTGCTGGAATAGGCCATTCGGCCCTTCGAGCCAGCACCACATTCAATGTGATCATGGCTGATCATTCTCAATCAGTACCCCGTTCCTGCCTTCTCCCCATACCCCCTGACTCCGCTATCCTTAAGAGCTCTATCTAGCTCTCTCTTGAATGCATTCAGAGAATTGGCCTCCACTGCCTTCTGACTGGAGTGAAAGGCGTATATTTGTAACATTTCTATCAGTTGATCTTGTTAACAGGTGGTACTGAATTGTATATAGCATAATGAAAGTATTTCATAATCTTTCTTGCAGATATGATTTTTTAAATGTACTGTTCCAACATGTATAATCTATTCACCAAACGTAGGCTTTACTTTCCAAAATGGAACATTACATTTTTCTGCTGAAGAATTGCGCTGAACATTAAATTTTTGTACTGAAGGGGTTTTACAAAAAACCCTTGTTGAGCGTGGAACCTCATTGGCTGACAAGCGCATCACACAATCAATTGTTTTTGATTTTGATTGTTTTTCTTGATTTTCCAATGCATGCCAATGACAAGCAAGTCTTCATGCTGGAAGTAAGTACTTGTAAAAGATTTGGACATGACCTCATCAGTATCTAGATATCAACAAATTTGGGCAGGAAAAATACTGCAGATCTGGTTAAAATCGAAGGTAGACAAAAATTGCTGGAGTAACTCAGCGGGTCAGGCAGCATCTCGGGAGAGAAGGAATGGGTGACGTTTCGAGTCGAGACCCTTCTTCAGACTGATGTTGGGAGGGGGCAGGACAAAGATAGAATGTAGTTGGAGACAGGAAGACTATTGGGACAACTGGGAAGGGGGAGGGGATCGAGAGGGAAAGCAGGGACTATCTGAAGTTAGAGAAGTCAATGTTCATACCGCTGGGGTGTAACCCACCCAAGCAAAATATGAGGTGCTGTTCCTCCAATTTGCACTGGGCCTCACTCTGACAATGGAGGAGACCCAGGACAGAAAGGTCAGATTGGGTTATGAATTGGGCATTTTTATACATGGTAGTTGAAAAAGATTAAAACCGGGACCTAGTTTCAGTGATTATGCAGGTAATTTCAGCATTTGATTTTGAACTCAATGTATATTTGTCTGAAAAGAAAGGCAATGGTTATTTTACTACTTGTGTAGGTTTTTATGTAAATATTCTGCACATTTTAAGATTGTATTTTATCCCATTGGAAAGCTATCAAGCTGATTAGTACATTACTTTTAGTTTGGAATAAATAGATGATGCCCAAGCCTGGCCCTCTTTGTGTGCTGGTCTCAGAAGTGGATTTGCAATCATTGATTGCAATTGCTCCACTCTTTTAAGCCTCTACTCCAACAGCAACATTTCTTACTTTAATTATGCTCTTCTTAATCTCCCCTCAGATCTGTTGCACTAAATGTTATTTCCTTCATCCTGTATCAGTACACTGTGGGTGTTAAAGTTGGGTCCGCGCTTTCAGACAACAAACCACATTGGACACCTTAAGAATGAAACAATGCCTTTTTATTCACGCATGCGGGTGTGGGAGAGAAACCCGAGTATGGCCAGGGGCATACTCGCTGTCCCTCTTGGTCCCACACAAAGGTCCGATCCAAAGCCGCGCTTATTTATACCGGGGGGGGGTGGGGGGGGGGGGGGGAGGTGCCATGCCTCTTACATCACCAGCACCTTTGAAACAAAGCCCCTCGTGTTAGGACATGCTCGGACATGCTCCTCTGCACTTTTAATCCTTTCTGGCACCAGTTCTTGTCTGGATCAGACTTGTCTTTCTGTGTGGTTTTACTTAACAATCGGGCACATCTTTTTGCCACACCTTGGATCTGTTTCTTTTGTCATGCACAACATCACAGTTTCAGCTAATCACAGCATTTTATCTTGTTTCCACATATTGCCTGAGTCATTCCTCTGCTGTTCTAAAACTCTTTCATTCCCTTCTTTTATCATTACATGATAACAATTAAAATCCCCGCGAAGCACAGAGTGGTTGGAAACACTGTGTTACAAATATTAGTTAAAAACAGTCACAATCTTCCTGAGATCTGAATATTTCACAAAACACAGAGGTCGAGGGGTCAGTAACTTGATCTTCTCACGGCTCGTCCCACATGGACATGTTGAGAACTTTGTCACACTCTATATACCAGATTATTTCCCCAGGTCCAGCCCATCTGGGCCAGCCGCAGGACAAAAAGGGGGGTCAATAGCCGCATTGTCCTTTCTTGTTTTTTTGATCCGTTTGCAGTCAGTCAGATGTATCCAACGGGGGTGGTCTTCAACCTTCAGTGCGGTGGGTGTTATTAGTAGCACTTGGTATGGTCCCTTCCAGCGTTGTCCCAATTTCTTCCGATCCCAGTTCCTTACCAGTACATAGTCTCCTGGTAGTATGGGCGTCCCCGTGTTCAACTGGCAGTGGCTTCTGTGCCTCTCATACCTGGGAATGCAGGACTGATAAAGCATTGGTTAATTGCTGTGCATAGGTAATTAATTCATCGCTGAGGGCATGTAATTCAAAATAACTTCCACATTTTTAGTCGCACTCCAGGGGGTACGTAGCGGCCGACTGTACATTATTTCGGCCGATGTTAGTTTAGTAGCTCCGTGTGGGGTCACCATCATTTCAAAGAGGGCCAAGGGAAGGACCTTAGTATGTTAAGTATGCGGAAGGGAGTGTATATAGTTTAAAAGAACGGGCAGAAAAACATCAAGTACACAAACTTGGATGTGGATGACTCGATTTTAATCATGCAAAGTCTTTCCACTGACTAGATAGCAAGCAACAAAAAGCTTTTCACCGTACCTCGGATGGAACACACAACAATAAACTAAACTAAATATATCAAATTGATTCCAGTGTAGCACTATTTTGCTGTAAACTGTAATATCTGAAAAGAAGATCTGTTAGAAAAAATGTGCTTCCTCTTTGTGGTGTAATTGTGTACATTTTTGCCAATCATTAAATTCATGTTTCTTTTCTTTAACTTCATGCTTGCTTGCTGACACTTTCAGAAGTAAGGATTGAAATTTGTAGCTGTTCCACGATTATAAATACACAATAAAGGTGGAAACCGATCTGCCTAATGTCACTAAAAGAAAAACTGCTGGAGTCTGTTGAAAGTGACAAAATTCAATCTCACTTGGAGTAATCCAGACTAATAAGGATAGTCACGGATATGCTAAAGGTGAATCTTGTTTGAATAAGGTGATTTGAGCTCATTAATTGAATTTAAGGAGAGAACTGATGAAAATTCCACTTTTAAAGGCATTTGATGACAAATCAATCTATATATATATATATATTACTAAAACTCTCATCTTGTTTGTTCCATTTGTTTATTTCTTTGTGCGTTTCTTTGTGCGCTTTTCATCCACAAAAAAACGGTACACAAAAAAATGGTACACCATAGCGTGACAATTTTAGCACCATCTTACTCACCTTTGCCCTGGGGACACCGTCATGAATGAATGAATAAGTTTATTGGCCAAGTATGCATGTACAAGGAATGTGCCTTGGTGCTCCGCTCACAAATGACAGCACAAACATACAGTTAACATTTAAGAATAAAGCATAAACACATCAAAACAATAAGGGTATACCATTACGGTCTAAACATGTGGGTGAAAATAAACCAGAGCAAAAAAGAGACTACAGACTTTGGTTATTGAGTAGAATTATCACTCGTGGAAAAAAGCTGTTTTTATGTCTGGCTATGGCTGCTTTGACAGTCCGGAGTCGACTTCCAGAGGGAAGTGCTTCAAAGAGTTTGTAGCCAGGGTGAGAGGGGTCAGATATGATCTTTCCCGCTCGCTTCCTGCCCTTGCAGTGTACAGTTCGTCAATGGGGGGAAGGTTGCAGCCAACAACCTTCTCAGCTGTGCGAATGATCCGTTGCAGCCTCCGGATGTCGTGCTTGGTGGCTGAGCCAAACCAGATCATGATGGAGAAGGTGAGGACGGACTCAATGATAGCAGTATAGAATTGGACCATCATTGCCTGTGGCAGATTGTGTTTCTTCAGTTGCCGTAGGAAGTACATCCTCCGTTGGGCCTTTTTGACTGTGGAGTCGATGGTGGCCCCCCATTTAAGGTCCCTGGAGATGATGGTTCCAAGGAACTTAAATGACTCCACAGATGTGACTGTGGTGTTGTTGATGGTGAGTGGGGGGAGGGGAGGGGGATCTCTTCGAAAATCTACAATTAGTTCCACTGTCTTGAGAGCATTGAGCTCCAAGTTGTTGCGATGGCACCAGGACGCCAACTGTGTCACTTCCCATCTGTAGGCAGATTCCTCCCCATCCTGGATCAGTCCAATCAGGGTAGTGTCATCCGCAAACTTGAGGAGCTTGACAGAGGAGTCTGTGGAGGTGCAGTCGTTGGTGTAGAGGGAGTAAAGGAGAGGGGAGAGTACGCAGCTTTGCGGTGCACCTATGCTGAGGGTCTGCCTCACATGCTGCTTCCTGACCATCAGGAAGTTGATGATCCACTGACAGAGGGGTTCAGGCACAGTCAGCTGGGAGAGTTTGTAGTGTAGTAGCTCTGGCACAATGGTGTTAAAAGCAGAGCTAAAGTCCACAAACAGAATCCTAGCATAGGTCCCCTTGCGGTCTAGGTGCTGGAGGATGAAGTGCAGGCCTAGGTTGACTGCGTCATCCACCGATCTATTGGCCCTGTATGCAAACTGTAGGGGGTGATGTTTTGCAGCTGGGCCAGCACGTCTTTCAAAGGTCTTCATGACTGCAGAGGTAAGTGCGACAGGCCTGTAGTCATTAAGACCAGTGATCCTTGTCTTTTTGGGTACAGGAACAATAGTGGAGACCTTGAAGCAGGCAGGGACAGTGCAGGTTTGCAGGGACTGGTTGAAAATGTCTGTGTAGATCGGTGCCAGTCTTTGCAAACTCCAGCCAGTCTCTGAGTAGGTGTGAATTGCTGCTTGGGGAGGAGCGTTCCCCTACCCCCCTGCCCCGCCGGGAGGATGAGCGGCGTGGGGGGAGGGGAAAGGGAGGAAGGGGGGGTGGGGGAGGGGCAGGGAGAGGGGGAGGGGAGGGGGGGAGGAGTGGGGGGAGGGGAGGGGGAGGAGGAGGAGTGGGGGGAGGAGTGGGGGAGGGGAAGGGGGAGGAGTGGGAGGGAGGGGAAGGGAGGGGAGGGGAGGGGAGGAGGAGGAGGAGAGGGCGCTGGACCAATCCAGGAGAGATTTGGGGCCAATGAGGGGGCTGCTGAGCCCACGAGCTGCTGCTAACTTTAAGAGACCCAAAAACAGATAGTATTTCCAATTTTTCATGACCAAGTAGTGGGAGCAAAATAAACTGATAGATTTCTGGCTCTAGCTTAAGAATTGGAATGCAGAGTTAATGTACCATACTACCGGTAAATACAATGCCTGGAGTAAATTGAGCAATTCTGATACTGCACTTTGTGAAAGAGATGTCAGATTTGGAAGGAGTCTAGTATAGATAAAATAAAGTGATACCAGGACACCAAGTGTTAAATTACAGGAGGCAATAACAAAATCTCAATTTCATATTGATCAATATTTTCAAGATGTTAATGGGAGAACTAATTGTCGGTGGAGAATCTGAGAAATGCTGAGAGTAAATTAAGAGGAATTACTTTGTGCATTAATTTCTACCCGGCTGCTAACATTTCTAATTCTGAGTTTGACATATTCCTGCTAAATATGTTTAGAAAGATGGCAAAAAGATAGTTATGTCACAGATCATTTTTGTTGCATTAAATAGCAGAATTGGTTTTGGTTGCTCTATTCGCTACCATGTTCTTGGGTGCAATTGTAGTGGGTGTTGCAAAAGAACAACACCTGGGGATATAAACAAATCCTTGCAGGTGTCTATGGACTTTCCATTGAGTGCAATGTTGAATCTAGCCTTAAACAATCATTGGTTATATGTCAGCTGAAGTATTAATGTAAAATCTAGCATACAAGTAAAATTCAATTTATGTATTGCACTTGGATGTTTGGCGTCTTAAATTAGGGAACATTCTCAAAACCTCTGGCAAAATCTCTTCACTTGACCACATATAAAAACCTTTTGAAGTAAAACTTGAAACCTGCACATTTACCTATAATTTAAGGAAGCTTGCAGAATACTCTAAGCACTGAAGGCCTTCACTATTGAGGCAAAGAAAAGAAATTATGCATGAAACATTGCTGGGAGAAAGCAATGAAGAGCCAGATAGGCAGTTATGGTCCAGGTTTGGGGGAAAGAGGAGGGTGGGTGGGAAGAGAGGTTTCGGATGGGGAAGTAGGAATAGAATAATGATTTGGAGGAGAGAAGGCAAGAGAGATGAAAGATTTTCTTACAAGCCTTCCCTCCATTTAACTTTTTCCCTTCCTCACTCTCTTTTCTTGCCTCTTGGTTAGTGCGGGACTTCAGGCTTCTGTACCTCTTGCCCAGTGGTAGTAGTGAGAAGAGGGTATGACCCGGATGATGGGGATTCTTTATGAAGGTTGCTGCCTTCTTGAGTCAGCGCCTTATGTAATGGTTTCATTGTTGGGTAGCCTATACCTGTGATGGATTGAGAAGTCCCCCATTCTCTGTAGTTCTTAATTGTTAGCTGGACCTACATGTTAACCAGCAATGATTAATGCACAAGCAACGGGTACCTCTGAACACCCAATACTTTAAATTTCTCACCACTTAATAAATAATTTTACTTTCTAATTTTTGTTTAACAATGTGCTTAACCTCACACTTTTCATATTGCATTACACCAGCCGTGTCCTTGGCCAGTAACTTAACCTGTCTATTTCTTCAGAAGCCTCTCATTGTCCTCCTTGCTGTCCGAATCGGTAGAATAAAGCTTTATTGCAAATGTTGTTTCTTTTATAGTCTAACCGCCTGACTTGTATTTCAAAGGTATCTTGTTCTTAATGTACACCCATTTATGACCTACTAGAGCTCCCTGCAACAACTCCCTTGCAACAGTGTGATTTAATTTTATCTGTAATTTTCTAATTATTACCGCACCCTATTTCGGTAATCTACTTCTGTAATCTCCTTAAATCCTGCAACCTTCAAAGATATTTAAGAGCCTCTGACAATGACCTTTTAGTCATTCAGAAATTTAGTTGTTGTTCAAAGTCCTAAAGTCGTAGTCATATAATGGGCAAACAGCATCTTCAAACCACCCAGTGTGCACCTTTGTGTGGACAATCCCATTATGAGCATTAATATACTTATGTACTCTAATCCTATTTTATTCTTCCTACAGTCCATCAACTGCTTCAGATTCTACTAGTTACTTAAATCAGGGGCAAGTTACAAGACACATTAACCTACCAACCCATGTCTTTTAGGGATGTAGGAGGAAACTTGAGCACCCTAAGAAAATCCATATGGTCAAAGGGACAACATGCAAACTATACACAGACATTAGTGAATGTCACATTAAACAAGGCAGTCAGGAGCTATACTTGCTGCATTATTGTTTCGCCTCTGATTTTATACTTCATGCTGTAAGAAGCTGTTTGATCCCCACCTTTTTAACCATTCTTTTGCAAGTATCCTCTGTGAATATATTAAAATCAATGTTATAATGTTTCATGCCCTGAGATGTTTTGTTTTGTTCTGTTGTGTGTGCTACATAGGGGCACATAGGGGCACAATTTTGTTGTTGACCAGCTTCTTCAAAACCATCATCAGTGCTTAAATACAGACTTCCAAACTATTATTGCATTATGTCTGTCCAGCAGATTCATGGAGCAGCACCAATATGCTGCAGCACACATGCCAGTGTGTACGAGACCTCTGCCCCTGGATAATACAGTGTGGAAAATGGACATGCCTCTCAGTTCTAGCAACTCAGGTTTGATCCTGACCTTGGAGGTCTCTACGAAGTTTGCATGATCTCCCTGTCATGTTCAGGCTACTGCAAACTTCCTCTTGTGTACATGCATGGTCAGGCCTGAACTGATGGACATGTGAGAGAGTAGATTACAGTGGTAAGTGGGGGAACAGGATAGCACTGAACTTGACAAAAATCAGATGGGCCAAATGGGCACCTTTTACATTATAAGGGAATATGTGAAATATGCTGATCAAATGACAGCATCTCATCTCTTGCTCCACAACTGGATCCAATACTGAGTCCATCCGTATTCCATAATGTATTTGGTGGTTAGGCATGATACATTTAATACAATACAATATATCTTTATTGTCATTGTACAGGGGTACAACGAGATTGGGAATGCGCTTCACATACGATGCAATAAATTAATTAGCTAGTCAGTATTAATTTAAACAACCCAATGAAACAAATTAGAACAGTTTTAAAACTGAATAAAGTGCAAGTAGATCTGTGCCGGTTTGCTGTGCGATGTGACTATCCGGCTCAGCAGGACTGGTTCATAGCAGCTATGGCCCTGAGGATGAAGCTGTTCCCCAGGTGCGGGCGTAGAAGGCCTTGTATCGTCTGCCCGATGGTAGAAGTTTGAACAGACTGTTGCAGGGGTGTGAAGAGTCTTTATGGATGCTGGTGGCTTTTCTGAGGCATTGTGTGTTGTAGATGCCCTCCAAAGCTGGTAGCTGTGTTCCGATGGTCCTCTGAGCTCTATGGACTATCCGCTGAAGAGCTTTCCTCTCTGCCACTTCACATTAGCAATGGTCCCATTTATTTGAATGGGTATCCTTACTTAAAGTGAAGGTAAAGGATTTATTTTTTAATTAGTCATAAGTTGAATGTGGTTTTAAATTATTTTTTAATTAAAAATTTTTTTTCAGTAGTATTCATTTATTTAAGATATGTATAATCATTAGAGACATTTAGAAAATGTGGGAAAATTTCCTTCCGTTAGCATAGGCAGTAATGGTATGAGTTTCTGCTGTTGGCACTCATTGCACTGCCTCATGCATTGCTCCTAGTTCTGGGGCTTGCTGAAAAGTGGTGTTGCAAAAGTTAGTATAACAATGGGTATCCTGCTGAATGCAGTTCAATTTGCCCTATTGGGTTTCAATGTACACTTCAATTCAGATTGTACATGTAGAATTTCTGTTTACATTATGCAATTAATTTTTCTCAGTCATGTATAACCAATTTAATCGTTGTCGATACTTATATATATATTTGAATGAAAATGTCAGCCTATTCTCAGGAACCAACTTTTGGCTAAGGCGGCCAACAGTGTTGGAATTCACACTGCCTTCCCCAAGTGCTGGCACAGCCTATAGCCAATTGTGCTAAAATGTTACTTAAGGGCCTGTCCCACTTAGGCGATTTTTTTAGGCGACTGCCGGTGACTGTCAAAGTCGTAGCAGATCGCCAAAATTTTCTTTTACCCGACGACAATGACCACGACAATGCCGAGTCAGGTTGAGATTACAGCGTCTTCGGAAACACCACAAAATTCCCACGCTGTCAATGCTTCTCCGGCGTCCTAATTTTTGCTGAAATCACTGACAGGTCGGAAAGTACTTGAGAGTTTTGAAATATAACATCTTGTATGGGTTACTTAAAAACCAAGCTTCACTGTAACAAGGCATTAACTGGATTTACTTCTAGTTTACTAATAGCTGTATTTAAAAAAATAATTTAAAAAGTGGTTAAGTGGATTTTTGAGAAAGGTGTGTGGGCATTCTTTGAAAATGTACGGGAGATGCATATCTGATTTCTGGGTTGCATATCTGGGTTTGGAGCCCACTTTAAATGTAATGGCTGATGGCCATAAACATTGCGAAAATTCCCACGCTTACCTGACCGTCAAACTGTCGTCTCCAATCTACCTGTCAAATGTCCTGACGGTAAATAAATTGGTTAAACACAAGCATTTTATGGTATTTTGAAATCTTTACTTATTTTAATATTATGTGCTTCTAAATGCATCTAAGAGAACCTATCAAACCTGGGGACAGCATGCGACAGCGCCCGCAATTAGCAACGAAACCTGCCGACAAGCCAGCTGTCGCCGAGAAATTTCACTCCGGGTGATTTCTCAGCGACACCCTGAGATCCACTACGATTTTTGGAAGACTCCTTACGGTGATGCCCGCGACACCCCGGCGAACTGTCGGCGACAGCCTAGTTGCTGGCAGTCACCTTAAAATCGCCTAAGTGGGACAGGCCCTTTAAGGATGAAGACTTTAGACCTATTGCATCAGGCAGCGATAATCCCTGTCCTATTTTTCTTCTCTCAGAGGTCAGTAGATTCTAGAATTCCTGGCCCCTTTGAGTGATGGCCAGATCATTAAACATATCGAAGATGAAGATGGATAAATATTTGAAAGGATTAAAAAAATGAGAGTTATGGCAAACTGCAGTGAAGAGGATTTGAGGCAAGTGTAGATCAGCCATTATCATATTGAATGGAGGAGCAAGCTTGAGGGGCATGATAGCTTATACCTGCCTTATTATTTCATGTTTCTGAGATCTGGGCGATCTATGGAAGGCACCTCAAGACACTGGTAAAATAATATCAAAGCTTTTTCAGTAAATCCATCAAATTCACTGGAAGAATAAATGAACCAAATGCCAGTGAGGCCAATACTCCCAGAACTACTCCTAGTTACATTCAGATGGCCACATTGCCAGCACATCCAGCACCAGATTCCCAAAATAGACAATATATTCTATGCTCTGTCAAAGAAAGTAATAACTAGGTGGACAGAGGAAAATATTCCAGGATGTGCTGTAAACCTCCTTGAAGGAAATGCAATGTCCTAACTGACTCCTGGAGATCTCTGGTCTATTAATATTCAAAGCGCAGAAGAAGCAAATGGGATGCATCAGAAGCATACAGGATCACCATGTAAATGACAAAAGGAGTGTGCCATCACAGACTACCATCCAGCCCACCAGGTGCCTTTTTCCCATCTATGGAAGATAATGCAATTCCCACATTGGTCTCATTAGGCTTATTGAAACACACAAAATCAGATTTGAAGCATAGCTCCTTTATCCTGAGGGACTGCCTGAGAAGAAGAGGATATATTCATTGTATATATTTGTGCTGACAAGCGGAACTGTGAATATTCATACATTAATATTAAATGTACACTATAAATTATTATCTGTATCTAGCATTTTCTTCTGATCAATTTATTTAAAAAATATACCTTTGTTTTCTCTGGAATCTACGTATAATATTTCATGTTGAATTTAATTTGTTATCAATAAATAAAATACACCAATATGTGTGCTGTATGGAAGATCTTTAATCACTCTTTTACACTGGTGATTGAGATTTGAGATCTCTGAGTCATTTTTGAATACATTGGTCTTGGTGCTGCACTTCCAAATCCTGTCCATGTATAAGCTTTATGACTCATAAAATTCTGCAGTTGCAAATCATGCAGCCTGTTCAGATTTGATGCAATTTAAATGCTAAATTAGAATTGTCCAATATGTTGTTTGTGAATGTACCCCACTCACCACTGAATTTTGTACATAATTTCTCTAATTAGTGTGCTAACAATTTAGACACTATTCTGATTACAAGCTTGAAGTTTTAGTCTTCACTGGTTTACTTTTGAAGATGAAAGAAAAATTATGGAATCATGCTGTTAAGAAAACTATACCTCATAAATAATTATGATTCACCTGCTTTCATAAGAGTACAGTGTTTTGTTCTTAGCTCTCTATGGATGACATATAAATGACACTTGTGCTTCTTTGTTGCCCTTTTTTTCATCCTGCTGCCCCACATTGTATTTGGAAGCATATATTAACACTCAATTAGATTCAAGTTGCAAGAACTTTCAACAAATCAAATTCATAATGTCTGTCTTTTTTGCTTTTAATATTAGCATTCAGACAAAACATATTGGTTTGGAGGATTATAAATTTTTGTTGGTAGTCTAGAATAGATTTTTCATAAGCTTATGTAATTTTCGAGGTACTGTGAAGGTCAAAAAACTTACACCCATTTAATCCTTTATTTCTGTGTCTGCTTTTCTCTTTCAATCTCTGTCTGAGTCCTTCTAGTTCAAAAGTTCACTCAATTCCCAAATGGCCACCTAATTTTCCAGTTATTCCCTCAAGCCATATGTGTTTGGGTTTCTTTATGGTTTATTAGGTACTGTAGGAAAGAAACATCCGTTATATCTTCTAATGTAATTCACACACACTTCAGTGGTGCTTCTTCTTGATTGCTGGCAGCAATTAAGTCATAGCAAAGAAGGGTAATGCATGGACTCCCCAGGCCGGTGCTACTCTGCAGAAGCTGACAAAGCCTAAGAAATAAATGCCAGCCCCACCGTTACCAATCTGCCTCTTTTCTGGCTGCAAGACTGATTGATTGTGAAATCATAACTTGCTTCATGCTAACAGGGTGAGTTCACTGGTAGGTTATTGTGAGCAGATAAAGCACTGGATGAGGTTTTGATTTTTCTGTATCGAATCTGGGTACATCAGATTAATGGAATTTCAATTACTGCATGGAATTGCCATTGCTTTGTCAGGAAAACTGATGGAGATTCTATTGCTATGTCTAGGAGCTAATACCAAATGCCTAAAAGGTGTGCTCTTCCATTATATGAAAGAACAGAGAAAAATTGTAGATGTTTTTTAGCTTATTGATGTCCGTACATCTGTCCTTTTCATTTTTTCCATCAGATTGTTCTATTTAGCTTGACAGTGCAGTTCCAGTTTGAGTATATGAATCCGATTTAATTTTGGATGTTTCTATTTTAACTTTACTCACACCATTGTTAATTGATTATACTCAACAAGTATACGCTGATGCTTAAGGGTAAATATTTTCAAAGATACACTTCGGATCTTGTACTTTATAAGAGTAATTGTGGAGTGATTAATGAATCATCAGGATTTGCACAGAACCAGGAAATGAACACATTACTCATGTGAAGATAATTGGTTATCAATATATTTTGATACTACACCATGTTTAACTCTTAAGATTCAGAGTTTTTTTTAAACTAAATGATACAAAATATCCAGCAACATTTTAAATATTTACTCCAATCAAATCCCATTTGATCTGTGGAGGAATGCAAACCTATCTTCTTTTCAGAAAAATCAGCAGCATTAATATGTGAAAACCATTATTGACAGTGTGTGTAATTAATGTGATAAATTATATTGTGATGGAAACGATCAATACCAAGGCATATTGTAGTTTCAAATTTCTGTAATATCATGAAGTGGAAAAGAATAGATGTCTAGGAATGATTGCAAGGGTGTGATCCACTTGGAATTCAGATGACGTTTTAAATTTCATCGAAAGTTTAAACGTTTTTTTAATCATTATCTTACATAATCTTTAGAGGTTCCTAATATTCTATAAACTGAAAATATTACAGAATCTATGTTAAATATTAACATTAATTCTATAGGAAAGAAAACTGCAGATGCTGGTTTAAATCGAAGGTAGACACAAAATGTGTCTACCCGAAACGTCACCCATTCCTTCTCTCCAGAGATACTGCCTGACCTGCTGAGTTACTCTAGCATTTTGTGTCTATCTAACATTAATTTTTATGGTTATTGCAAGGCTGTTACAAATCTATGTTCTTTACAATGCACTGGCTCTTTTTCTTCCACGAAGGAGTGATAAGAAACTTCATTTATCTGAATATTGCATGAATCGAAAGTATTGGCTCTCACTATCCTGGGAAAATTGTCACATCAGCAATTGCATATCATAAATTTAATCTTTTGGTGGTAGTGGTACATTCATTTGGCCATCATGTATCTAATTTGAATCATTACTGTAACTTGTTATCTGCTAAATATGTTCATACATAATGTTAACAATGCTGACATTGTTATAAATGTATCTAAACAATGTAATGTTGATTGCTTAAATTCTTTGTACATCGTACATATATTTTACGCTGCTACTATTTCTCAGCAGTTCAAGATCATTGATTAAAACTTCAGCAGTGACCTGTAACGTGCTGTAGGAATAGCAATTACAACATATCATGATTGACGTAATGACATGCTACGAGCTGAAAGTATCCAAAATTAAATGGAATGACTCATAAAATGAATATTATTTAAGCAATTGACAAATGAGCCTCATTATGTAAGATTCCAAGGACCTTTAAAATATTTGAACTTTTCTTTTGTACTTACTGGTATAGATTAATACATTTAAGTAATTTCTATTAATCCATCATTTTCTGTTTTGGTTTTAAATCCATATGTAAAATTGTTACGCCTAAGGATTCCATACAGCCCATAAGAGTTCATGTTGTAAATTAAACATTTCCATAGTGTTTGACTTGCACAAGTGGAATATGATTGACATATTACATGTACATTTGTGATGTATACATTTTGCTTTTACAATAACGATCGAGCAGCTTGTATAAAAGTTATATTTGAGACTTCTGTTCCATAATTACTGACAGGCTGGGATCACTTCACTGGTCATAAAATCTGATTTGCATACATAGATGGATGTAGAATTTTTAGGATATCTGCAGTATATTTAGTTTTACTTCGAATGTCACCTTTATGTCTGATTAAGAAAAATACCACCAGATAAAGTAAAAGGGTGAAATAGGGAACTCCCCATATATGCTCCATCACATGGAGGATTTTTTACATTGATTTTTTTAAAATGTTTTGAAGGGGAATTGGGCAGCCCATGACTATTCCTGGATTGTTTTGATCTTTGTACTGAAAAACTTCCCCTATTCTAGAACTGAAAATATAGCAATACAGAATGATATATACAGGTTGTGGTGACTGAATGGCTGTAAATAAGTAAACAGAGATTTTCAGGTCAAATATCTAACTTGGGCATATTTGGAAGCAATTAGCAAAAACATTGCAACATTTGCTTCATAGTCAATTATTACTAGAAATTCAATAAAACAAAGTGAAAATAACAAATATAATTAAATACGTTACCCTTTTCCTTGAATGAACTCCCATTTATGGATAATAAAAGAAAATGGAATCTACTTTCAGTTCAAATCAGTATGGATGATACCAGAAAAGAGGCATATTCTAATGTAGATGAAAATAATCAAAAACCCATAACTTGTTTAGTAGCATTAATGAGATTGCCTTTAGTGCAGTTGAGAATGTAATGTGAGATGAGCCCTCCTTTAACACAACCAGCTCTAAATTGCAGAACACATCTGTACCAGATGGCTTGACACCTGGATGTTCTGTTTGGAGAGGAAGTAAACTTAATTATCTGTGGTGGCCAGGGATTAAAAATATTGGTGGGGTGCAATCCTATTGTAAGCAAATTCACTCCATGTGCACTGAGTGCCATAATTCAACACCTGCAGATCACCTCTTTTCCACTTCATGGAACATAATTTCATTATTTTCCATTGGCTTGTGACTTCTGCCCTACTCCACTAAATAGTCAGACTGGTTTCCTACTTCAGCTGATGTGGCATGGGCTGCTGGCCTGCTGCTTTTATTTCCAAAGGCAGTAGCCAGTAGGAAAGTGTTCCTTTAGTTCCAGAACTTTCCAATGTGAACTTCTGTGAACGACTGCACTTTGGTATGGAAGGGCGGACAGTGTGACTGACTGTCACCTATACATTTAAAATCCACTCTCTTAATATTTTTATAATGTTGCTGCCACAGGTACATTTTAGACTTGGTGAGGATCTTGCCCTCCTGGCCCCAAATGAGTAACTGCCAGAGCTCATCACAGTTTTAAATTGGACTCTTGTACATTTGGAAGCCTGATTTAAAACTGATCAAGAGTGTGATTGGCTTCCCTGAACTTACAGGTAGATAGATAGAGATTTACATTGGAACTTCCTAGTTAAGAAACAATTCGGCATTTTTTAAAACTCAGACAAGCCCTTCAATATCCCACAAATAAACCGGCTGCTTATCCTTGTGCTAAGAAGAGGATGGTTTTGGAGAAGGTGCAGAAGAGATTTACCAGAATGCTGCCTGGATTAGGTTTAGGTCTATTATTGTCACATGTACAGCAAAAAACTTCATTTTGCATGCCGACCAATCAAAACAGATAAAACAGGTCAGTCTGAAGAAGGGTCTCGACCCGAAACGTCACCCATTCCTTCTCTCTTGAGATGCTGCCTGACCTGCTGAGTTACTCCAGCATTTTGTGAATAAATACCTTCGATTTGTACCAGCATCTGCAGTTATTTTCTTATAAAACAGATAATACAATACATAAATAGAATCAAGCCAAACTCAAGTACAATTGATAGAGTGAAGGGAAAGATACAGAATGCAGCAACTAGAAATAGTGCTAGATTAACAGGTAGAAAAGCGATTAAAAAATATTAGGCTGATTGTATTGGATGATTTTCCTTTCCCCTGACTCTCAGTCTGAAGAAGGGTCTCGACCCGAACCGTCACCTATTCCTTTTCTCCAGAGATGCTGTCTGACCCGCTGAGTTACTCCAGCTTTTTGTGTCTGTATCGGATGATGATAGATCCTCTTCTGGGACCAGTATGCATGAATTGCCATGCTCTGGCACCATCTTGCCATTAAACTTAGGTGATATTAACTACATGGAGAGATGGGACAAACTTTGATTATTTTCTCTGGAATGCTGGAGGTTGAGGGGAGCCTTTTTATCAAGTATATAAATTTATAAGAGGAAAAGTTATGGTAGCCAATCAGAACCTTTTCCCAGAGTGGATATGTCTAAGACTGGAGGGCATAGCTTTAAGGCGAGAGGAACAAAGTTTAAAGGAGATATGCAGGGCAGGTTTTCTTATACCAGGATGTGTGCACAGCCCCCTGGTCTACTCAATCTATACCCATGATGGTGCAGCCAGACACAGTTCCAGCTCCATAATGATGAATCAGAGTATAGGAGGTGAGATTAATCGTCTGAGTGAATGGTGCCTGAATAACAGCCCTGGTCTCAATGTCAGTAAAACAAAGTAACTGATTGTTGACTTTAGAAGAGGAAGGCTGAGGACCACAAACCTGTCTTCATTATGGGTTGGTAGTGGAGGGAGTCACCAACTGGCAAATGCAATGCTAGCGATTATTTCGAGGCACACCTAAATATTTATTTCGAGAGGACTTGAATATAAAAACACAGATATAATACTGAGGTTTAATCAGGCCCAATATCTGAGGAAGGATGTGCTGGTGTTGGAGAGGGTCCAGAGGATGTTTACAAACATGATCCCAGGGATGATTGGGTTAACATATGAGCGTTTGATGAAACTGAGCCTGTACTCGCTGGAGTTTAGAAGGATGAGAGGGTCGGCATTAAAACTTACCGAATAGTGAAAGGCTTGGATAGAGTGGATGTGGAGAGGATTTTCCACTAGTGGGAGAGTCTAGGACCAGAGGCCACAGCCTCAGAATAAAAGGACGTACCTTTAGAAAGGAGATTAGGAGGAATTTATTTAGTCAGAGGGGGGTGAATCTGTGGAATACATTGCCACCAAAGGTTGTGGAGGCCAAGTCAATGGATATTTTTAAGGTGGATATTGGTAGCTTCTTCATTAGTATGGGTATCAGAGGTTATGGAGAGAAGGCAGGAGAATGGGGTTGATAGGGAAAGATCAGCCATGATTGAATGGTGGAATAAACTTGATGGACCAAATGGCCTAATTCTGCTCCTACAACTTATGAACTTCAAGTTCCTGGCCGTACGTATCTCTGAAGATCTGTCCTGGTCCCAGCACATTGATGCAATCATAAAGAAAGCCCATAAACACTTCTACTTCCTTAGATTGAGGAGATTTGGTATGTCAACAAATACTCTCTTGAACTTCTAAAAGTGTATGGTAGAGAGCATATTGACTGATTGCATCACGGCCTGGTTCGGTGACTCGAATGCCCAGGACCTAAGGAGATTACAAAAAGTGGTTCACACTACCCTGTCCATCACAGGTTTCCCACCATTGAAGTGACCTGTAAGAGGCGCTGCTTCAAAAAGGCAGCCAGCATCATCATAGACCTACACCACCCTGGGAAGCAGGTATAAGAGTCTGAAAATTGTAATGTCCAGGTTTAGGTACAGCTTCTTCACAATGACCATCAGGCTATTGAACACTACGAACTCCAACTAAACTATGACTGCCTTGGTTGAATTAGGGACTTAGGGCTTTCTTTTGTTTTTTCATTACATTGTTTTTTATTTATTGAACTTTTAAAACATGTTTATCTATTATATTATTGAGTACTGTGTTTATAAATCTGTTGTGTTGCTGTAAGTAAGTATTTCATTGTTTTTGTGCATAAGACAATAAAACATTCTGGATTCTTGAATAGTGGATGCCTGGAGTGTGATGCCAGCAGTGGTGGTGGAGGCAGATACGATAGTGCTGCTTAAGAGACTTTTAGATAGGCACATTGATATGCAGGGAATGAAGGGATAAGGATCATGTGCAGGCAGATGCGATTAGTTTATCTTGGCATCATGTTCTGCACAGACATTGTGGGCTATAGGGTCTGTTCCTGTGCTGTACTGTTTTATCTTCTAAACATGGCTGCTCCTACCTGCTAAAATCTGTTCTTTTTTTTAACCTAAGCAATACTTCCTTGGTATTTTCTTCCCAATCCCTGACCCATTTTTGTGTTTCCGACTCCCTGCAAACATTTGGACCAATAACACTCTTTCTACATTCTGCCCTATGTTCTGCTGATCTCTCTCGCTACTTGACCTCTCTTATAATTTTTTCTTTTAGTTGAATGTTGATTCATGAAATCTTGTGATTTAGAGAAGATAAACATCAGCCTCCTGTCGATTTGCAATGATACAATTGCTTTGTCGACTGTACTTAATTTAATGTTGAAATTCCATTTGCCTCCCAATCTTCTGTATAGATGAATATTCCGAATCCACATCAAAGCAAGATTTATTAGAGGAGAATGAATTAATAATATTTCCTTGTTCTAAATGGAAAGTATATTCTCAACTAGCATATTCTAAATCCCTACCAGCTTCTTAGACAACACCTGAAAAATGTTTGTTGCTGTTTGCTTGAGAAAATTGGCTTGACTATCTACTCAGCCTTACAAATGATCCCAGTGGGAGATCTGGTTCATTCAGGCAGGTTGGATTTTTTTCAAAAAAAGAACCATTATACCTTCCCATGCTGTTTAAAGCCATCTAATGTAGGAAACAGAAATCCAGTGTGTGTGTCACAGGTTTTTGCTAAACAGCTATTAAGTTAGGTTCAACATTTCACTACAATCAGTAAAATTATTTCAAGATTGTTTTCTTTACTAGATTCTTGGAGAAGTTGAGAGCCAATTCACCAGTGTCATTACACCCTTCTCCAACCTCTTACCCCCCCCCCCCCCCCTCCCCCATGAAAAGGAACATATATGACGGTATTGTGGGTTCAGTATTGATGTGGATAGAGAACTGGCTGGCAGACAGGAAGCAAAGAGTAGGAATAAACGGGTCCTTTTCAGAATGGCAGGCAGTGACTAGTGGGGTACCGAAAGGCTCAGTGCTGGGACCCCAGCTATTTACAATATATATTAATGATTTGGACGAGGGAATTGAATGCAACATCTCCAAGTTTGCAGATGACACGAAGCTGGGGGGCAGTGTTAGCTGTGAGGAGGATGCTAGGAGGCTGCAACGCGACTTGGATAGGTTAGGTGAGTGGGCAAATGCATGGCAGATGCAGTATAATGTGGATAAAGTTGGAGAGGCAGTTGGATGACCTCAGGGCCATCCGGGAATGCGAGAGTTTCCTCGACAGGACCTATTGTGAGGCTGTCACGCCAAGGGTCCAGGTCGAGCGAAGGTGGGAGACTGTTTCAGGGGGGAGTGGACGTGGACTACAGGAGACCCCAGTGGCTGTGCCTATTGCAAATAGGTATACCCTCTTGGAAACTGTCGGGGCAGAAGACGTTTCCAGTCCGAGTGGCGAACCTGTTGGCAAGGATACTAGACAGGGGAGACCGAAGTCAGGAAGAGCCGTAGTGGTGGGTGACTCCATCGTCCGAGGGACGGACAGAAGATTCTGTGGCAGCAGGAGGGACTTGAGGATGGTCTGTTGCCTCCCTGGTGCCAGGGTTCAGCACATCACGGACTGGCTTCAGAAAATCCTATTGAGGGAAGGCGATCAACCTGAAGTCGTTGTGCACGTGGGCACGAATGACGTCGGGCGGAAGAGGAAGGAGGTGCTACAGCGGGAGTTTAGAGAGTTAGGAAAAATACTGAGAAGTAGGACGTCGAAGGTGGTTATCTCTGGACTGCTACCGGTACCTCGTGCTGGTGAGGCCAGGAACAGAGAGAAAGAGGGTATGAATTTATGGCTGAGGGGCTGGTGCAGAGAGCAGGGATTTAGATTTCTGGACCACTGGGATCTCTTCTGGGCTATGGGTGACTTGTACAAAAGGGACGGGTTACATCTTAACAGCAGGGGGACAAACATTCTGGCAGGCAGGTTTGCTAGTGCGACACCTGTGGCTTTAAACTAAGTAGTGGGGGGGAGGGGTTAACAAATTGGGAATATGACGATGAGGTTAAAGGGAATACAGGAGATATTGCAGAAGACTCTCGGAAGAATGGGAACAGAAGTTCTAGAGGGGAAAAGAGATTAAGGGCTGGGCCATTTGTGACCGATGTGAGAGGGGAGGTAAATACAGAAGTTAAAGTGTTGTACTTAAATGCGCGTAGTATAAAAAATAAAGTGGATGAGCTTGAGGCTCAGTTAGTCATGGGCAAGTATGATGTTGTAGGGATCACTGAGACATGGCTACAAGAGGACCAGGGCTGGGAACTGAATATTCAGGGGTACACAACGTATAGAAAAGACAGACAGGTGGGCAGAGGGGGTGGGGTTGCTCTGCTGCAAGGGGTGACATAGAATCAGGAGATGTTGAATCAGTATGGATAGAAATGAGGAATTGTAAGGGTAAAAAGACCCTAATGGGAGTTTTCTATAGGCCCCCAAACAGTAGCCTCGACATAGGGTGCAAGTTGAATCAGGAGATAAAATTGGCGTGTCACAAATGTAATGCTACGGTGGTTATGGGAGATTTCAACATGCAGGTAGACTGGGAAAATCAGGTTGGAAATAAGAAGGCAGATTATTATCTGAATGGTGTCAAGTTAGGAAGAGGGGATGTTCAACGAGATCTGGGTGTCCTAGTGCATCAGTCACTGAAAGGAAGCATGCAGGTACAGCAGGCAGTGAAGAAAGCCAATGGAATGTTGGCCTTCGTAACAAGAGGAGTTGAGTATAGGAGCAAAGAGGTCCTTCTACAGTTGTACCGGGCCCTGGTGAGACCGCACCTGGAGTACTGTGTGCAGTTTTGGTCTCCAAATTTGAGGAAGGATATTCTTGCTATTGAGGGCGTGCAGCGTAGGTTCACTAGGTTGATTCCCGGAATGGCGGGACTGTCGTATGTTGAAAGGCTGGAGCAATTAGGCTTGTATACACTGGAATTTAGAAGGATGAGGGGGGATCTTATTGAAACATATAAGATAATTAGGGGATTGGACACATTAGAGGCAGGAAACATGTTCCCAATGTTGGGGGAGTCCAGAACAAGGGGCCACAGTTTAAGAATAAGGGGTAGGCCATTTAGAACGGAGATGAGGAAGAACTTTTTCAGTCAGAGAGTGGTGAAGGTGTGGAATTCTCTGCCTCAGAAGGCAGTGGAGGCCAGTTCGTTGGATGCTTTCAAGAGAGAGCTGGATAGAGCTCTTAAGGATAACGGAGTGAGGGGTATGGGGAGAAGGCAGGAACGGGGTACTGATTGAGAGTGATCAGCCATGATCGCATTGAATGGCGGTGCTGGCTCGAAGGGCTGAATGGCCTACTCCTGCACCTATTGTCTATTGTCTAAATGTGAGGTTATCCACTTTGGTGGCAAGAACAGGAAAGCAAACTATTATCTGAATGGTGGCCGATTAGGAGAAGGGGAGATGCAACGAGACCTGGGTGTCGTGGTGCACCAGTCATTGAAAGTAGGCATGCAGGTGCAGCAGGCATTGAAGAAAGCGAATGTTATGTTGGCATTCATAGCGAGGGGATTTGAGTATAGGAGCAGGGAGGTTATGCTGCAGTTGTACAGGGCATTGGTGACACCACACCTGGAGTATTGCGTACAGTTTTGGTCTCCTAATCTGAGGAAAGTCATTCTTGCCATAGAGGGAGTACAGAGAAGGTTCACCAGATTGATTCCTGGGATGGCAGGACTTTCATATGAAGAAAGACTGGATAGACTTGGCTTGTACTCGCTGGAATTTAGAAGATTGAAGGGGGATCTTATAGAAACTTACAAAATTCTTAAGGGGTTGGACAGGCTAGATGCAGGAAGATTGTTCCCGATGTTGGGGAAGTCCAGAACAAGGGGTCACAGTTTAAGGACAAGGGGGAAGTCTTTTAGGACCGAGATGAGAAAGTTTTTTTTCACACAGAGAGTGGTGAATCTGTGGAATTCTCTGCCACAGAAGGTAGTTGAGGCCAGTTCATTGGCTATATTTAAGAGGGAGTTAGATGTGGCACTTGTGGCTAAAGGGATCAGGGGGTATGGAGAGAAGGCAGGTACGGGATACTGAGTTGGATGATCAGCCATGATCATATTGAATGGCGGTGCAGGCTCGAAGGGCCGAATGGCCTACTCCTGCCTGCACCTATTTTCTATGTTTCTATGGCGATGGGTGTAGTGGTGGGGATCCATTGAGGAAATATTTTTGAAAAATGACGTGAAACAACTTGCACACTTGCAGCTTTTTGGAGGCAGTAAAATGCAGCATGTCAGTAATTAAAATATTTTAGTGTGACTGCATACCTTGCCAGATTGAGGTAAATTCTGTATTGGACCACAATAAAGTAGTGCTTGACCCACTGAGTTCCTCCAGCAGTTTTTTAAAATATTTACTCAACCACATTGGCTGTCTTTTACCCACACCTTTCCCCACAATATCAACCAAAACCCTAGAAAGATTAAAGGTATTTCTGCCAGTTAGTGACTAAAACAATAGCACTTGTCTGTAATTTGGAGCTAGATCTTTCAAGATTGAAGTAACGACATGCAATGGATATTAGAAATTTAGCACAGGTCGCTACAAACTTCAAAATATTTAAAGACACGGTGTAAGGACAAGCGTGAAGTTACGTCCTAGATCAGTCATGATCTGATTGATTGGCAGAAGGGGCTCAAGAGACTGAATTTTCTCATCCTGTTTCTTTCTTATGTTTCTACCTTGACACAAACACAACCAATCTGCCAGTCTGGTTAGCTGGGGGTGGATAACCTGTCGAGATAATTTAAAGCAGCTACTACTTTTAAATTTGGAAGGGGCCCTGCAGGAAATCCACTCTGCTAGGGCTGACATTTTGGCCATACTATTCTCTGATTCCGTGTATTCACCCATTAAAAGAGACTATAAATGTTCTCTAGGAATTTTGGGATGAAGTTGGCTGTGCATTTTTCTGCTAGAAAAATAGAAGTGTCAGCTTATTTTCAAGTTGCTGATGATTCTGCTCCTTTTGCAGCTCTGTCTTGGCTATTGGTCCTATAAACTCTGGCCATGGTTCTATAGAATCAGCACATGGTTATGTGCTGCCATCTCTTGAGTATCCTATGTCAGGTGATTTATGAGTACCTTCAAAACATCCTAAATATCAAACAGAAACATCTGCTATCCTTGAGAGGGCAACTCTTTGCTGCAGTGAAATTCAGGCACTGCAGAAAAGCAGAGATTTTTGTGTTCTCTTGGATAACAGCAGCAAGGAAAAAACTTTTTTGGGTGGGTATATCTGTTTCTTGTTTGTTCTCTGGAAGTTTGGATTTTTTTTAGTGCGATGTTTCATGTTTTGTCTACTTGTGAGCTACAATTCATTGCTTTTTAAGCAATGAGAAAATGTTCATCTGGCCATACAGCTCATGAGCAAGAACAGGTATGAAATTTCAGCCTTATTTCTTTGCCTATTATACAAATAACAATTTTATTTTAAAGGGAGAGAATTGTTTATAAGTAATGAAGCAAATCTCCCGATCATGTTTTTTCAAGCATATTTGCTTTGCTTTCTTTTACAAATTGGTTTTACATTAATTATTACTGAGCACACTGGACAAAATAAAAAGCATTTCTGATGTAAATGTATTAGCCATAAGCTTCTATAATACTGATAAACTAATTCATGGAACAATAAATTAGGATACGTATACTGCAAATTGTAATCTGATTGCAGGCCTCCAGGCCTGTCTATAATTAGAATAATTCTTGGCATGCATAATCAGATATTTTGTAAGAGAACAGACAGGCATAATAATTTTCTGCTCCTATGGCAACTACTCATGTTCACCCATGGCTACTTGAATGATGTTTTACAAAAGGCCTCATTAGTGTAAATTAATAAATATCTGTGCAAAGTTAGTGTAAAGCATTTCTGGGATAATATTTCAACACTAAGATTTTCCAAGCAGACTAGTTGTTTGTGAAGGACAGACAAATAGAAACACAATATGATGGTTTTTGTGAAAAATAGAATTATTTTCAAAAATTGAGATGTTCCAAAGTGAAATAAGTTAGAAGAAACATTTCCTTGTATGATAGCTTATTGTTTTATAAATGGTATTAAATTGATCAGTTGGGTCTTTCCAAATCTAATCAAAAGGTTGCTTCTGTGGGTTGTATGAACCATTTAAGATGTTTTCACTATGTATGAGAGATATTTGGGGGAGGAGAGGTGAGGTAGACATTATCCAGATGTGAGAAGAGAACTTGGATCTTACAATGAAGTAAATATTAAATGTCTGTAATTTAAATCGCTCCTTTGTAGGGATACCTGAAATTATCCCTTTAAGGGTCATAAATAGGTTGAGAAAAACACTTTGGCACATGCATGGTAAATTTGGAAGTTAGACCCTGATTTGAACATTCGAGAGTATTTTGAGTCTTTTACTTCAAATATTGTTTTTCTTTTAATCAGTTTTCATGAAAGAAATACCAATATTAGATTTACAAAATATTAATTATCTTTTTAGTCTGTGTCGCTCCTCCTTCGTAAACTTGTTTGGTCAAATGGCCTGTTTCATGAGGTGAAAGTGGATTGGCACAGTACTCAGGGAACACTATGTTCACGATATGAATGTATCTAAGAAATTTAGATGACAGCCATGGTAAGCAATTTAAGCCACTTTCACCCTTGATTCTGTTAATAATATATGTATTCAAGAGAGATGTATCCAAGGGAGAGTTAGATGTAGCTCTTAGGGCTAATGGAATAAAGGGATATGGGGAGAAAGCAGGAACGGGGTACTGATCTTGGATAATCAGCCATAATCATATTGAATGGCAGTGCTGGCTTGAAGGGCTGAATGGTCTACTCCTGCATCTATTTTCTGTTTCTACGTCTATGTTTCTAATAAGCTTAAAATATATATATTTTTAATATCTTCATTTGTAAATCCATCAGTCATAATTTGTATGCACTGTACTTTGCATCATGTTAGTGATATTACATTCTTTATAGCTTGCTAAAATGGGTATTTTAGCACATTCATAAATCATAGGAGCAGAATAAGGCCATTCGGCCCATCAAGTTTACTCCGCCATTCAGTCATGACTGATCTATCTTCCCCTCTGAACCCCATTATCTTGTCTTCTTCCCATAATCCCTGACACCCTTAGCAATCAAGAATCTTCCAATCTCTGCCTTAAAAATATCCATTGACTTGACCTGCACAGCCTTCTGTGGTAATGAATTCCACAGATTCGCCACCCTCTGAGTATTGAAATTCCACCTCATCTCCTTTCTAAGGTACATCCTTTTATTTTGAGTCTATGGCCTCTGGTCCTTGACTCTTCCATTAGTGGCAACATCCTCTCCACATACACTTTATTCAGGCCTTTCACTATTCGGTAAGTTTCAATTAGGTTCTCCGTCACCCTTCTAAACTCTAGTGAGTACAGGCCCAGTGCCATCAAACTATCATCATAGGTTAACCCAATCATTCCTGAGATCATTCTTGTAAACCTCTTCTGGACTCTCTTCAACGCTAGCCCATCCTTACTCAGATATTGGGCCGAAAACTGTTCACAATACTCCAAATATGGTCTGACCCACAAGTTGTGTGATGGGTGCATGTAAATTAATGAAATGATTATTTGTAGTGGTTAAAATGAAAGAAAATACACACTAGCATCCTTAAATCGCACCTATTGACTAAATCAAATTCTTAAAGTGAGTTGTTCCAAAACTCTGACAAATGTACGGTGATGCTGAGGAGATCTGGAGTAAGAAATGGATGGTGACGGCAGTTATTTATAAGATGACATCTCCATTCTCAGGTACTCTTACAGAGTTCCCTTTCCTTGTCCTTTCCCCTTTATCACAAAATATTCTTCAATTGTGAGCCAGAAAAAAAACCTGTCTTTCAGACTCTTCCAGCATAATGAACTGTAAGGCAACATTTGATTTTTCTTCAGTTTATTTACCTTGCATGATTTTTCTTCTGGAGGTGATAGCTCAGCTGAGATTAGGTACACAGTTTGGGTAGAATGCAAGTATACAAAATGGAAAATATTTTTGTGACGCTTTTTTAATGACAGTCATGTAAGCTAAGAGAAATGTGTTTCCATTGGTAGTTTTTAAAAGCTATGGTGAATAAGAATGCAATTGAGCATAATTCTCTGTTTCATATTTTGATGAAGACATGATTAGTTATTTATAACATTTTAGATATGGTTTAGAAAAGTGTATGTTTATGTTAAATACATGACTTTTAACCAACAATTTGCACATACTTCAGGGTTTTGTTCATTGATGTTTTAAAGCACATCAATTGAAGGGATAATGACAGGTCCAGTGAGTTAAGGAAGATGTAACTAGTGGTTAACATTTTTATTAGAACAGAAATTATGTTGCTTTGGTTTTTGGATTACAAGCTAACAGATTCTAACAGTGCTCTAAACTGGCAATCCCTGTTGGAGCTATCACAGAAGTATATATTTTTTAAATTAAAGAATAAATCCGAAGAACCCCAATTCACAGGTTATTATACAGAAATTTGGCATCATTATGCTTCTCAATTCATCGCTAGTGACTTGAACAGAACCATACTGCTACTGCCGTTGGTTGATTGAATGTGCACAGAAAAGCCTAATGGTGACAGCACTCGTCAGGATAGAGTTCAGCTGGCGGTCAGCAACAAATAATTCAAGATTGTTTCCGAGTTTGTAGCTGGCTGAATTTGCTGCTTGCGCTTTGCTAGCAGAGCTGCTGAGTCCAGTTATTTTGATTAGAAAGGAAACATTTTGCATTGTAAAGGTACAATTGGACCATTGTTGATTGATGAACAAAAGAGTTCTATCTTGTGGTGATGCCATCCTGTTTGTTTATTACACTTACTTTGAATTATCATATATGTGTGAATTAATTGAAGTAAGTTAACACCTGTATAAATTGCAGAGATAAAATGTTTCAAATTTCTTTAGTCTAATCCACATAAACGTGTGACTTATCTTTTGTTTGCTGGACCTTTCAAATTGTCAGCCTGGATTGTTCAAACTTTTTAATTGAATGAAAGTATTTATAGCTTCTGTGGTAAACAAGGGGTGTGAAGGAAAGGGAAACCTTTATTGCCTTTGCAAGGAAATCTGCCAGGAAAAGGGGAAGTTTTATTACTTTATAACCTTCCTCACCCAGTCTAAATTTCTTGGGAGAAAACTGGAAAGGGATGAAAGGAAAAAGGTTGTGGCACCGCAGCTTATTTCAGATGTTGTTGAAGAGCTTGCCACCATTTTTATATCTATTTTCATTAGAATGGAGTTGGAGATAGGGTTCTTGATACACTCTGAGTTACAGAATTAAGAAAATATTTCTTATGAAGTCAGATTCAAATTTAAAAACATTTTTTTTGGCAGTGCATATATAAATGTTTAATAGTTTGGAGGATTTACTTCAATATTGCATGCAAATTAAACAACTATGCTGCTAATGCGTCTGAAATATATGTGCAGAGCGTGAAGACCTATTTAAAACTGATTGTAAGAAAATAGTACATTTTTAACAATCAGGATTTCACAATAAGTTGCAGAAGTGAGATTGTGTAGATATTTTACGAGAAATTTCCTTCCAAAGCATGTGGACTTACAGTTATATTTTGTGAACGGTAATGATGAGGATTTAGTTTTTTATCCTTTGAATATTTGGATTCAAGTACAGATTTTTTTAATAGAATGCTTCAGTTTTATTAGAGGCACATATTCTCAGTTTTTTTTAACTCTATTTCTGAATGTCATTAATTTACTTTTCTAATACCAGTTATAGACATTTACAGCCAACATTTGGTTTAGATGCTTTTGATTCATTTTGATTCATTCATGTTCATTTTGGAGCTTCATTATGCTGGTGCTGGTGTTTGGAAAGAAAATACACAAGTCAGAATATCGAAAGTTAATCTTGAGGGCTAGTTGCTATTCCCTTGGACTATCTAACCGCAATGGGTTTTAATCAGTATCCGAATAGCTTTCACTGCATAATCTCTAGATTTAATTTTTCATATATCATCTGAACCAGCAGCTAAACTAGTAGAAGGTGGTTGCATTGTTTCATGGCAGAATCTGGTGTGCTATTCTGTTAATGAATTTGATCTAAATTTCTGACAAAAATGCTTAAAAAATGTAATACAAATTTGGGTGCAGTTTGAGCTGCTTTGCTAACTCCAATGCAAATTAGTAATAAATATTCAGATTAAGTTATAGTCATACAAGCCTGAGTGGACCCGTTGGGCCCAAACCTCTCTTACATTGGTCCAGCACCCTCTCCTCCCCCTCTCCTGCCCTCCCCCTCCTCTTCCTCCCCTCCCTCCCCACTCACCCACTCCATCCCCCCTCAACCCCCCTTATCCCCCCTCCTCCCTTCCATCCCCCACACCCACTCCATCTCCCCTCAACCCCCCCCACACCCACTCCATCTCCCCTCAACTCCCCTCCTCCCCTCACCCACCATCTCCCCTCCATTCCCCTTATATCCCCTCCCCTCCCCCCGCCCGCTGCCCCCCTCATCCACTCAACCACTCCATCCCCCCTCACCCCCCCCTCCTCCCCCCCAACTGTTTGCACCATCGCTAAGTCGAAGCATCGTAAGTTGGGGAGCATCTGTAATAGATCACGTCGCCGGAAGCGAACTGCAGCTCGCTACGGATCGCTGCCATTTACACCATTGCAAAGTCGAAATATTGTAAGTCGAATTGTAAGGGGAAGCATGGAAAGTCGGGAGGTCGGAGCCAATCATTTGACCCAACGAGGGGACCCGGGCCAATCGGGCATCGAGTGGGAGGTTGTAGCCAATCAATGGACCCCACGTGGGGGTGAGCGGCAGGAGCAAATCAGGACGCCAACTAATCGGAGTGGGGAGCACCGGCGCTCCCCCCACGTTGGATCCAGGCCAATCGGGCATTGAGCGTGAGGTTGGAGCTGAACACAAAATGGCAACCTTCCCCTATCCACGCACGCACGGATGCGACAGCCATCCGTTGGTCCCAAAGCTCTCCTGCATTGGTGTAGCAGCCTCCCCTCTTCCACTGCCACCCCCCACTCCATCCCCTCTCCCACTCCATCCCCCCTCCTTCCCTCCTTCTCCTCCCGCTCATCCACTCCTCCCCCCCCCACTCACCCACTCCTTCCCCCTCCCACTCACCCACTCCATCTCCCCCCATTCACGCACTCCACCCCCCCTCCCTCCCCTCCACTCACCCACTCCATCCCCTCTCCCCTCCCCCACAACCCCACTCCCTTTCCCCCCACCCTCACTACCCCGCTCCCCACTCCCCCCTCTCTCCTCCCCCCACCCCCACTCCCCCCTCCCCTCACTCCTCTCCCCTCCCCCCACTCCCTCCCACCCCACTCCCCTCCCGGGCGGGGGGGGGGGGTGTCCTGGGGCCGTAGGCGGGCCAGGGGGAACAGAGAAGTGGAGAGGGTGCCAATCACCTCGGCCCCGTGCCGTCAGCGCTGCAGCCAGAGTGAGCCATGGATCCAAAGCCTCTACTGCAGCAGTGTGGCACCCTCCCCCACTCCCCTCCCCCCGCCCCAACTCCCCCCCACCCCTCCCCTACCCTACCACCCTCACCCCCACCCTACCACCCTCACCCCCTCTTCCTCCTGCGTTCCCCAGCCCTATTCCCCCCTTCCATCCCTCCACCCCCACTCCATCTCACCCTCCACCCCCACTCCCTCTCTCCCCCCACTCCCACACGCGCCCCCACAGCCTTTTTATGATTTAGATTAGACCGGCATGGTGGGCGGCATGGTGGCACAGCGGTAGAGTTGCTGCCTTACAGTGAATGCAGCGCCGGAGACTCAGGTTCGATCCTGACTACGGGTGCTGTACTCTACGGAGTTTGTACGTTCTCCCCGTGACCTGCATGGGATTTCTCCGAGATCTTCGGTTTCCTCCCATACTCCAAAGACGTACAGGTTTGTAGGTTAATTGGCTGGGCAAATGTAAAAAAAAATTGTCCCTAGTGGGTGTAGGATAGTGTTAATGTGCAGGGATCGCTGGGCGGCATGGACCCGGTGGGCCGAAGGGCCTGTTTCTGCGCTGTATCTCTAAATCTAAAAAAAATCTAGATTCCATTAGCCTGCTTCTGTTGGTGTAGCTGCCATCTACTAGGGTTAGAAATTTGAACAGATTCAGCTCACAACTTTTTATACATTTACTGAAGAAACGGCTAGAACTTTGAACTTTGTTCTCACCTGTCAAAATTGCTAAGTATTTGCAGTATCATACTGGGCTTCAAAAATAATACCTGGTTTCTTTACCACAACTGTTTTTTAAAATAATTCTTTCTTCTGTCTCTCTACCATCAAGACTTATGGATGAACGCAAATTTCTGCCACTAACCTTAAAATTATCTGCTTTTCTGCCTTCCCTGGATAATTAAGCAGAATTCAAAGAATTCCCAAATTCACAGCATTACTCAAATCTCCTTTAATATCCTCTCCTGGTTTATGATTTCCACTTAGAACATAGAAACGAACAGCATGGAAACTGGCCCTTTGGCCCACAGTGCCTGCTGAGCATATAGCCAAGATAAATTAATCTCATCTGCCTCTGTACATGATCCATACCTATCCATTTCCTGCAAATCCATATGTCTATAAAAGCCTCTTAAATGCCACTATTGCATCTGCCTTCGCCACCTTGCCTGGCAGCGTGTTTCAGGTACGCACCACCCTCTATGTAAAAAAAAAAGTTGCCCCCCACATCTCTTTTAAACTTTGCCCCTCTCACCTTAAAGCTATGCACTCGAGTCCTTCACAACTCTACCCGTGGAAAAAAAGTTCAGACTGCCAACCCTATCTATGCCTCTTATAATTTTATATCCTTCTGTCAGGTCTCCCCTCAACCTTTAGCATTCCAGAAAAATAACCCAAGTTTGTCCAACCTCACCTTGTACCTAATACGCCCTAATCCAGGCAGCGTACTGGAAAATAACACTTGTTCCTTTGGTCATAATCCCACTGAACAACCAACTATCAAACTTTGTTCCCTGGTATTCCCTTCAGCTGATGTTGTTTAGGGTTTTCTCTCTCTCAGATGTGTCATCAATTTCTAATTCCTCAAATAAGCAAAACCTTTGTGAATTACTGTTCCATCTTCTTTTAAGTAGCTTAAATTTGTCTCTTGCCCCGTTTCCTTCTTTCCCAGCATTCCTTGTTTGAATTCGATTTGTCATGTTTCCACAACCTCCACTGTAGAGTGCCAAAATAGATCATATCAATGTCACCTATAACTTTTTATCTGACCATATGTTCAGATAAGGGATCGGAGTAGAATTAGGCCATTCGGCCCATCAAGTCTACTCCGCCATTAAATCATGGCTGATCTATCTCTCCCTCCTCACCCTATTCTCCTACCTTCTCTCCATAACCTCTGACACCTGTACGTATCAAGAATCTATCTATCTCTGCCTTAAAAATATCCACTGACGAACTCCACAGCCTTCTGTGGCAATGAATTCCACAGATTCACACCCGCTGACTAAAGAAATTTCTCCTCATCTCCTTCCTAAAAGAACGTCTTTTAATTCTGAGGCTATGACCTCTAGTCATGGACTCTCCCACTAGTGGAAATTTTCGAATAAACGACAGCAATTATGTGATTGCCTTGTCAAAAGCCACTAAATGTTTCAGATCATTATATTCACACTGGGGAATCCAGAAGTTTTGGATTTTGTGTTTTAGTTATTTATTTGTAATTGTTAAATTATTTTACTTTTAATTGTATATAAACATTTCTGAGTTTGATATTCAGAAATATTCTGGAACAATGACAACTTTTAACATCTGGCAACATACAGAGCTGAACTTTGCTGGTTGTCAAAGCTGTCAAGCATGGTTTTTTCATCATGTTATTTAAGTCCCTACTATGCCTAGAGACACTGGACACCACATTGCCAGCAAGTTAGCTTCTCTATATCCTAATAAGATGAGTTTGGGAGGATGTCATTGTGGGTTGCGAGCTTATGCAAATGAAATCTAAACTTGTTTAGAGTCCTGGTCATATAGTGGAAACAAGCCATCAGGCTATTTTCAGCCTTTATTAATGCAATTTGCCTACTCCCTGACAACTCTCAGAAACTAAATCGATCTGCTTGACACCTTGATGTCGAATATGAGTAGAACTACAAATTTTTTTGGTTTCTACAATCACCAAAATGCCTCTTGTATTGCACAGTTTGGTTTCTGCTTCAATTCATTTGTTTTTAAATCCTCCATACTACTTCTTTACCTTCAGATATATTCTTCATTCTGCTCTACCTTCCTCATTCTAACTTCTGTTGATATGAAGTCAAGCCTCAAACTTGTGTTATAAAAGACGAAATTGTGGAGCATTTGGATAGCAGTAACAGGATCGTTCCGAGTCAGCATGGATTTACAAAGGGGAAATCGTGCTTGACTAATCTTCTGGAATTTTTTGAGGATGTAACTAGGAAATTGACAGGGGAGAGCCGGTGGATGTGGTGTACCTCGACTTTCAGAAAGCCTTTGACAAGGTCCCACATAGGAGATTAGTGGGCAAAATAAGAGCACATGGTATTGGGGGTAGGGTACTGACATGGATAGAAAATTGGTTGACAGACAGAAAGCAAAGAGTGGGGATAAATGGGTCCCTTTCAGAATAGCAGGCAGTGACTAGTGGGGTACCGCAAGGCTCGGTGCTGGGACCGCAGCTATTTACAATATACATTAATGACTTTGATGAAAGGATTAAAAGTCCCATTACCAAATTTGCAGATGATAAAAGCTGGGTGGTCGTGTGAGCTGTGAGGAAGATGCTATGAAGTTGCAGGGTGACTTGGACAGGTTGTGTGAGTGGGCAGATGCATGGCAGATGCAGTTTAATGTGGATAAGTGTGAGGTTATCCACTTTGGTGGTAAGAATAAGAAGGCAGATTATTATCTGAATGGTGTCAAGTTAGGAAAAGGGGACGTACAACGAGATCTGGGTGTCCTAGTGCACCAGTCACTGAAAGGAATCATGCAGGTACAGCAGGCAGTGAAGAAAGCCAATGGAATGTTGGCCTTCATAACAAGAGGAGTTGAGTATAGGAGCAAAGACGTCCTTCTGCAGTTGTATAGGGCCCTAGTGAGACCGCACCTGGAGTACTGTGTGCAGTTTTGGTCTCCAAATTTGAGGAAGGATATTCTTGCTGTTGAGGGAGTGCAGCGTAGGTTTACTAGGTTAATTCCCAGAATGGTGGGACTGTCGTATGTTGAAAGACTGGAGCGGCTAGGCTTGTATACATTGGAATTTAGGATGAGAGGGGATCTTATCGAAACATATAAGATTATTAAGGGGTTGGACACGTTAGAGGCAGGAAACATGCTCCCAATGTTGGGGGAGTCTGGAACAAGGGGCCACAGTTTAAGAATAAGGGGTAGGCCATTTAGAACGGAGATGAGAAAAAACTTTTTCAGTCAGAGAGTTGTAAATCTGTGGAATTCACTGCCTCAGAAGACAGTGGAGGCAAATTCTCTGAATGCATTCAAGAGAGAGCTAGATAGAGCTCTTAAGGATAGCGGAGTCAGGGGGTATGGGGAGAAGGCAGGAACGGGGAACTGATTGAGAATGATCAGCCATGATCACATTGAATGGTGGTGCTGGCTCGAAGCGCCGAATGGCCTACTCCTGCACCTTTGGTCTATTGTCTATTGTCTAACATCTTCATATCTGTTCAATCTTCAGTCCTCACTGACACATATCTATGCTCAACCCAACAGCTTCATTTCAAAATGTTCAACTGCTATTTTAAATCTTACCACTGTCTTACCTTTACGTTTTTATTGTAATTTACCTATAACTTTACAATTAACTTAAAAATCACACATCAGTAATGGCCCTTGAGCATCCCAGATTTCAGTTGCTTTACTCTTTGCAGTCATACCTTCAGCTGTCAAAGTCTAATGCTTGGAATTCATTGTTAAATTTCCCCACCTCACTGCTACTTCTTCCTCCTTTAATAGGCTCTATACGGCTTACTTCGATCATATGCTCAAATTTCTTCTTATTTGCCCCAGTGTCAAAATGTATTTGGTATTGCTCCTCTGGTGCCTTGATGTTCTGCAGGTTACGGTACTCTACAAGTACAAGCTGATATTCCACTGAACCTTGTAAAGGAAATCATATCTGTTTTGTCAGCTTCATGTAAGCCCACTTGAGGTGATGAACACTGTCTTAAATGTGATTGTGCTTTGATCTCCATGTTTCCTGTAAACCATGGAAAGTAGTGTTTTATTTTGCTTTGAAGTTAAAGCTGCTGCAATGGCTAATTGAGGGTCCTGCTTGAGACTTTAATTAGGTGGTGCATTTATGATCTGGGAAAATCTGTTGGCAGAAACATGACTTTACATTGAAGCTCACTGAATGCATTTAATATGTACAAGGTGCCAAGGGCTCATGTTAACTCTGCCTCTCTTAAGATAAAAAGCTTTGGTTCTCCCAAAGTACATTTCTTGTGGTTTTTTGTTTACCTTTATGCTTAGATTCCTCATGACAACATTTATATAATACTCAAAACTCAGATAGTTGCAAATGCTGTAATTTTGAAATAAAAACACAATATACTGGAAATATAGTTTTCACGGAGAGGGAAACAATATTTCATGACAAAGACGTATTTTGCAATCTACAATGCCAAAGAATGCAACAAAAAGTTTGCAGGACTTTTTTCCACTCGCCCTGTAAAAATAATTATTTCATACAGTTGACACTGAAGGTCTCAGTGAAGAGTATATTTGAGATCTGCTCTGTTAATAGGCAAACAAAGCTAGGTAGTGGATTTCTCTGCAAGACCCGAGGCATCGTTTAGCACAACAAAAACTATACTATACTTCTTTAAAGTATAGACAGAAGGCTTGAATTCTGAAGTAAATGCAGTGAAGTCTGATATGCTGGAATTTTCTACCTTTTCTAGCAACATCCTCGTTTACTTATCTGGATTATTGATCTCCATATGTCCACTACTTTAGTTTTTGGTATGAGCAGCACTATTTAGTAGTGCTTGACATTTTTGACGGTCATGTGTTTCTGGATGAGGTGTTAGTCCTTGCTTTTCATGAGTAAATCTAACCTTTTGGTGAAACCAATAATTTTAATTGCTACCCTTATGCATATACAATTTGCATTCTATTGAGGCAGCAAAGACTATGAAACCAGACAACATTTTGGCTGCAGCATTGAAGATTTGTGTCCAGAATTAATTGTACCTCTAGAATGGTACAGTTGCAGTGTTGCCATCTGTTCAACGACATGGAAGATTGTCAAGTTATGTTCAGTCTACAAATAACAGATCAAATCCAATCAATCTACTTTCAATCATCAAGAAACAGTTCAACAGAAAACAGCTTTGTAATAAACATGTTCCCAAGTGGCATTTTCTCACTATTGGACTATCCATGTTTGGGTTTTGACATTGTGTCTTGGTTCCAGACCTCATCACAGCCTTGGTCCAAATGTGGACCAAATTTATATTTCCATGGATGGATTTGCATATCTTACAATGGAAGAAGGTTATATGAAGATAAATAATCCTTGCCCCAGAATATCACTGTTGCAAGATGTGCTAAACCCATTCATTTTCAACTGTTACATCAATAATTTCCATTGGAAAGTCAAAACTGCATATGTTCATTAATTGCACAATCCCTCTAATGAAAAGATCCACATTTTCAAACAGCAAATCTATACCACAAAAGGCATTCACAGGTAAGTGATATGTAAGGGGCCTCAGGTGTTTTTTTAGGCGACTGCCGGCGACTGCCATAGTCGTAGCAGTTCACCGAAAAAACGGTGACTGGACCCTCCCTACGACAATGTCTACGACAAGCAAGTCGATGTCAAGCTATGGCAAGCTACCGACAACCGGCAGCCCAATCGTCGCGACTTAGGACGTCCACCTACGACCGCACCTACGACAACCTACGACCACCAGGCGGCAACGTACGACAACCGAAGTCAATCTACGTCTACCCGCGACAAGCTACAACAAGCTACGACTGTGTTGGCGACAACTGAAGACAATTCACGTCATTTTGGCCTCCGGTTTTGGCGCCGGTTGACGTAGGTAGTCGCCAATGGAATTCAACGAAGTCAGCACCGGCGACAACCTATGTCACCTGGCGACAACCTGGCGACAACCTACAACAGCGCCTACGTCAGGAGACGTCAAGCTACGATCATTGGCGTCAAACCAACAGTCGCCGAAAATGTCAAAATCCAGCGGCAACCAGAAAAATGCTACGACTCTTTGGAGACTACTCACGACCTTACAGGCGACATCCCGGCGACCGTGTGGCAACAGCCCAGTCGCCTGTAGTCGCATAAAAAGTCGCCTAAGTGGGACAGGGGTTTAACATTAGCACTTCACTGTGTAGGATGGAACTGTGGATGCTGGTTTGTGGATGCTGGTTTACACTGAAGATAGACACAGAGTGCTGGGGTAATTCAGCTGGCCAGGCAGCGTCTCTGGAGAAAAGGAATAGGTGACGTTTTGGGCCGAAACCATTCTTCAGACAGAGAGTGGGTGAAACTGAGTAAGAGCACGTCATTGCCAAGCAATAATCAATTCTAGACAGAGTCTAGCTATCTACCCTTGATATTCAATGGTATTTTTCACCATCAAATTCCAGAATCAGCATTGAACTGAAAATAAATTAGACAAGTTACATAATGTGGAGATAAGAGCAGACCAGATGCTGGAAAGAGTGACTCCCTACCTAACATCCCAATCCATTTTCTCCATACCCGAACTCTGTCAGAAACACAATGGAATAATCTGCACATTAAGTGAATGTATGGGTCACCTCTGGAAGAGCTAGATCGAATCTCATTTGATACCCATTTTATTTTTTCCACCAATAGAATGGTGGAATACCATGAGAATGCCACCTGTAGATTTTGCACTGTCACACAGCATCCAGGTTAGAAAACCTTCTCCCTATTACTTTTAAAACATTCTCGCTATTATTTTTAAAACTGCATGGCCCGATTTTACCTTCTCCCCATTATTTTTAAAATGCCTCCAACCTTATCGTTCCCCAGCCCCGCACGGCCCGATTTTACCTTCTCCCTATTAATTAAAAACATTTTCCCACACAGGTTAGGAAATATGTCACTATACCTTTTATTATTGCTGAGTCTAAATCTTGTATGATGACACAGTTGATGTATTTTCAGCAGATGGTCTTTAGTGGCTCTTGAAGTGGCTCGCTAGCATATACAGAAAGGAAATTCGATCAGCAATAATTCCTAACCTTGCCAGAGCTTCCCACATGACATAATTTTTTTAATATAAGGTATTGCCCTGAAGCAATATTTTGAACCATAGTGACAGTATGTCATTATGATTTAAACCATCAACTTTTACTAGATATCTATATTCAGGATCCTCCCATAAAAGATGCAGTACACTTGCTGCCAATAATGACCATGAAGGCTTTGGAAATGTGACGTAAAAGAAGCTTCATTTGGCTGCTTTGAGTACTGTACTACTGATTCCCTTGCATAGGTCTTGTCTCATTTTGGTGAACAGTTATGTTGTTGATAACTAACTGTACTATATCATTTATCTGATATTCATATTTCTGATGAGTTGCCAAATGGTTCAAATGTTTAATTTTGCTTTGCTCCATATGCTTGAAACTAAATGGCAGAGAAGGGTGGCACAGTGTACAGCGGTAGAGTTGTTTGCGGTAGGTCTTTCATTGTGTCTTTCTTTGCCTTATGCATGCCTAGTATAATTTAATTATTGAGTTTATTTTGTTCTAAGAGTCAAAAGGTATCCCTTAATTCTTCTCAAGCTCACAGTCATGTCTCGCGTAATCTGTTTCCTATTCTCATGCTGGTCACTCTTTTTCCTGGTCAGAATGTAAGAACTTTAATAAAAATTTCCTAACTAAAGTGAGGTATGTAGACTAGTATTCACTTATTTTTCAAGTTGGATTATTTATGATATTTGGATTCATACTAATTGAATTTATCCAATGGGATAATGAGAAAATAATTGGTTAATGTCTAGATATGAACCATGTTTTAATTTGCCCTAGTTATGATCAGTTCAATCAATATTTTAAAAATATGTATGATTGACCTTTCTAGGTTGCTTGATATGAATATATGCGGTCAAGAGCTACTTAAGTTCTAACTGCCTGCAATGTTTTTTGGGATTGATTATGCCAGCACTTTGTTGAATGTAAAAAAGACATTACGCCTGTAAATGTTGCAGGATTTGTATATCTGTATTTTAATTATTTTAACATCTGTTATTTTTGGTCAAATGGGATAAAGATTTTTCAGCAGGTATTAGCCATTAGGTTGAGTTCTTCAGTGAATATTAGGAAAGTATTATGTTTTACTGCCAAAAATGTTAACCATTTTCAAGTCCAAAGATTTAATGATTTCTGTTGAACAATGAGCAGGCTTGCATCAAACTTTAATCAGCACATTGATGCAATCATAAAATGAGCTAATGAACACCACTAGTTCCTTAGACAATTGAGTAGATTTGGTGTTTCGATGAATACTCTCTTAAACCTCTTCAGGTACGCGGTAGAGAGCATATCAGCAGGTTGCATCAAGACTTGGTTCAGCAACTCGAATGTCCAGGAGCAAAGGAGATTACAAAATGTGGTGGTCACTGCCTAGTTCAGCATGGGTACTGACCTCCCCATCAACAAAAGTATCTATAGGAGGCACTGCCTCAAAAAGGCAGCCAGCATCATCAAAGATCCACACCACCTTGGCCGTGCTCTCATTTCACTCCTACCATTAGGGAAAAATATATAGGAGTCTGAAAAGCATGTCCACGAGGTTCGAGAACAGCCTCTTCTCAGCACTCATCAGGCTTCTAAACTGTACAAAACACCAGCTAAGCAATGGAACTATGGAGTATCTTTGGTTACTAAAGACTTCAGGCTTTTTTTGCACTAGTATTGTGATTATTAATTCATTGCATTAAAAAATATATATATACATTGTCTACGAGCATTGTGTTTACAGTCCTGTTACATTGCTGCAAGTAAGAAGTTCATTGTTCCATTGTCGGTTCATATGACAATTACACACTCTTGATGCTCTTGACTCTTTACTTCCGCGGAAAGTTTTTAAGAGATTTCTTAATCCTGCAATTTTTAATGCCCTAACAAAGTAAAAGGTTTGCTTCTCAAACAAATATGTTATTTGCAAAAAAGGGACGCAAAAAAACAGAATTGAGATAAAGGACATTAAAAAACATAATAGATCAAGAGAAAAGAGTGTTTAATTGTCATTTGCACCAGGAATGGAAGAATGTAAATCTTGCTGCAGCTTTACAGGCCCATTAATGTAATAATACAACAAATGCAGATGCTCCCCGACTTACGATGCATTGATTCACAATATTTCAACTGTGATGGTGCAAACGGCAATGACCCGCAGCGAGCCGCAACTCACTTCTGGCCACGTGATCAGGTGTATTAAATGCATTCTGATTTACGATATTTTCGGTTTCCAATGGGTTTCTCAGAACGTAACCCCATCGTAAGTTGAGAAGCACCTGTAAATATACAATAATCAATATCACAACAACCTATCAGTAACACTAGGTAACCAGACCACATTAGCGTGCGCTGAAATATAATGTACAACCAAAACAAAGAGCATTGTAGATCATTGTTGTGGTAAGGTTGTGGTTAAGGTTGTGCTGTGTAGTTCATTAGCCTGAAGGTTGATGGGAAGAAGCTGCACTGGAACATGGAGGTCATAGTTCTCAGGCTCCTGTATCTTTATCCCAATGGTAGCAGTGAGAAGATAGTGTGACCGGAGTGGTGTGGGTCTTTAATATTAGCTGCCTTATTGAGGCAGCACTTCATGTACAGCCCTTCATTGGTGGGGTGGTCAACACCCACGATGGGCCAGGCAATGTCCATCACTTTTTGTGGTCTCCTTTCTTCCTGGATATTCAAGTTACTGAACAAGCTATGGTGCAATCAGATAGCATTCTCTCTAATGTACACATGTGGAAAATCATTAGAGAATTTGGCAACATGTCAAATTTCCTCAATCTTCTTTGGAAGTAGAGGCAATTATGCTTTCTTTGTGATTGCATGAATGTGCTGGACACGAGACAGATAATCCGAGATATGCACACATAGGAACTTGAAGCAGTTGACTCACTCCATGACTGTCATGACAATGAAGACAGGTTCATGGATCCTCGGCTTCAATGTATAATGTAGATCCAGAGGACAAGAAGATGTATATCTGGAATGTGTGATTTTCCAGCTTTTCTGGAATTATTATATGAAGAGCTGAACTGTGCAGAATACTCTCAGCATGGTCTAACCAATATCCTGTATAGGTTTTACTATACATTCCTGCTTTTTGATTCTCTTTCTCCAGAAGTTAAAATCTTTTTTAATTTTGAAAGCCCTTTTAACCTGCATGGATAGATTTAATCAATTATGAAACTTTCTCCCAGGTCTTTTTGCTTTTTCATTATAGCGGAATTATTTTCCAAGGTGTATCTGATTTTCGTATACCTCCAGCAAAATGCAATATTTCATATTTGCTGAAATTAATTTGTAGTTTCTGTATGAGAAATATCATGAAATAATAATTGTATTACTTGTTTAAACCTTTTAAATGGTGTAAGACACTAGCCTTCTAATAGAGAACATACACAAATGAATTCAATCTTTGTGAGAAAAGTTGCTTTTTCATGAAAGTATACAATCTCTGTGCAGCCTGCCTTTCACTGTTTGACATTGATACACAAATGCCAATATTATGTGAAATACTAAATACGTTTTATTATTTACTGACGGTAGGACAAGTAGTTCAGATCAGTGATGTATAATGTGAGATTGACTTAACTGTTTCTGGAAAACTTACTGTTAAGGATTTTTTTCTAATTTTGTACATTTAAACATTTTCCTTTTCAAGTAAGTAACAAAACAAAATTACTTTGGATATGTGAATCATGTTTCTGTTATTGCCAATGATAAAGTAAACAATCCTGTTTGTTAAAGTGCACATGAACTGGATATGGCCATTTGCTCGCAAGACCAAATTGCACACGATTGCCCTTCAATTGGTGATATTGGGTGCATTGTAAACTGCTAAAGTTCATATGGTGAAAATATTTCCACAGGTTTGGAGGTAGAATTCTGGGATTTTGAACCAATGAAGAAGAATTGAAATGTAATGCCCAAGTCATGATGATGTATGGCTGTGAAGAGAAATTCCAAGGTGCTCACATTCACAAAATGCTTGTTGCCCTTTTCCTATGTGAGGAGAAAGAGGTAATGCTACTGTGGTTAAATGAATACTGATGGTGGACAGAATGAATGTTTAAAGTAATGAATGGATAGTATTGAAATGCTTTCGAGATTTTGGTCTTGCAGTCCTGGAGTATGCACATCTGACCATGTAGGAAGTATTCCTTCAAGTTCTGTCATCTTCAGGACACATGGAAGGACAGTTATTTGGGCAGTTAAGGGATGAGTCACTTGGTACCAAATACCCAGGCTCTTATTTAGCTATCACATCCCCGGCAACATTTTCCAGGAACCTCGTGCTCTTTGTAATAAAAACTTATCTTGCAGATGTCCTTTAAATCTTTCCATTCTTAAGAAAAATAATATACTATTTAGTCTTAATTTTGTATACTTCTATCAATCGGAATTACTTCAGTACATCTGATGCTCTAGAGAAAAGAATCCAAGGTTTTCCCCCGCTCCTTTTAGCTGACACACTCCTATCCAGGCAACATCCTGGTGATTCTCTTTTGCACCCTCCCTAAAACGTTCATATCCTTCCTATAGTGTGGCGATCAGAACTGTACACGGGACTCCAAATAAAGCATAACCAATATTTAATGGAGCTGCAAGGTGACTTCCCAACTTTTATACTTAATGCCCCAATTGATGAAGGCAAACATGCCATGCATTCTGTATCACCCTGTCCAGCTGTGTTACCACTTTCGGGGAGCCAAGGGCCTGATCCCCAAAATCCTTATGTACATGAATCCTCTTGAGGGTCCTGCCGTTTATTGGATACTTTGCTCTTGCATTTAACCACCCAAAATACATCACCTTCGGCTTGTCCAGATTAAACTTCATCTGTCATTTCTCTACCCAAATTTCTAATTGATTGAAATGGTGGTGCACTTGCCATGACACCAGCCCAGAGAGTAATTTCTTCAGTTATAATTATGTTGAGGTTCTTACACAGCACATTTCAAACGCTCTTTTGAATTTTAAGCTAATATGGTCTTGCCTCTACTCAGCTGGAATTCAAGCCTATTGTCCATGTTTGGACAATGGGCTGTTAAGAAGTGTAGAACTGATTGGTTCAGTCGAAACTTAAACAAAAGGTCATAGGTAAGGAAGTGATATTTGATCGTGTGGTGGATGACTCCTTCCATTAGATTGCTGCTCATTACATTGGAATATTGATATTAGGTTGATTTGGTTATGTTGATGGGGTAATTGTCTGAAATAGTTTTGTTTTTTTGTCTACCTGAGATACTTAGGCAATTTTATTTTGTTGTTGGCTAAATTTCAATGATGTAATGGAACAACTACACCAGGTTTTCAACACTACAACCAGGATGTTGCTGGATTCATTGCCTTTTCTATATGGTGGAATATATAGAATTGGCAGAAGATGGCATAATGGGTATGTGGGTGTCTGGATGAGGCTGTTGATTTTGTTGTCATGCCGTTAAATATGGTTGTAAAAGGTTTTCTGCACTTCTTTGCTGGGCTTCACAAATATTGATTGTCCGTGTGATATTTGATAAGCTTCTTCACATCCAACACAATGTGACAGAACTGCAGAACTTTGATCTGATTCATTGCTCATGAGATTACTTAGCATGGCTGTAATATAATGAGTTTGCTGTTCAGCAGCCAAATGATCCTGTCCTTTCACATGAAAGAGGTGTTCATCGTGGAAAAAATTATATTTATCAGCTGATGGACGGTAATGGGTGGTAACTAGCAAGAAGGTTTTTGCTTGTGTTTATCCTGATGTCATGAAAATCTATGGTGCCATATGACATTTAAGTTAAAGACTGTTGCCAGTCCAACCCAACTGTATATTAATGTGCTACATCCTCTCAGGATTCCGTACTTCTAGTGGGGTAGAATATGCTTGGAATGCTAATGAGACTTTTGGGATGTTGATTGAAAGTTAGGATTCTGAATAAGGCCATCTTTGTTGCTTGGCTATTCAGCTTCCCCATGCATGGTAAGGGTCAATACAGTGAGGAGAAGTTTGCATGTTTGACTAGACTGCTTGTGCCCTTTCTTGATTGTTGCTGAGGCTTGATTATTGGTGGGCTGTCCAACTTTCCATTTATTGTGTTTCACCGCAGTAGTTTCACGCCAGGGGATTGCATGGCCATTTCAACTGCATTGCGTGGGTTTGTCTGGTAACATACCATTGAGGTCAGATAAGCATGGCAGATCTCCTTTACTCAAGGATCCAAGGGAATCCGATGAATGCTTTCACAATGATCTTGTTATTTCATAGCCACCAAAAGTAACTCTATTCAAGGTCTATCATCCCAACTGAATTTAAAATCCACGGCTGTTATGGCATAATTCAAATTTGTGTGTCTAGATCATTTAACCAGATCTCTGGGTAACGTCATCACATGATCATAATTTGAGATTTAATTGCTTTTACTTTGAAGTTGCATGTTATCTTAAGTTGAAAATTTATTACAATTCCTTTGTTCTTTAGTCTAAATCCTGTAGCTCACTATCCAAAAGCTCTACGGGAACACATTTACCGGAGAGCCTGCTGCAGTTCAATAAAGTCACTCACTATCACCAACTTTTCCGATGTAATCAAGGAATGGCAATAAATGGAAGCCTTGACGATTAATGAATATATTTTTCTAAAATGTGATGTAACTAAATTAATACAATCACATACAATATTTATTTCATACTGCAATTTTTTTAATGTCCAGGTCTGTTTGGGTTAATGTGGTAGATTTTAAAGACAAGAAACACTGGAGAGATTCATGAGTTACACAAGTCATGAGCAGACCTCGTGGAGCCAGAATGGATCAAATTCTTTGGTTTGAACTCAGAACAGAACAGTGATTATTTAATGAAATGTCTCTTTTCGAGTTTACTGAAAACAGATTTTGTCCAGATCTATTTAACAGCTCATTAATCTACAACTTGAATGATCATGTTCCATAGATAGTTCAGCATAGTTCAGCTGTAATCCACACAATTCTAAATTTGTAGCTGTATCTGTGAAGTAATGTACTGAAATTTTCAATCAAATAATATACATTTAATTTTAAAATACATCAGCCATTTGCTATTTCATTGGTAAGTAACTATATTATAGTAGTTGACTAGATTAACCAATATAATTCTCTTTCAATGTCTTGATAATGAATGCATGAAATGGGAGAGATTATATTTTAAAGCACCAACCGAGGGTGCTGCTTAGATGCTTAAGAATGTTTAAATTATCCCTAGTCTGAATATAGCACCCGGAGAAAATCCACGCAATCACAGAGAGAACATACAAACTCCATACAGACAGCACCCGTAGTCAGGATCTAACCCAGGTCTCTGGCACTGCAAGGCAGCAACTCTACCACTGCGCCACTGTGCCAATCCTTGGTTCATTTTTAGCTCAAGAGTGTGATTGGGGCTGGAGCAGATTGGTCCTGGCAAAACTCAATCTTAGTATTGATGAGTGAGCAGATTATTGGAGAGCAAATGTAGCTTTATAGTATTTCATTGACCTTTACTGTCACAATGTTAATGTTTGATTCCAGATAAAGTAGTAAATAGCTAGATTGGATTTCTCATGCTTTTTGTGAATACAGTTTACATGGGCTGCAGCCCATCGTAGAGAGTGAAGATGGTTATCAAAAATTATAACAGGGTCTTGATCAGCTGAGCAAGTAGGCCGAGGGATGTTATCATGGCGTATAATGTAGATAAGTGCGAGGTGTTGCATTTTGCTCAGTCAAACCAAGGCAGGATCTTCACAGTTAATGGTAGGGCCCTGGGGACTACAGGTATATAGTTCATTGAAAGTGGCGTTTCAGTTGACTAGGGTGGTAATGAAGGCTTTTTGTACATTGACCTTCATCAGTCAGGGTACAGATTACAGAAGTTGTAGCGTTATGTTACAGTTGCACAAGACGTGGTGCGGCTGCAATTAGAATATTGTGTTCTGTTTTGGACACCCCGATGTTCCCTTCTGGAAAGAATGCAGAGAAGATTTATGAGAAAGTTGCCAGGGCTCAAGGGTCTGAGCTACAGGAAGAGATTGGGCAAGCTAGAATTTTATTTTTTGGAGTGCAGGAGGCTGAGAGGTGCTCTTCTAGAGGTACATAAACTCATGAGGAGAATTGATAGTTTGAAAATGCAGTCTTTTACCCAAGGCAGGGAAATCAAGAACTAGAGGACTTAAGTTTAAGGTGAGAGGAGCAAGATTTAATAGAAACCTGAGAGACAACTTTTTCACAGAGGGTGGTGGGTATATGGAACAAAACTTGAACAGGTACATGGAGAATAATAATAACAATAATAATAATAATATATTCCTTTATTCGTCCTACACCGGGGAAATTTACAGCAGCAAAGTGGATAGCAAGAGAGCAAGAGATCATTCATTATAAATAAAAGATACATAAATTGTCATCAGTTTTCTGTGTGTTCTTAGCTGTTATTGTTGACTCGTCTGCTGGGAGCAGTGCTGGTTGTGCAGTCTCACAGCAGCGGGAAGGAAGGACCTCCTATATCTCTCCCTCACGCACTTGGGGTGAAGGAGTCTTTCACTGAAGGAGCTACTTAGTGCAGTGACCGTGTCCTGCATGGGGTGGGAGTCATTGTCCAGCAGCGATGTTAACTTTGCCATCATCCTCCTCTCTCCCACCACCTGCACTGAGTCAAAGGGGCAATCCAGGGCAGAGCTGGCCTTCCTGACCAGCTTGTCGAGTCTCTTCCCTTCCGTCACTGAGATGCTGCTGCTCCAGCAGACCACTCCATAGAAAATGGCCGATGCAACCACCGTGTTGTAGAAGGTCCTTAGGAGTGCCCTCTGCACTCCAAAGGACCTGAGTCTCCTTAGCAGATTAAGTCTGCTCTGGCCCTTTCTGTATAGCGCATCGGTGTTTTCAGTCCAGTCCAGTTTATTGTTGAGGGAGACACCTAGGTACATAAGAATCCACCCTCTCGATGTCCATTCCCTGGATGTTCACCGGTGTCGGGGGGGACCTGGCTGCGCCTGCAGAAATCTACCACCATCTCCCTGGTTTTCCCCGCGTTGATCCGGAGGCAGTTCCGCTGGCACCAGTCCACAAACTCCATCAGTTCTCTGTACACCCTGTCCTCATCGCCCTTGATGTGCTCAACGATGGCAGAGTCGGCAGAGAACTTCTGTAGATAGGAGTCTGCAGAGCTGTGCCTGAAGCCCGCAGTGTACAGGGTGAACAAGAATGGAGCTAGCACTGTTCCCTGCGGAACCCCAGTGCTGCAGACCACCCTGTCCGAGACCAGGTCCTTTGTCCTCACATACTGTGGTCGGTTGGCACAGTAGGTTTAAGTAGGAGAAGAAAGGTTTAAAGGGATAAGGTCTGAACGCGGGCAAATGGGACTAGCTTAGATGGAGCATCTAAGTCAGCATGGATGAGTTGGGCCGTGAAACCCCAGATTCCATGCTCTATGACTCCGACTCTAAGGAATAGAAGCATATGAGTTGTGATGTCTTAGACCATTGACAAATTACCAAAGAAGCGTTATAGGTAGACTGAAAGTACATTAAGGTGTATAAATCTCCAGGGCCTCAGTAAGTGCACCCTCGGACCTTGTGGGATGCTAGGGAAGAAATTGTGAAGGGCCTTCAGAGATATTTGCATCATCTTTAGCCAGGGGTGGGGTTCCAGAGGAGTGGAGGGCAGCTAGTGTTGTACCGATATTGGAGAAGGGCAGCAACGACAAGCCAGGCCAGTGAGCCTGATGACCAGTGTGTTATGGAGGGGGTGAGCTGTATTGTCCAGGATGCTCTGCAGTTTGAGGAGCATCCTCCCCTCCAAGACCATCTCCCATGAATCCAACAGAGATTCATGATGGTCACCAATGCTTTGTGTGAGAGAAATTGTATGTCATCAATCAGTTTCTTGAAGAGGTCATCAAGAGGTTTGATGAGGGAAACAGTGGACATTGTCTATATGGACTTCAGCAAGGCCTTTATCAAGGACCCACGTGGTAAGGTAGTCTAAGGTTGGATCACATGGAATCTAAGGTGAACTAGTGAATTGGATTGAAAACTGGCTTGGAGGAAGGAATCAAAAATGTAGTTGTTGAGGATGCTGAAGAGATTACCTGGGATATGGTTTATTGCAAGCTATGTGGAACTTCAGGCCTCGTTACTTCCTTCTCGATGGTGACAGCAAGAATAGGGCAAGGCGTATATGGTGAAGGTCCTTGATGATAGACGCTGCCGCCTTGAGGCAGCGTTATAGAGGCTTGAATTATACTACTTTTTATAACAATTCAAATTATTTTTAATAAGCAACACATAGCAGTAAATAAGCCAATTAGCTGGAATATACAGTAAGAGCCTATAAAAAGTGATATTTCTCTCATGGCAATAAAATATGCATTGGTTAATTTATTAAGACTAATCATATTCCTGTGCTTTTTTTTGCTTTGACTAAATAATTTTTTAAATATAGAATTCCATCCTGGGCCAAAGTTCTGTTGACGTACTTCACATCTGAGCTATAATAACATCTAGAAAATTGAATTTCTATTATCGTTCTATATTTCCTCTTGTTTGCTGGCAGAATTTTTCAAATCTTTAGTCTTTAAAGCCCATTGACATTATTGAATTTTGGCTAGGATTCGAGATTATTAATCCAGGCCAGATCAGATGAGATAGGCAGACACTGAAATCAGTCATGGAGCATCCAATTTTCTCCCAGCTTCAGGTTCATCACTGGGTCAGCATCCTTCCAGTGGAAAGGGACCATGTTGGTTTAGCAGGTATAACAAAATATTTGTGTACAGGTGAGGATCCCTGGCTTTCAGATCACGGTAATTATGTGATGTGCATCCACAGTGAATCAGCCAATAAAGGCGTTTAATGATGGTAAGAACAGTAAGAAGTGATGATTAATTGTCCTGGGTACTCTGACTTGCTATTGTATGTGCTTTGGAACAAACTGGCCATCAGCTGGTAGGCATGCAGTCTTGTAAAGGGCTTTCTGTGCTGACATTAGTCATATATCATTGCAGCTGTGCTCTTTGATTACTGGGAGGGCTTGCAGAGTGATTAATAGCCAGGATCAATGTTTCTGCCCAGCACATGACATTTGGTCACAAAGCGACCATATACTTATTCCCCTTTGGCCTGGCGCTTAGGAGAAATGAAGGATGAGACCTGCCAATTTATAGCCAAAGAGCTTCCAGTTTATAAAATGAGTCCAGTTTGACTCTAAGAAATTATTCCCTATTGAAATAATTAGTGCAGCATTAAATGCAATTACAACTGAAATTATGGGATGACTTTTGCTGAATCTGAGCTGGCTAACAGATGGTGTATTAATATCTATCTGGTAGTAAAGTCCAATAATATTATTTTAATTTTGTAGAGCAAGTGAACACAGCTCAGAACAAGTTAAATATCGAATGATGAAGTATATGGTAATATTTCCAGTTATGGATTGTTAACATGGACTACCTCAGATTGTGGTTAATTTAGTTTCTGCCAATGCAATCCTAGTTAACACTTTACTTGAATTGTCTAATTTCATTTTTTAAAAGACTAGAACTGCGATAGTTATTTGAATTTGAGAAGCTTTATCAAAATTAATTAAAATTTAAATTAAATTAAATTCTACCGGTCAATGAGAAAACCTAAAAAAAAAGATCATCGTAAATGGGATTGATTTTTTGTTTGGCTTAGTAACATGGCTTCAACTATTAGAAACCATTGGAAACAAATGCATAATAACTTTAAATTGATTCATTTATTTTGTTTCCTTTAAGAGGTAATTATAGAAGATTCCTTTAGCTAGCTGCTGTGGAATCAGATGAGGAAAGTAGGTTTCCTTTTTGTCTTTTTCTGAATCAATAAATGATGTTTAAGAAATTTTAATTTGCATTATCAAAACTGGGAGGGTGAAACCAAATGCAATATACCTTGTTTTTGGATAATTTTAGGTGTCAATCAGCAAATTAAAATACAAGTTGATTGCTCACTGCCTCAAAGCCTTGGTATATCTTAAAATTGGATGCATTTGTGGATTTCTTCACATTTCAAACATTTTAAAACCCTTCTCATGTGATGCATGTAATAATTGTAAGAATATGTAGCGAGAAAAAAACTTTCAATTTAAAATATATCCAGATGAGCAATTAATGTAGTTATCTTGTAAGATTACGGACCCAGAGCTGGAAAATAGAATTAATCTGAATAGCAATTTTTCCCAACTGGTATGGATGCAGTGGTCTGAATGGCACTTCCTCTGTTGTAAACTCCTGTGGTTCAGTAGATTGTGCACACACACTAACATTTTTCCTGTCAAGGCCAGGAAGTTGAAACATTTTACCATACTCACTGGCATTGTTGATTCCAAAACTTGCTGAAACCAGAGATGGAACCTAGTTCCTTCCTGATCGTAGTTACTTCCTGTTCCATACAACTGCAGAAATATTTATTGAATCTTTCATGAAGTTACCAAGAAGAAGAAGTTTATTCCTGTATTTGATTAGTTTGTGGCTTAGGTCTATTGACAGATTTTGCTGAATCCTCCTGGATGTTTGGTACAGAACTGCCATTATTCACCAGTCTAGGTGTCTGTACATTTCACAAATACAGAAATCCCTAGCTTGCTGGTTGTAGATGCTGTAGGCATCTTCCATCTGCTCTTCATTTTTTTAGCAGAGCGGATTCTGGCTGAAATGTGTTAGCAGTGGCTGCAAATTCTCCACCAAATTGGACGATGCAGAACATGCAGCAATTGATTTTAGTATTGTGGTGTGTTAAACCTATTATTACATTTAATAATTACATGTCAGCAACATTGAATGAGACCAAAGTTGTTGACACATGTGACACGATAATCATTTATTTTATTGCAGGTCAATTTTACACCAAATAGATTGGCTATATTTTAGACTGTTAGTATTCTGTATTAATAATGTAAATTAGCTGTTTTGCTCTAACATATTCAGTGTGGCCTGACAAAGCAAAGGTGGGGAGGGGGTGGGCAGGGGAAAGCAACAATTAGTAAAGGAAAAGCAACAGGATGAGGTAACTTTTAGGAAGGAAATATTGGATAAAGGAAAACGAGAACCAGAATAGGGAGCAATAGCATGTTACTTTATTGTTAGAATGGCCATGGCACTTTACAATCTATACTTGCAATGACAAATTTATTAGCCATCTTAAAAATCACAAAAACATCCATTCACATTACCTCTTCGTCACTATCTTAACTCTGCATTAAAGAAACTAAAATCCTTGGACAGGATCTGTTTTCAGTGATGTTCTCACAGAAATATTGCTTTGAATAAACACTGTAAACTAAACAGATCTCCTGGAGCACCCCATGCCGCCACCTGACTCCTGGGCAGCCTGTCCATCCACCTACTTCATGGCATGACCGACTTCAAACTACAACTCCTCAGCATGATCAGGAACATCCATTATCTTAGGAAACACAAGGGACTGCTGGTGAGACTGAAACACCATGGTTTCAAGTTGCCCCTTCCTCAGCATATTGCTTACAAAGTCCAAGCTATTGAAAAAAAACTAGATGATCTTAAAGCTTGGCAATCTACCTGAGAACAGAGGAACTGTTGTGTGCTCATTGCTCACCCCTGCTTCACTCAACTGTGCTATACAACCCAAGGGTTTCTTGCTACACTGAATGGACTCCACTGATCCTTGGGCAAGGAAAAGGGCAGAGGGGTCTACTTTCTCATTAACTCCACATGATGCTCAGTCCTGGTGGTCCCAGCGATCCTGACAAGCTCCTGCTCCCCAGACCCTGGAATATCTTATGGGTGAAGTGTCATCCTTATTACCTGCCATGACAATTGACTTCAGCTGTTCTGACAACAGTCTACACACATCTTTAATCTCTGCCAACTCCAGTCTGAGTCCCCGCCTGCTTTAAGCAAACCACTTTCATCCCAGTCAGTGAGGAGCTGTCAACATATCCTTCACAATAATTCTCAATACTGTGCCCACAAGAATGTTTTCTCAGTCCCCTACTATCTCCCTATAAACTCATAACTGTGTGTCCAAATTCAGCTCTAACTCCATCTACAGGTTTGCAGAAGGTGCCACTATGGTGGGCCAGTTCATGAACACTGACAAGAAGGAATACAGGAAGGAAATAGAGATCTTAGTTACATGATGTCAGGACAACATCTTTCCCTCAATGTCAGCAAGACAAAGGAGCTGGTTATCGACAGCAGGAAGCATGGCGGAGTACATGCCCCAATCAGCATAAATGGTGCCAAAGTGGAAAAGGTTGAGAGCTTCAGGTTTCTTGGCATAAATATTACCAATGATCTGTCTGAACTTACCACATTGATGTGACAGCCAAGAAGGCACACCAACGCCTCTACTTCCTCAGGAGACTGAGGAAATTCAGCATGTTTCCAATAGCACTTACAAACTTTTACAGATGCATCATAGATAGCATACTATGTGGTTGCATCACAGTTTGACTTGGAAACGGCTCTGCTGAAGACTGCCAGTAGTTGCAGTTTTGTGGATGTACTCCAGTCCTAAACACAATCCAGACTCGCCAATCCTGACTCCATGTACATGCTGCCTCGGGAAAACAAGCAACAAAATGAAAGACCTTTCCACCCCAATCATCCTTCTTCTTCCGCTCTCATCGGGCAGAAGATATAGACACTTGAAAGTGCACAACACCAAACTCGGAAACAGCTTCTTCCCCTCTGATATCAGGTTTCTGAACTGTCCTTCCATACTTATGGGTACAGTCCAACTCACCTCTACCTCATTGTGGACATTTTCCCCTGGAGTCGGAAACACACTCCAGCTGGGAAGCAGCAACAGGTGAGAGCAAGCGGCACAGCATCCTAAGCCTAAGAGAGTATATTGTATGATGGCTTTCAATACAAGAGAGTTTGTATATAAAAATAAGGATCTCTTGGTCCAATTACCTAGAGCACTGATGAGATTGTAGAGTAAAATTCTGATGATCCGTTATCCAACTATTTGGAAATTTTAATAGTTTGGCATCTGGTTCACTGGATGTTATGCACTGCACTCCCTTTAACACACTGGGGCCCAACTTCCTATATTTTTGTTAACACCCCGTTTTCTACATTTCTTGTAACAGAGCAGGGCCTTACATAGAACATCGTTGAATATGATAGAACAGTACAATACAGTACAGTTGAATATGATAGAACAGACCCTTTGGCTAACAACATTTTTACTGAACATTATGGCAAATTCAACTAATCACTTCTGCCTGCATGTGATTCATGTTTGTGATTAAGGGTATGTTGGAGTATTAGTAGAATACCAATTCTATGTATTAGGTTCAACAGATTCATTCGTGGGGTGGGTGTTTGCCCAATCAGGAGAGATTTAGCAGATTAGACCTATTCTCTCTTTAATTGAGATGAAGAAGAGATAATTTTGTAACATATACAACTCCTAATGAGGTTTGACAGGATAGTCACAGGGATAATATATTCCCTATTTTGGATGTCTTGACCCAGAGGTCTGCCCATTTTGCCAACTTATTTGTTTTGTTGTTTATTTCTATTCCATCTCATGTTAACCTTACTTCCAGGTTTCATGTCATCTGCAAATAAAAATTATATCCAGTGTACCCATCTCTACATTATGCACACATGTGGAAAATAAAAATTATGGTCTTCACATAGATTCTGAGGTACACCAGTGTGACCATTCTCTGATTTGGAAAAACAACCAATAATCTCCACTTTCTGCTTTTTATCTTCACCAATTTCAAATGCATATTGGTACTGGACCTTTAATTCCATGGGCCTCAGTTTTGCTCAGTAGCTTTTTGTGAGGAATTTTATTTAAAAAAACATATCTATCTAAAAAACACATTTTGGAATATCTCATTCATCAACTTTTTCCAATATATTAAAAATTGAATCAGGTTATCAAGTATAAATTGGCTTTAACACATCTCTAATGGTTTATTATTCATTAGTCCAAACATTTCTTAGTGGTTATTGGTGTTGCTTTTACTGATTATTATTTCCAAAAGCATCCTGACAATGAAGGTTATATCAATAGACAATAGGTGCAGGAGTAGGCCATTCGGCCCTTTGATTCAGCACCGCCATTCACTGTGATCATGGCTGATCATCCACAATCAGTAACCTGTTCCTGCCTTCTCCCCATATCCCTTGACTCCGCTATCATTAAGAGCTAGATCTAACTCTCTCTTGAAAGCATCCAGGGAATTGGCCTCCACTGCCTTCTGAGGCAGGTTTCCACAGCTTCACAACTCTCTGAGTGAACTGTCAGCTGCTCTGTTGCCTGGCATAGAGTTATAGAGTGACACAGTGTGGAAACAGGCCCTTCAGCCCAACTTGCCTACATCGCCCAACAATGTCCCAGCTACACTAGTCCCACTTGCCTGCGCTTGTTCCATATCCCTCCAAACCTGTCATATCCATGTACCTGTCTAACTGTCTCAAACAATGGGATAGTCCCAGCCTCAACTACCTCCTCTGGCAGCTTGTTCCGTACACCCACCACCCATTGTGTGAAAAGGTTACCCCTCAGATTCCTATTAAATCTTTTCCCCTTCACTTTGAACCTATGACCTCTGGTCCTCGATTCCCCTGCTCTGGGCAAGAGTGTGCATCTACCTCATCTATTCCTCTCATGATTTTGTACACCTCTATACGATCCCCCCTCATCCTCCTTTACTCACACCCTCTCATCCTGGCAACATCCTTGTAAATCTTTTCTGAACCCTTTCAAGCTTGACAATATCGTTCCTACAGCATGTCCTTGAAGCTTTCTGAAAGAGGGTTATATTTACCATTTTCCAATGCCCTCGCCTCCACCTCCATTTCTGCGAAAATTTGGAAGATCATGGCTAAATGAATATATGGAAAGAAACTTGCCAGGGATTTCTGATATCTTTTATAATTAAAATTGAAAATGCTGGAAATATTCAGCAGGTCAGGCTGCATCTGTGGAAGCAGAAACAGAGTTAATGTTTGAGGCTTGACACCGTTTGTCAGTACATGTTTTAGAATTATGTGTTGTAAAGAAAACAGGTCTTTACAAGATTGTTCTTCCTTATGCCACAAACCAGATTCTTAGCATAGTGCATGGTTTCTTGGGAAAGTGACGTTTCTGATATATGTGATATGCAATTAAAGTAAAATTCAATTATACCTTCAAGCACCTTTTGTGAAGAATGTTCAAGGTAATTTATGAAAACTGCAGAAGAAAGGCAACTTTAAGAGCTGACTAGTTGTACAATGAATTTGTCTTTGTTATTCGATGGGAAGAAAATTAGGACTGTAAAACTCTTGAATCTGGAAACTTCAAAATATTTAGCAAACGATATGGATGTTAATAAAAATAACAACTGATTGCAATTGTGTTTAATGGGTTTGCTGGTTTAAAGAATATTTCCCTGTGAAGGTATTATATGATTGTTTGTTAAGTTGTCCTCAGCACAAGGTTGATTGACCCCCAACACCATTAGCCATCTTCCTTTATGTATCATTTAATTCCTCACCCCAGGGAAGATGGGGTGGAGGTGGTGTAATATGGGGCATTACTTCATCTGCTCTCACCTGATTCTCCTGTCTGATTCCTTTAAAATTATTTTTTAATGTTCATACGATTAAAAAGTGTGTGGGTGGTGCTCATATCTGTCCTGTTGGAGCTAGAGCAGTCTGCCTGTCCTGATTTTTTTCTACACTGATTACATATCCTGTGCTAACATACATAAGAGCAAGGCAACCTTAATACCTTGTATCAAAGGGGCATTGTTGCCTGTTATTCACTGAAAGTTGGGTGCAACAAGATTATAAAGTCAAAGCAAGCATTTACTAAAGCAAGCATTTGCTTTATTGAAGGAACACACCGTTGGTGCATCTGGCATGCAGATTCACTCAAGATTCACTCTAGTCTTCTGAGAAAAGCAGCAAGAACATTCTTTCAAAATTACCATTTAAAATCAGGTGCAGCTGATGTTCCATCTGGAATGAAAGAAATCAGATCAGAGAATCAGGGGAGAACAGATGAAGCAATGCTCCTAGACAACACAGCAGCCACCTCAAACTCTGGTGGTGAGGAACTACATAATACACAAAGAAAGATGGCTAGTGGTGTTGGGACCTACAATTAATGGTAAATAACATGCAACTGTTCAATGAATGAAAGGATACTTTGAACAATTTGTACAAATTGCAGCTGTATTTTCAGTGAAATGGGAGCTATGAAACATTGAATGTAAAGTTGGAACATGTGTCTTCCATTTTCTGCTGCTGATTTGTTATCATAGATGTGGTCTGAGTTACTTGATGGTACAGTTATTTTAAATTAGCATTATTTATTGGAAACTAAGTTGTCCAACTTAAACTATGAGACATTTGGCACATTGTTCAGTTTGTTAACTGCTAATTGTCTGCTATACAGAGCGCCTTTTAAAGTAAGAGTTGCAACCTCCATCTCCACAAGAAGCATGCATTCCACTGAGCATTTTCAATGTGATTCTTTCAGATCTTCCAGTCATCCACATGTTATAAAATCTAGCCTTTGCCAAAAGCTGTATAGCAGCCTAAAATATCTGCTGCACTAGGGATTTCCTTTTGCCCTAGGTATGTCATTTCTTGGTTGCACAAAAGAAGTACATGAAACATGATTAATATTTTCCCCTGATAATGGAATTAGCTCTCTATACAAGGCTATCATAGTTAATCCACTAGTGAACACTAAAATATCAAAGCATTAAAAAACCAAAAGACAATATACCTGTTTTTTTTAATGAGGACACTCTTAGCAAGATCCAGAAGGAATCTATAGTCAGCATAAAGCTGCTGACTTTGAAATGAAAACAAAGTTAGACTTTTCTGAAAGTAATCTCCCAGCAGGAATTTGTGGGGAAACGGTGGTCCAATCATTCATGCTGAGGTCATGTAAATAATCTAAAACTTTCCTAACCCATAAAAGAGAGAAAGGAAAAATTGATGATCAGCTAATTCATGTGATCTGATTTAGCCAGAACTTTAGTTTAGTTTAGTTTAGTTTAGTTTAGAGATACAGTGTGGAAACAGACCCTTCGGCCCACCGAGTCTGTGCTGATCAGCGATCCCCGCACACTAGCACTATCCTACAGACACAAGGGACAATTTACAATTTACAGGTCAATTAACCTGTCTTTGGAGTGTGGGAGAAAACCGGAGATCTCGGAGAAAACCCATGCGGTCACGGGGAGAACGAACAAACTCTGTGCAGTCAGCACCCGTAGTCAGGATTGAACTTCGGTCTCTGGCGCTGTAAGGCAGCAACTCTACCGCTGTGCCACCGTGCCACCCTTATACTACCACAAGTCTAATAATTTCTGCATGTTTCAGAAACTTTTAACAGCATTAAAATTAATCAAAACTTAAGATGAATGTTAAACATTCCTGAAGTGCATGGGTAAATTATCAAGCATTTCAATAAAAAATGTAAATGAATGTAAATAACCAACATCATCCCTTGCTGGTCAAATCAATAGGGAAATACCCTTGTATCGCCTCTGACGGTGCGTGGGATCTCTGGGTGAACATTCCACAATATCTGGTAAAGGATCGCTGGAACTTCCTGCTCTTTCAATGAATTCCTTACATTGTTCAGCAGCCAATAATTGATAGTAAGTTCCTGCAGAAATACGAAGTTAGTGTGAATTTTGGAGTCATAATTTTGAACTCTGACAATTTCACTAACACATTCCCACAACATCTGACCTATTCTCTTATGAACTGTGACTTTAGTGTCTCTTGCTGAGAATTGTAGCTTGTATTACAAAATATAAATAAGTTTGACATTTCTGAATAAGCTGTGTAAATACATCTGCTTTTCTGGACAAACAAACTCTATTTAGCATAGCCATTGTGGAATGTAAACTGTAAGAGTGCATCAATCTTTTTCATTATAGCATAGTTAGCCATTGGGTAATGAGTACTTTAAGGGCCTGTCCCAATTAGGCGATCTTTTTGGCGACTGCCGGCGACTCAAAGTCGCAGCAGATCGCCGAACCTTTCTTTTACCCGACGACAATGACCACGACAATGCCGAGTCAGGTCGAGATTACAGCGTCTTATGAAACATAGCGAAAATTCCCACGCTGTCAATGCTTCTCCGGCACCCTGGTTTTCGCTGAAATCACTGACAAGTCGGTAAGTACTGGAGAGTTTTGAACTATAACATCTTGTATGGGTTACTTAAAAATCAAGCTTCACTGTAACAAGGAATAAACTGGATTTACTTCCAGTTTACTAATAGCTGTATTAAAAAAAAAAATTTAAGTGGTTCAGTGGAGTTTTGTGAAAAGTGTGTGGGCATTCTTTGAAAATGTAGGGGAGATGCATATCTGGTTTCTGGGTTGAATATTTGGGTTTGGTGCCCACTTTAAATGTAATGACTGAGGCCAAAAACATCGCAAAAATTCCCACGCTTACCTGACCGTCAAACTGTCGCCTCCAATCTACCTGTCAAATGTCCTGAAGGTAAATAAATTGGTTAAACACAAGCATTTTATGGTATTTTGAAATGATTTTACTTATTTTAATATTATCAGCGACCGCAATAAGCTATGATGCCTGGCGACAAGCCAGCTATCGCCGAGAGAATTCAAACCGTTTGATTCCTCGGCGACGCGCCGAGATCCACTACGATCCACTACGATCTTTGGAAGACTCCTCACGATCATGCCCGCGACACCCCGGCGAACGTTCGGCGACAGCCTAGTCGCCGGCAGTCGCCTTAAAATCGCCTAAGTGGGACAGGCCCTTAATAGTGCTGTTAGCATTTTTGAAACTGGATATTTTCATTGAATTCAAACTCCATTATTTACTACAATTAATGCTTTAATCATTCATATCTTTAAGAAACCATTTGTAGGCAAATTTTAGATGTTGTAAAGAGCTCAAGTTAGCAACCAACTGCTACAACTATATGGGATTTCACTCCAGTTGGAATTTGGTATGTTTATGGTATTTTCAAGTGTAAAGTTAATTTATATAAAGAAACATCTAAGTGTTTTCTGCAGGTATATAAACAATAATACATGATAACAGGAAGAATGAGGCTGCAATGTGATCAAATGGAGGTCTATGCAGGGGACATGACAGTAGTACAAAGCAAATACTTTCTTCTTTCCTCAAGGAAAGGTGATGCTGCCATTCGTAATAAAAGAGGAGCCAACAGGGATAATGCATAGGCTAAAAATAAACAAAAGATGGGGTATTAGAAAAGTCTGCCTCAATTTAAAATTTGTATTACCAGGGCTGGAGAAGATTAATTATTGCTTGGGAAAGTTAGAGATGTGAAGGTTCTTCCCATAGACTTTAAAACTTCAACGGTATTGAGATACTGGAGATTTGAAATAAAAACAGGAAGAGCCCTTTTTGTTTTTCCAATGTATTCCTTTTTATATGCCATTGTTTATGGAGAAAGAAGTGATGTCTGATATTAGTAGTTGTACCAAGAGATCAAAATTACCACAAACACTTAATTTAAGCAGAATCTACAGCCAATATAATGTTAGAGTTTTTAAATTGCTGTCCTGCAACAAAACAAGCAAACATTTTTGATGATTATTGTGGAATGTGGATTGGTTTAGTTTGCAAGATTTGTACAATTACCAACTCTGAGTATACTCAAGTGACCTTTGCTGGCTAACTCTCCCAGAAAATTCAGAAGATTCTTACATTCCATTTACCTTTATTTCCACAACTCTCCTCCATTATTATTGACAAAAGCATCTGACAGAACCAGCTATTAGAATGTAGAAATTGCTGTTACACGTTCTGATTTTTTAAAATTTGTGCGAAGAATATGGGCACAGCTGAGAAGATTAAATCATATTACTAATTTACTAATGGTAAGCTGCCATCTTGAATTGTTGCAGTTTGTGATGGATGTGTGCCTTAGAGGAACATTGGGAGATTAGGGCACCCAAGTGCATGGTGTGCTCAACTTTCTTGATGGTGAATATCACATGATTGGAAGTTGCTATCAAAGAAACATTATTGACCTACTGAATTGTTTGTTGCAGAAGCTATATACTGCAACCATGGTACATTAGTGCAGGAAGAATCAAATTTTAAGTTGGAGCATATGATACAGATCAAAGTGAAGTGCTTGATCATTGATTGTGTGAAGCTTGTGCATAGTTGGAGTTCCAGATGTCTAGACTCTTAGAGAGTATTCCATCACACTGTAACTTGTCCCTTGTGGATAGTGGAAATGTTTTGTGGAGTCAAATAACCAAGCTCTGACCTGCTCTTGTAGGCTTGATGTATATTTAGTGTGTCCTGTCAAATTTCTGATCGGTAATGACCAGCTCTGCTTCCCTGGTTATTGATAATGGTAGATAATGTTCAATTTCAATTGAAGTGGTTAGAATCTCTCTTGTTGGACAATCATTTATGAAGCTGGTATGATGTAAATGTTACATAGGTAGACACAAAATGCTGGAGTAACTCTGCGGGTCAGGCAGCATCTCGGGAGAGAAGGAATGGGTGATGTTTTGAGTCGAGACCCTTCTTCAGACTGAAACGGCACCCATTCCTTCTCTCCTGAGATGCTGCCTGACTCGCTGAGTTACTCCAGCATTTTGTGTCTACCTTCGATTTAAACCAGCATCTGCAGTTTTTTTCCTGAATGTTACATAGAATCATCAGAGTCATATACTTCTATGTTGCCCAAGATGCCAATCTAAGGAAGTACCATTTGCTCCCAATTACATATATCTCAATAAGCTAAACTGAGTTGTCATCCAGGTTGTGTGCATACAGTCTGGATTGTTTCATTTGGAAGCATTGTGAATGGAACTGAATACCAAGCATTCTCATTTCCATTGTAATAATGTTTATTGAAACATTTAGAAAATGGTTGTTTTGTGACACTATCTGAAGAACCCCTGCATCAATATCCTTCCATGGGAATGAGGCTCTGCAGATCAAATTGATTTGTTTAAATCCCTTTGAGTTCATCTTTGCTGACATCCAGTCACTTCCAGTCTCTCAACCTCTTCTGTCATTGAAAAATGGGCAAAAAGAAAATAATGTAATGGTAGTTGACTGGGCCCTAATATGGCAACTGTGAAGTTTACAATATAAATGTAGAGATTGGATAAACATAGAGCAAAAGTAGTTTTGATTCTCCTTAGGAAAGTTTTTACCAACTGCATGAACAGTCCTACAAGTAGCAAGTGGCAGGCCATATTATATTTTGTAATAAATCATATTTATTTAATAGTCCAGAATACAGGACAGGTGAAACATGTGCAAAGATTCTAGATTTGGATAATGCTGATTTCATTGAAAGGAAAGAAGACTCTCAAAAAATGAACACATCTATTAATGGGGAAAAAATGGCAAAAAACTACCAGGTGATTAGAAGAAAAATAATTTAATGATACTGAACAAATTTGTACTCTTTAGACGCAAAAGCATTTGCCATCTTGTATGAACGATAGATCTCTATTTCACTATGATTGACTAGAGAGGTAATGAACAACTTAAAGTTAAGAGCATGTGGGAAGTGACCATGACAACAGGAAGAGATACAAAATACAATAATAAAGTAGATAATAGCCACAGGGAAAGAGTATTGTGTGAAATTTACAACATTTAACAGTTTTAATTAGGAAACAGGAGCAACCAATACACATTGAAAACTGATTGTTGTGATATTTTGAAAATAATTATATCTTAAATAGTTACTGCAATCTTAAAACCAAGACAACGATAAACATCCCATGGAAATTACTATCAAAATTTCAAATGATTTCAGACTTGGTATCTAAATTTTGGTGAATAATGAATGAATATAAAATGAGCCACTTTCAGCGTCAATCAAGTAATTTTAAAGGGTGGTCGCTGTTTTATTGTAAGAAAATATAGCAACCAATTTGCATTCCGGGAACTTCAACAAAACAAATGATCTTTTCATGATGATGTTTGAAAATTACTGCAATGAAATATTTTAAATTCACCTGAGAAGACCTGAGAAGTTTTGAGTATGAATTTTACCATTTTAAATGTCACCTGTGGTGCAGTCTCGGTCTATCTTTATGCCAAGCTAGACTGTTTGTTCAAAACGATATGGAGATTGAGCCCTCATCTTTCTAATTTAGAGGCAGGAAGATAATCATAAATGCATCTATCCTGCATGCAAATCATTTTTCTTTTCCAGCTTTACCGAGCAGCACCACGGTAGAGTGGCTGCCTTATAGCGCCAGTAAATCCTGACTACGGGTGCTGTCTGTAACGAGTTTGTATGTTCTCCCCGTGACCGCGTGGGTTTACTCTGAGATCTTCCATTTCCTCCCACATTCCAAAGACGTACAGGTTTGTAGGATAATTGGCTTGGTAAAAGTGTAAATTGTCCCTTGTGTGTGTAGGATAGTGCAAGTGTACGGGGTGATCGCTGGCCGGTGGGCCAAAGGGGCTGTTTCCACACTATATCTCTAAGCTCAACTAAGCTTGTTCTTTTCTGTTCCAATGTGCAGTTAACTCCATTCTTCCTCCCTCTCCTCAGCTGAACATATTCACATTTCTCTAAAAGCTACTTTCATGATTGTTGTTGAGTAATATCAGCAATTGTTATAACATTGCAACAAATACTTCCAAATTGTTATTGATTTGTGTGAACTATAAGATACCCAGATCTCTACGACTCTAAAGACTGTCCACCAGATCAAAATTGCTCGCATTTTGGCACTATTCTATCAAATTCCTTTACTAAAATATTTGGTGCCTTTCTAAACCAAATAGACTCTTAATCATAGGATAAGAGGAAGTGGCAGTGATTTGCACTGCCCCTAAATGACGAGCAAAACTTCAAAATCCATATTGACCACTTATTCACAAAATGCTGGAGTAACTCAGCAGGTCAGGCAGCATCTCGGGAGAGAAGGAGTGGGTGACGTTTCGGGTCGAGACCCTTCTTCAGACTGATTGTCTGATTTTTGCTGAACATTAGTGGCATTATTGACAACATAGGTAATGTCAGATCTTTTATCTAACAGGATATTATTATGTATTTGGATGGGCACGTGGAAAGGAAAGAATTGAGGACTATGGATCGCATGCAGGCAGATTAGATTAACTTGACATTATGTTCAGCACAGGCACGATGAGTTGACTGGCCTGTTCCGGTGCTATTCTGTTCCATAGAAACACAGAAACATAGAAAAATAGGTGCAGGCGTACCTGCACCTTGGCCCCTTGAGCCAGCACCGCCATTCAATATGATCATGGCTGATCATCTAAAATCAGTACCCTGTTCCTGCTTTTTGCCCCCATATCCATTGTTTCCTTTAGCCCTAAGAGCTAAATCTAACTCTCTCTTGAAAACATCCAGTGAATTGGCCTCCACTGCCTTCTGTGGCAGAGAATTCCACAGATTCACAACTCTCTGGGTGATTTTTTTTCCCCTCATCTCAGTCCTTATTCTTAAACTGTGAGCCCTGGTTCTGGACTCCCCCAACATTGGGAACATTTTTTCTGCATCGAGCCTGTCCAATCCTTTAAGAATTTTATATGTTTCTATAAGATCCCCTCTCATCCTTCTAAATTCCAGTGAATACAAGCCCAGTTGACCCATTCTTTCATCATATGTCAGTCCCGCCATCCCGGGAATTAACCTGGTGAACCGACGTTGCACTTCCTCGATAGCAATAAAACCCTTCCTCAAATTAGGAGACCAAAATTGCACACAATACTCCAGGTGCGGTCTAACCAGGGCCCTGTACAACTGCAGTAGGACCTTCTTGCTCCTAAACTCAAATCCACTCGCAATAAAGGCCAACATGCCATTAGCTTTCGTCACTGCCTGCTGTACCTGCATGCTTACTTTCAGTGACTGATGCACAAGCACACCCAGGTCTTGTTGCAACTCCCCTTTTCCTAATCTGACACCATTCAGATAATAATCTGCCTTTCTGTTCTTGCCACCAAAGCAGATAGCCTCACATTTATCCACATTATACTGCATCTGCCATGCATCTACCCACTCACCCAACCTATTCAAGTTACCCTGCATCCTCATAGCATCCGCATCGCAGCTTACACTGCCATCCAGCTTTGTGTCATCCGCAAACTTGGAGATGTCACATTTAATTCCCTCATCTAAATCATTAATATGTATTGTAAATAACTGGGGATCCAACACTGAGCCTTGCGGCACCCCACGAGCCTGCCATTCTGAAAAGGACCCGTTAATTCCTACTGTTTGCTTCCTGTCTGCCAACCAGTTCTCTATCCATGTTAATACCCTATCCCCAATACCATGCACTCTAATTTTGCACACTAATCTCTTGCATGGGATCTTGTCAAAGGCTTTTTGAAAGTCCAGATGCACCACATCCACTGGCTCTCCCTTATCCATTCTACTTGTTACATCCTCAAAAAATTCCAGAAGATTAGTAAAGCATGATATCCCCTTCATAAATCCATGCTGACTTTGACCGATCCTGTCATCTTGAATAATCGACTCAAGCATCTTCCCCACTACCGATGTAAGGCTAACTGGTCTATAATTCCCTGTTTTCTTCCTGCCTCCATTCTTAAAAAGTGGAGTTACATTGGATCAGTTCCTGTGGACTGGAGGGTAGCCAGAGTTGAGAGAACATTGGAAAATAATTGCCACTATGTTCTTATTTAACCTACTATTTTAAGGTTCATCTTTCATTATTCTTGAATATAGAAATAACATTTTCTGTATCTCAATGATAAGTATACTGAGCATGGTCAACTCACAATATTTCATTTTGGGGACACATTAATATATCAAGAATCTTAGCATTTCTCTCAGTAAATGGCAGCATGCATCCATAGAAACATAGAAACATAGAAAATAGGTGCAGGAGGAGGTCATTTGGCCCTTCGAGCCAGCACCGCCATTCATTGTGATCATGGCTGATCATCTACAATCAGTAACCTGTGCCTGCCTTCTCCCCATATCCTTTGATTCCACTAGCCCCTAGAGCTCTATCTAACTCTCTTTTAAATTCATCCAGTGAATTGGCTTCCACTGCCCTCTGTGGCAGAGAATTGCACAAATTCACAACTCTCTGGGTGAAAATGTTTCTTCTCATCTCAGTTTTAAATGGCCTCCCTTTTATTCTTAGACTGTGTCCCCTGGTTCTGGACTCCCCCAACATTGGGAACATTTTTCCTGCATCTAGCTTGTCTAGGCTTTTTATAATTTTATACATCTCTATAAGATCCCCTCTCATCCTTCTAAACTCCAGTGAATACAAGCCTAGTCTTTCCAATTTTTCCTCAAATGCCAGTCCCTCCATCCCAGGGACTAACCTCGTGAACCTACGCTGCACTGCCTCAATAGCAAGGATGTCCTTCCTCAAATTAGGAGACCAAAACTGCACACAATACTCCAGATATACAACTGCAGAAGGACTTCTTTCTTGAGACAGAAGGACTCAAATCTTCTCGTTATGAAGGCCAACATGTTATTAGCTTTCTTCACTGCCTGCTGTACCTGCACGCTTACTGTCAGTGACTGGTGTACAAGGATACCAAGGTCTCGTTGCACTTCCCCTTTACCTAATCTGACACCATTGAGATAATAATCTGCCTCCTTATTTTTGCAGCCATAATGGATAACCTCACATTTATCTACATTATACTGCATCTGCCATGCATCTGCCCACTCACTCAACCTGTCCAAGTCACCCTGCAACCTCCTGACATCCTCTTTGTAGTTCACACTGCCACCCAGCTTTGTGTCATCCGCATCCAATATGGGCTGGATGATTAATCTCCTTATGTACAGCTGGCATTTTTAGGTCATTCTCTTTTGGCATCGCAACTCCACTTTCCATGCTGCCATTCTAGGAACATTGTGTTCCTTGCTAAAGATCTAAAAGTGTCTTCATAAGATACCTTGCTATGTCCTCAGATTCCATGAACAGGTCCTCTGTTGCTCCCTGATGATCCCATCTGTCCTCTTGTTGTACCTGTTTATTGTTTACATGTTTAAAGTAGATTTTTGGATTCCCTTTAATGTTTGCCTTGAATCTTTTCTTACACTCTTTTTGTCCTCTTATTTCTTTCCTTTTAAAAATTCCCATTATCAGCGTTAATTTTATTTAGTGGTAATGTGGCTTATGGTCTAATTTCATTCTTTTCCTCACTTGTTTCTTCATACTACCACACCATTGTGGCACAGTGATAGAGTTGCTACCTCACAGCGCGAGAGACCCAGGTTCAATCCTGACCTCGGGTGCTGTCCGTATGGAGCTTATATATTCTCCCTGTGACCGCGTGGTTTTTCTACATTCCAAAGATGTGCATATTTGTGGGTTGTACCCCTTTTTCTTAAACTGCGGCTCCGGGTTCTGGTCTCCCCCAACATCGGGAACATGTTTCCTGCCTCTAGCATGCCCAATCCCTTAATAATCTTATATATTTCAATAAGATCCCCTCTCATCCTTCTAAATTCCAGTCGCTCCATTCTTTTGACATGTGACAGTCCCGCCATCTCGGGACTTAACCTCGTGAACCTACGCTGCACTCCCTCAATAGCAAGAACGTCCTTCCTCAAATTTGGAGACCAAAACTGCGCACAATACTCCAGGTGTATTGGAGTACACAATACTCCAGGGCCCTGTACAACTGCAGAAGGACCTCTACTCCTTTACTCAACTCCTCTTGTTATAAAGACCAACATGCCATTAGCTTTCTTCACTGCCTGCTGTACCTGCATGCCTACTTTCAGTGACTGATGAACAAGGACATCCAGGTCTCGTGTACTTCCCCTTTTCCTAACTTGACACCATTCAGATAATAATCTGCCTTCCTGTTCTTGCCACCAAAGTGGATAACCTCACATTTATCCAAATTAAACTGCATCTGCCATGCATCTGCCCACTCACCCAACCTGCCCAAGTCACCCTGCATCCTCATAGCATCCTCCTCACAGTTCACACTGCCACCCAGCTTTGTGTCATCTGCAAATTTGCTAATGTTACTTTTAATCCCTTCATCTAATTCATTAATGTATATTGTAAATAGCTGCGGCCCACCACTGAGCCTTGCGGTACCCCACTAGTCACTGCCTGTCATTCTGAAAGGGACCCATTAATCCCTACTCTTTATTTCCTGTCTGCCAATTTTCTATCCATGTCAGTACTGTACTCCCAATACCATGTGCTCTAATTTTGCCCACTAATCTCCTATGTGGGACCTTATCAAAGGCTTTCTGAAAGTCCAGGTACATTACATCCACTGGCTCTCTCTTGTCCATTGTCCTAGTTACATCCTCAAAAAAATTCCAGAAGATTAGTCAAGCATGATTTCCCCTTCATAAATCCATGCTGACTCGGACCAATCCTGTTACTGCTATCCGAATGTGCCGCTATTTCATCTGTGACATTTCAGATCGGGTTCCTTCTTCAGATTGATTGTGGGTGGGAGGGTGGGAAGGAATGAAAGCTTGCAGAGGGGAGAGGCAGGGCAACACCTGGCTGGTTAGGCAGATGGTTGGAACAAAGGCTAGAGATTAAAACTAGTAGCGAAAAATATTGAAAATTTACAAATTGTGAAGCCAGAAGAAGGATTGTGGGGAGGACGGGAGGGAGCGATAGATGCAAGTCTAGGTGGGGCACGGAGAAGAGGGATGTGGGGGAGAAGGAGGAGGGAGGGGGGTTGTAGGGGTTGCTCAAAGTTGGAGAATTCAACGTTCATACCATTAGGTTGTAAGCTACCACGGAATATGATGTGCTGTTCCTCCAGTTTGTGTGTGGCCACACTCTGGCAATGGAGGAGACCCACGACGGAAAGGTTTGTTTGTAAATGGGTAGGGAATTAAAATGGTTAGGAACTGGAAGTTCCAATAGGCCTTGCTGGTCTGAGCACGTGTTCAGTGAAACAGTTGCCGAGTCTACACTTGGTCTTGCTGATGCACAGAAGGCCACATCGGGGACACCGGATGCGGTAATTGAAGTTAGAGGAGATGCTTGTGAACTCTGTCTCATCTGGAAGGGGATGGAGGTGAGGGAGGATGTACAGGTACACGTGTTACATCTCCTGTGATTGCAGGGAAACATTCCTGGGCCCTCCCCTATGCTCCACCTGGACTTGCACCTATTTCTTCCCCCTCCCCCTCCACCCACATCCCCCCTGTAGCCTCACAATTTGAAAATCTTTGATAGATATTTTTATTTTTGACCTCTCCCCATATTGTCCATTGACTCGTATTGTGAGAGTGGACAAATCCTCCAGTACGTTTTCTCTGAGCATTGTCGTGACATTCTCCTTGATTAGTAAAGCAACTCTTCCACCTCTTTTACCTCCCTCTCTATCTCATCTGTAAAATCGAAACCCTGGAACATTGAGCTACCCGTCCTGTCCCTCTTGCTACCAAGTCTCCGCAATGGCCACAACGTCATAACTCCAAGAAGCAAAGTGCTGGAGTAACTCAGCAGAACAAGCAGCATCTCTGGACAATATGGATAAATGAAATTTTATGTTGGGTCTTTTCCATGTTCTCTAGAGATGCTGCCTGACGTTGAGTTAATCTAGCATTTTGTCTTTTTTTAAACCAGCATCCGCAGTTCCTTGTTTCTATAATAGTTATCATATTCTGTAATCTTATCCTGCCTGCCCTTTTGAGACCTACTGGTCATAACCTCTACCTTTCCATCAGTGCTTCCATTTGCAAACCTATATTCCCCCTCCTGTGCATATGTATGTTTTCTCCTTTTCATGGCTACATCTGGTTTCTGCCCCTTGCCTAATTATTCTAAACTTCCCTTCCCACCACATCAACAGGTAACTTCCCCTCTAAGGATACTGATCTCAACTCTGTTGAGATGCAATCAGTTGAATGTGTACGGATGCCATCTCCTTCGGAACTGATTTCAGAGTCCTAAGAAAGTACAGCTCTCTCGTCTGCACCATCTTTCTTTCCAACTGGGCATTCATCTGAACTATCCTTCTATTTCCTATGCTGACATTACTCAATGTAGTTCATTTAACTTTGCCAAGTGTGTGTATAATACATAGTAGCTATTACTGTCTGCTGTCGTAATCTTTGCATGTGCATAAGTTGAAACAGCTGGTTTATACATCTTTCCTTCTCTCCAGAGATGCTGCCTGTCCCGCTGAGTTATTCCAGCATTTTGTGTCTACCTTTGGTTTATACATCTACTTGTGTATTATCATTCCCATTGGGTCACTTGAAAGACTTGCAGTGCTACCATGTGGATGAACTGCAGAATACAGTCCCTAAACCCAGTTTTGCCAAAATCCTCACATTAACTGAAATGTAAAATCAACATATTTTTCGAAGTCACTGCACAAGGTTCCAAAGTTTTTAGTGGCATTAGTGAAGAACACCATAATCTGCCCATTTGAAATAGCTTTGCAGTTTGCTATTATTATTGCCAGTGAAGGTGAAGTAGTCAATAAGGCAGCTGGTGCACAGCAAGAGGTTCTAGATGAAACAGTCTGCTCATTATTACAAGATAAGTGTTACAAGATCAAGACAATTATGAAAATCTTTCCAGTACTTCAGTTAAATGTATTAAATTAAGTTATTCCAATAACGCTGTGTTACTCCAGCTTTTTGTGTCTATCTTCAGTTTAAACCAGCACCTGCAGTTCCTTCTTACAAATGTATTAAATTATTCTGTTGGCATGGCTAGCAGCATAGCTAGCCTCTCAGCAATAATTTACAGCTTAATTTTGTCAACCCACAATTTAGAAACACTTCAGAACAATTTAAATACATCTAAAATTAATATTCTATAATCATAAAATTTAAAACATGTAATAATCATTTTTTTAAATTAATATTAATTTTAAAGAATAAACCACACCTTCATTTTCATATACAGATCGGCCACCTCGTTCAAATGAGCGAGACTGTTTGTTTCCCATAAAGCTGAGGAACCAGATTTGAAATGCACATCACCCCTCACCTTAGGATTGTATGTAACCAGTTTTAAACTCGCTGATAAGCCTTGGCAAGACTCTCCATTGTGTTCTGTACTCGTGTGCTGCCATGCACAGGCAGGAGTTCACTTGCAAAGTGGGCCGTACATTTCTTTTCTGAATCACCAATTAAAAATATGTCTTGAAGCAATGGTCTCTCTTTTGTTTGGATAAGTAAAGCTTTAAAATAAATGGCAGATGTGAGAAATTTACTGTCACAATAAATTTTAAAAGTAATGGTTTTTTAAAAATACAAAATTAATTTGGGCGGGGGGGGGGGAAATCACATAATTTATTTTGGTTACCAGTTGAAAATTCTTTGGACTTAGTTTTCTCCACCTTACTCATGACTGTACAAAGAGTTCTGTAATAATTTTATCGGCTGATTTGCACACACCACACTTTGGATCTATGCTAAATACTGAATTAATTAAAAAATTGAACAGATTTTCAATAGATTAGCTAATCTGGTAAAAATGTGCATTTTACTCATGGGAGACTGGGAAAAGATCTGCTGAGAGCCATAACCAAATGTTGTTACCCACCAACATTTTTAACTGGGTAATATACTGGTATTCGGCTGAAGATTTTCAATGAATTAAAATTCGAAGACAGATGCAGGGGGAAAAAATTTAAAAATTAAGAAACTTTGATTTTCAAATGTACATTGTGACTGGTTGTCAGTGAGTGCAATGATGTGTGAAACTTATAATTTAAATTAATTTCTACAAACCCCAAACCTGACCACCCATAAAAAGTGCCTTAACCATTTAGCCTGAAGATTACTTATCTTCCAAGGCACTTGCATTTTGACTTAATTTATAAATTGGAACCCTTTTGAATTCAGCCATTACATAATTTTGAAAGTGTGTAACCTAATTTACGTTAGTGCACATGAACAGATTTAATGACTAATTTGTTTATGAATTCGATATAACTAACAAATAAATATAACTTATGGTTAAAGTACCCTATTCTACTCTTTTTATAAACAAAGCATTGTTGTGTTAAAATATGGTACAATGTTGTCCAGATTAAAATAATGTAATTTGGTATTAATAAATAGCATCTCACAGTCATTGTGCTAAGTGTTAAAAATGCTTGGCTTGGAAATAATGGTTAAGCAATGATGCATCATTTTTACACAGTAAAATTGCTTTTAGAAACCTTTGCAAATAGTTATGCTTTAGCTTTCTGAGCTAAACTAAATTTAAGGCAGCTCTTCTCCAAGAAGCCCTTCTTGCTTAAGTCCATACTCGGCCACCTCCAGTTTAAATTCCATTTGGAATATTTTGGAGGACCAAGAACCAAGAACCAATCAATTGTTTGGCCTTCAGTATTTTATAGTCATTTCTCCCTCTGAGTTATAAATAGTTGTGTTAAGTTTTGTATGATACAGCATAAAACTTCATTCTATAAAATTGTAATGTCTTCCTCAACAGGACAGCACTGAACTCTTAGATATATTCTCAAGCTCATTGTCAAACTATGTTCCAAATATTGCTTACTTATTGTTTACTTAATGTTTACTTATTTATGATGGAAATTAGATTAATTGTTTTGTATTGATCTATTACTACAACGTATGCAAAGTACTTCCTGAAATGGTAGAGGCGGGTACAATTGCAACATTTAAAAGACATTTAGCCTGGTAAATAGATAAGAAAGGTTTGGAGCATATGGACCAGTCCAGCTTGGGTAAGCAATTTTGTCGGTATGGATAATTTGGGCCAACGGGCTTGTTTCCATGCTGTATAGCCCGATGACTATGCATTTCGTGCACTGATATTTCAATTGTGGCTTTCTCACCCAATGGCCACAACCTCCACATTTCTAAAATGTCCATGTTTCCCACCTGCATAATCTAAACTTCCATCGCTTCCTGCCTTTCCATGAATATCAGGACCCGGGAAGTCAATCTCCTCCTGCCATCCTCTACATCATCCTCTTTCATTTTTTCCATTGTCTTTTGCAGCTGCTCACATTCTCAATCTCTATTTATTTCCATGTCTTTTTCTTCCACGGCATGCTTTTCTCAGAATTATTGCCACACTAAAGGAGATTGTTTGGCCAAATAAAATCCATATTAGCTCTTCATTAAGCAAGCTCATCAGTCTCATTTCCTCAAGTTCTTACTCCATAGCCCTGTAAATTAATTTCCATCATTCCTTTTGGTTTATTTCTGAAAGTCTTGATTGACTGTCTGCCACTTGAATAAGCCACAAACATTTTTCTCCACATCACCTCAGTAATCTCTTGAAAACACTCTCCTGGGTCCTTGAACCGCCTGCCAATGAGAACAGCTTTTCACAATTTATCCTTACTAAACCTTACATTATCTCGTGCACCTCTATCAAATCTCCCTACAACCTTCTTGGCACTGAAGAGCCCTAGTATCTCCAATCTAATCTTGTTGCTGAAATCCTTCAATCCTGTCACATTTCTTCTGAATCTTTTCTGTAACTTGTCTAAAATGTGATGACCATTTGTGGCTTAATTACAATAATCCATTTGTAGCTTAATTACTGCTTTTATAGTTCATACCTCTGTTTATGAAGTTGAAGTTCCATATGTTTTATTAACTGCACTCTCAGTATGTTCTGCTTCTTTAATAGATTTATGTACAAAATAGCAAGGTTTCTCTGTTTCTGTGTAACCTTCAGATAGTGCCATTTAAGTTATATTGTCTCTCCATGTTTTCTCTGACAAAATGTATTACTTCAAGTTGGATTGTATTTTATCTGCAACTTTTCTGCCCATTCTGCTCATCAGTCTATGTCCCTTTGAAGTCATCTTCTATTTGTGTCTCCCCCTCCAATTTCAGTCTGCTAATGCTCCTATCTTGCTTGCATTTTTACCCCCATCTCAACTGTCCCATTTCCGCCCAGTCAACTGCTCAGTCCGCCTAGACCTACGCGATATCCTGGTTGTCAAATACTTTAACTACCCCTCCCATCCCACACTGATCTTTCTGTCCTGGGCCTCCACCACTGTAAGGGCGAGCGAGGCCCAACGCAATTTGGAGGAACAGCACATCATACAGTATGTCGCTTGGGCAGCTTACAACCCAGAGATATTAATTTTGATTTCTCTAACCAAATAACCCTTGCTTTTGCTCTCTCTCTCTGTCCCTCCCCTACACTCGTTCTCCGACGAGCAGACCTAAAAGATGCATATGCAACGACAAGAGGCATATATAGGGTAGACAGAGAGAACCTTTTTCAGAATGGAAAAAAAAACACTAGAGGGCTAATTGTTAAAAATAGGGGCAAAATTTAAAGGAGATGTGTGGGGCAAGATTTTTACACAGAGGGTGGTGAGTACCTGAACCGTGTGGCCGGGAACAATGGTTTGGGTGTACACAAGAGCAGCATTTAAGAGACTTTTGGATATGTATTTGGGTATGCAGGGAATTGAGGGATATTGATTATGTGCAAACAGATAAGATTTGGTCTTGACATCATGTTTGGTACAGACATTGTACCAAACAGGGACCTGTTACTGTGCTGCACTGTTCTATGATTAAAATGCTGCATTTTTCCCTTATGTAAATACAGTAGTTAAGATATTATGTATATAAGGTATTTTGAGAGCATTTAATTTTGTATGACATTTAAATTTTTTTTTGTTTATTTCCTTGGAACTACAGTATATGCAGAAGGAGAAAATACTTCATTCCCTTCCGGAAAGGAAAGTTTGTGTTGTAAAAAAAACTTGTATATTGAACAATTCTTCCTGCATTAATGCTGTAAAATAAATATTTTGGAAAAAACATTGTTTTTTTAAGCACAAATGGGTGGTCAGCCATATCCATCACTGATAACCTGTTTCCTGCATATGAATCTGGAAGGACTGAAAATAAACAGTTGGATGAGATGATGATGTTGCTCAATGGGCGGTACCAATCAGAGGTCAAAGAGTGGAGATGTGTTAACAGTTTCTTCTGTCAGTATAAAAAACATATGCAGTTTGACTAACATGCCTGTTTTGAGAATTTGGGATTTAATTTCAGGATCTTATACTTTATTAATTCTTGCCTTTAGAGGACCTCTTTCCACAAGTAACATGATTGAAAAACACTAAAATGACTACCCAATGTAAATTACATCTTTACTACAGTATTTGTTAGAGCAATACACTCTCTACTCAGATGTAACCTTCACACCTCCAGATTAGGGATGGTTTCTTCCCAGCTGTTATCAAACCAAACCATTCTACCAACAACTAGTGAGTAATCCTGAGCTACTGTGTATCTCATTGGAGATCTTCGGACTATCTTTAATCAGATTTTACGGGACTCTATCTTGCACTAAACATTATTCCCTTTATCATGTATCTGTCCTCTGTGGGTGACTTGGTTGTAATTATTTATCATCTTTCTGCTGACCAGTCAGCACATAACAAAAGCTTTTCACTGTACGTGGGTACACGTGATAATAAACTAACCTAAACTATCCTGCTGAAGAAAAGCACTGCATTGGAATTGATTTATGGTTTGCACGTGTTCCTGGATACAGTGAAAAACTGTTTGCATGCTATCCAGTTAAATCATACCATACAAGAGTATAATCAAGCCATACAGAAGTACAACAGGTAGTGCAAAAAGAAAAATAGCCAGAGTTCAGAATGTAATGCTATGGCATTATAGTGTTTCAGCTCCAGATAGAGTGCAGAGTAAAAAAAGTACAATGGCACAGTGAGGTAGACTGGGAGAGCCTACCTCATTGTGATAAGATATGATACTTCAAGTAGTCTGAAACCAACAAGAAATAAGCTCTTTTCTGTTTGAGAACATTTTGGATCCAAGTTCCAAAATAGGAACATGCACCTGCTAATTTTACTTTCTGATGAAATTCATTTGTTCCAATGCCAAAGATCTCTTCACAAAAATCTAATTATTTCCATTATCTCACTACATCAATACAATACAATATATATTTATTGTCATTGTACAGGGGTACAACGAGATTGGGAATGCGCCTCCCATACAATGCAATAATTTAATTAGCTGGTTAGTATTAATTTAAACAATCCAATGAAACAAATTGTAACAGTTTTAAAACAGAATAAAGTGCAAGTAGATCTGTGCCGGATCACTGCGATGTGACCATCCGGCTCAGCAGGACCGGTTCATAGCAGCTATGGCCCTGGGGATGAAGCTGTTCATGAGTCTGGAGGTGCGGGCGTAGAAAGCCTTGTATCGTCTGCCCGATGGTAGAAGTTCGAACAGACTGTTGCAGGGGTGTGAAGAGTCTTTGTGGATGCTGGTGGCTTCTCTGAGGCATCGTGTGTTGTAGATGCCCTCCAAGGCTGGTAGCTGTGTTCCGATGGTTCTCTGAGCTCTATGGACTACCCGCTGAAGAGCTTTCCTCTCTGCCTCCGAACAGCTGAGGTACCACACAGGGATGCCATGTGTTAGGATGCTCTCTATGGTGCAGCGGTAGAATGTCGTCAGCAGCTGTTGGGGTAGACCAGACTTCTTCAGTGTTCTTAGGTAGAACAGTCGTTGCTGTGCCTTCTTGACCAGCACAGCAGTGTTATTGGGCCATGTTAGGTCCTCCGAAATGTGAGTACCCAGAAACTTGAAGCTGGACACTCTCCACACTGTCCCCGTTGATAAAGATCGGGGCGTATTCCCCGTTGTGTGACCTACGGAAGTTGATGATCAGCTCCTTGGTCTTGGTGGTATTTAGGGACAGGTTGTTATCAGAGCACCAGTCCGCCAGGTTCTGCACCTCCGCTCTGTATTTTGTTTCATCACCGTTGGTGATCAGCCCGATCGCCGTTGTGTCGTCTACAAACTTGACAATGGTGTTGGTGTCAAATGCAGGAACACAGTCGTGTGTGAAGAGGGAGTGGAGCATGGGGCTCAGAACACAGCCCTGTGGTGTGCCGGTACTCAGGGTGATAGTGGAGGACAGGTGCGGGCCCATTCTCACTGCCTGCGGTTGCTCCAGCAGGAAGTCCAGGATCCAGTCGCATAACAACGAGCTGAGGCCTAGCTGGTGGAGTTTGGTGATGAGCTTGGTGAGGATGACCGTGTTGAAGGCAGAGCTATAGTCAATGAATAGTATCCTCACGTACGTGCCCTGTCTCTCTAGGCGAGTCAGGACAGTGTGAAGAGCCAGAGAGATGGCGTCCTCTGTGGATCTATTTGCCCTGTATGCAAATTGATGTGGGTCCAGTGAGTCAGGTTTGCTGGATTTGATGTGTGAGAGGACCAGCCTTTCAAAGCACTTCATGACTATCGGAGTTAGGGCAACCGGACTGTAGTCGTTCAGGTTGGTGATCTATGCTTTTTTCGGCACCGGCATTATGGTAGCCGACTTCAGGCACTTGGGGACCGTAGCCAGAGATAGTGACAGGTTAAAGATCCTGGTGAATACCTCAGCCAACTGTTCAGCATAGTCCTTGTACCCTTCCTTGAACTCCATCCGGGCCTGCAGCCTTGTGTGGGTTGACCCTTTGCAGAGCGCGTTGTACTTCCTGTGTGCTCAGTTGCAAGACCAGTCCCTCCGCCTCGGCTGGGGTTCTTCCACTCAAGGTAGTGTTGCCAGTTTCGAAGCGGGCAAAAAAGGTGTTTAGCTCGTTGGTTAGTGTCATATCGCTGTGGGGGAAGGCAGGGCTGCTCTTGTAGCCAGTGATGTCCCTGACACCCTGCCACATGCTTCTGGTGTCCGTGGTGTTGAAGTGGTCTTCCACCCGTTGCCTGTGGGTGTCTTTGGCCCTTTTAATACCTTTGTTCAGGTTTGATCTGGCAACACTATATGCTGAAGTGTCACCAGATTTAAAGGCATTGTTGCGGGCCCTCAACAGATTCTGTACCTCCTTATTTATCCAGGGTTTCCGGTTTGGGAACATCTTTATTTCCTTGTCCTCCGTGATATTCTCCACACAGCAGTTTCTTCCCATAACCATAGAACATACTGAAAATACGCTGCAGGTCTGGCATTATTTGTGAAAAGAGAGACAAAGTTAACCCTGTGTCAGAATTGGAAACAAAAAAAACTGGTATTAAGCTCTAGAGAAGGTTTGATGTGTTGATAGATTAATGTGAATATTGATGATTGGATGAGGCCAGAGTTGCTTTGGGGATAACCAAAATGAATCTGCAACTATGAATGTTCAAGTCAAATTCATTCATTTTTGAAAATAAATCAGTGGTTAGAAGTGATGGAGGGATATTGAGAAAGGCAATAGTAAAAGAGAGAAAGATCTCACTCCTGCTCTGAAGAAGAGTCCTGACCTGATACCTTATCTGTCCACTCCTTCCACAGTTGCTGCCTGACCACTGAGTTCAACCAGCACTTTGCTTTGCCCATGATTCCAGCATCAGCAGTTCTTGGTGTCCCCACTTTGATCTTTCTGTGTGCAGCCTCCATCACTTAAAATAAGGCCCAATGCAAGCATGAGGAGCAACATCTCATTTCCATCTGGGCACGTTGTAGCTTTCAGGACAGATGACTTCAGGACTCAGTATCAAATTATCCTGCTTTAGGTAATTCCCATATTTGTGTCTTACTTCTGCCTTATTTCTTTATTAGATAATTCCCTTTATTAGGTAATTTATTAGTAATTCCCTTAATTTATTAGGTAATTCCCTTATAAATACTCAGTGGTGACACTGAGTATTTCTGTCACCATTTTGGCTTTGTTCTTCCTTTTTAATATTGTCTGACCTGCTGATGCACTACTTCCTTACCATTAACAACACATCACATAGACCTAATAGGAGATATTCCCAATCTTCTAGAAAATCAGCTGCAGAAAATTAACTTGCTTTCTCTCATTCTCATTAAGTGTCCTGAACATGAAATATTTATGTTCTTTCTCTTTCCATGCTGTCTGATCTCCGATGGCGTCTCCAGTATTTTCTTTTTTGAATACAAATTTCCAGCAATTGCAGTTTTTGATTTTGGAACGCCTAATATGGTGGAATAATGTGGACAAACTTTGAGATAGAGTGCATCGGTGTAATTACAGAGAGAGGTCAAGAGAGCACATGTGCCAATGTGAATGTGCAATGCATAGAGAAACGATGTATAATTTTAAAATATCTCAGATCCTACGTGGGTCTGAATTGTGAAAAATGGGGTTTAAGGTGAAATCCAAGTGATTTTACTGGGGCTATTTGCTGTCACACTTGGTCAAAGGTTGTTTTGGTATCAATGGTAATCAACGCCACTTGAACCTATTCCGCTCCTTGGTCCATCTTTAGACTAAGGCTGTAATGCAGTTTGGAGCCAAGTGGACTGTGTGGAACTCAAATTAGGCATGTGAGCATATCATTGATTAGTGACACTTGATAACAATGCCGAACAAACTTTGCATCCCTTCCGTGATGGTAGAGTGATTGTCCAATAAATAGTTTTTAGTGCTTTTTTTTGTGAATAGAATATACTTGGGCAATTTCCAAATTGACAGGAGGATGCTAGTGCCATACCTTACAAGAACAGCTTGACTAGAGGCATAACTACCTCTGACGTGTGGGGTTTCAGTACAATATACTCTGTCCCAGAGCCTTTGCTGTATTCAGTGCTCAAATATTTTTGGTATCATGTGTCTTTCCGTATTGATGATTCTGTACTGGGCCTTGTTGATTGTGGAGGGAGAAATAAGTTTTGATAAAATAAGTTTCGGTACACTACATCTACTGGCTCTCCCTTGTCCATTTTCCTAGTTACATCCTCAAAAAATTCCAGAAGATTAGTCAAGCATGATTTCCCCTTCGTAAATCCATGCTGACTCAGAACAATCCTGTTACTGCTATCCAAATGTTCCGCAATTTCTTCTTTTATAACTGACTCCAGCAGCTTTCCCACCACTGATGTCAGGCTAACTGGTCTATAGTTTCCCGTTTTCTCTCTCGCTCCTTTCTTAAAAAGTGGGATAACATTAGCTACTCTCCGATCCACGGGAACTGATCCTGAATCTATAGAACATTGGAAAATAATCACCAATGCATCCACGATTTCTAGAGCCACTTCCTTAAGTACCCTGGTATGCAGACCATCAGGCCCTGGGGATTTATCAGCCTTCAGCCCCATCAGTCTACCCAACACCATTTCCTGCCTAATGTGAATTAGTACATCTGGGAGATTGTTTGTGTCTTCCTTAGTAAAGATAGATCCAAAGTACCTGTTCAACTCATCTGCTATTTCCTTGTTCCCCATAATAAATTCACCTGCTTCTGTCTTCAAGGGACCCAAATTTGGCTCAACTATTTTTTTCTTCTTCATATACCTAAAGAAGCTTTTACTATCCTACTTTATATTCTTGGCTAGCTTACCTTCGTACCTCATCTTTTCTCCCCCTATTGCCTTTTTAGTTATTTTCTGTTGCTCTTTAAAAAAGTCCCAATCCTCTTGCTTCCCGCTCATCTGTCATGGTCACCTCCTACTCCCCTTAGAATCTTTCTCCCTCTTTGGAATGAATTGATCCTGCACCTTCTGTATTATTCCCAGAAATACCTGCCATTGTTGTTCCACTGTCTTCCCTGCTAGGGTCTCTTTCCAGTCAACTCTGGCCAGCTCCTCTCTCATGCCTCCATAGTCCCCCTTGCTCAACTGCAATACTGACACTTCCGATTTTTCCTTCTCTCTCTCAAATTGTAGATTAAAACCTATCATATTATGATCACTACCTCCTAATGGCTCTTTGACCTTGAGTGTCCTTATCAAATCCGGTTCATTACACAACACTAAATCCAGAATTGCCTTCTCCCTGGTAGGCTCCAGTACAAGCTGCTCTAAGAATCCATCTCGGAGGCACTCCACAAACTCCCTTTCTTGGGGTTCATTACCAAGCTGATTTTCCCAGTCTACCTGCATGTTGAAATCTCCCATAACCACTGTAGCATTACCTTTGCCGTATGCCAATTTTAACTCTTGATTCAACTTGCACCCTATATCCAGGGTAGTGTTTGGGGGCCTGTAGATAACTCCAATTAGGGTCTTTTTACCCTTACAATTCCTCAGTTCTGTCCATACTGACTACATCTCCTAATTCTATGTCACCCCTTGCAAGGACTGAATATCATTCCTTACCAACAGGGTGACCCCACCCCCTCTGCCCACCTGTCTTTTTTTTTCAATAGGTCATATACCCCTAAATATTCAGCTCCCAGCCCTAGTCCTCTTGCAGCCATGTCTCTGTAATTCCCACAAAATCATACTTGCCAATATCTAACTGAGCCTCAAGCTCATCCACTTTATTTTTTATACTTCGCGCATTCAAATACAACACTTTAACTTCAGTATTCACCTCCCCTCACTATTGGCCCTGACCGTACTCTCTTGTCCCATCAAGAAATTTCCTTCCCATTAATTCTGGAGTCTTTTGCAACTTTTCCTGTAATCACTTCCCCTTTAACTCCATCTTAATATTCCCAATTTGTCAACCCCTCCCCCCCACTATTTAGTTTAAACCCACTCGTGTAGAAGAGTCTAGCAAAACTGCCTGCCAGAACGTTGGTCACCCTCCAGTTAAGGTGTAACCGTCCCTTTTGTAGAGGTCATCCCTACTCCAGAAGAGATCCCAATAGGTCTATGAATCTAAATCCCTGCTCCCTGCACCAGCCCCTCAGCCATACATTCATATCCCCTATCTCCCTGTTCCTGTCCTCACCAGCATGAGGTACAGGAAGCAATCCAGAGATAATCACCCTAGAAGTCCTGCTTTTCAGTCTTCTTCCTAACTCTTTAAACTCAGAAAGGTTTAGAAAGGTAATTTAATGAAAAAGTTTGGCGACTAAAATTTAAGGTGAGGGAAGGCTTACAAATCAATCGGCATGAAGGAGTCAAGTTAGTTTGCACATGTCAGGTGGCCTAGTTCTAATATTTGTATTTTCTTCTGAAGGACTGGTGTGTGACTCAAGGAAGATTGCTGCTGTTTCACCTAGCCTTGTCACTTAACCTGTTCATTGATTTGAAGAAATAAGGATTAGTGCTAGTAACTACACAGCAGAGCTACAATGCGTTTTGTGATGTAATGACATTAAATAGTTGCTTAAGAGCTACATGATTTGTGGTGAAACAGGCGGCAAAGCAGCATTTGTCAACCAGTCTGTATTTATGCTTTTTTATTAATGGAGCAACAAAATTGGGTTCTACTTCTGTTATAAATTTTGTTTTATGTTTATATTGTTAACTGAATTATTAAATGAATTTTTAGCATTTTGGTTCAAGTACAATGTATATTAAGTGTTTTGCTGGTTCTGTTTTCCAGTTATTTAGTTTTTTTTATGAAAGTCTACTTAAAAATTAAAGCTTGATTTTTTGTTTAACCTATGAACCAGCAGTACATATTACCTCACTGAAAGGAGTGAGCAGCATGGTTGTGTGGAATTTAGAATAAGGGAAATGCATTATTGCATATTTGATATCTAAATTGATAGATGCAGAGAATTTTATAGTCATGGACAATCTTGTCCTGAAACATTTACCAAAATATACCTATTTCAAACAACATGGCATTACATGCAACATAAAAACTGAATTGCTGGCCTAGCATTTAGATAGTACAAAAATACTGATATATTTTAGCTTCCATTAGAATATAAATGCATCGTAAATAAAGCATCATAAATTTTACAATATATTATTTCTCTTTCTGGAGGAATTATATATTTGTAGTTATACATTTTAAAAAGTGTACTTCATTCAAGAAATGACACTCAGCATATTTTGTGGTAAAATGGATGAAACCGAGACAAAGCTTGATTTCCTGAATGTTGTGCTGACTTGCATAGAACAGACTGATGTTGAGGCAGGTTCCCCTGACAATTATATGGTGCTTAAATTGTCAGAGCATGTTTAGCATGTAAAGATGAGTAAATCTGCTCCAAGGTTTGAACGAGGTTGGAATAAATGGAGCACTTGGCTAGATGAAAGGATTAACTGTGCAAATTGGGCAAACACTTCTCTCGCTGAACAATAGGTTTTATTGAGGATTTAGCAACCCTTGAAAATATTGATTACTTATCCTCTACTTAGAACAAAAATGACAGAGCATGTGCTAATGTTTATGTAACCTGTATGCTGGGCCATGAACCATAATGCCTTAACTGTTCAATATTCATATTAATGCTTTGCTGCAGATGTTTTAAGACCTGGCTTTAAATGCAAAACAAAATGAAGTGTCAGTTCTATTTGAAATAGATGTCATCCTGAATGAAAGAATGATAAAGTTCCTGTATGAACTTTAATATAAGTATGATTGTAGATTGCAGTAATACAATTCTAACATTCTCTTTATTTGAGATCTAGAGATAATATTATTCCCTTTTTTCTGTATTGAACCTTTAACTTCATGTTACACGGAATTGCTGGTTATTAATTTGTTAATGCTAAAATCATTCTATTTTTTTTTCTCAATACTTTGGCTTCTGTTCCACTACAGAACTGAAATTTCTCTTATTAAAGTCACAAATTATATTATTTACAATCATAACTATGGTTAATTATCATATCCCATTCCTCTCAACTGACCTCAAATCCACATACACCATTTTCCTCCATTGCCTCTGTCATGCTTGTCTATGAAATCATGAATGAGTAGTTTTATTTTTAGTCAGTCAGCATGCACACAATGAGCCTTATGGTCTAATCATGGAATCGTACAGCACTGAAATGGTCCTTTCGGACCATTGCATCTATGCTGACCGTTTTGCCCATCTATACTTTCATTTATCCACATTAGGTCTGTATCTTTCCATGCTTTGTCTATTCAAGTTTTTAATGTTTCCTGGATAAAGTGTTTGCAACTGATTACACCACCTCCACTTGCAGCATGTTCCAATTATCAATCACTTTTTGTACAAAATGAAACTTTTCTCTCAGATGCTCTTTAAACCTCCTCACTTTAAACGTATACCACCTTGTTTTTGATACCCAAAGCATGGGAGAAAGATTCTGACTACCTACCTTATCTATGCCTTTCATAATTTTATATACCTCCTATCAGGTCATACCCTCAGTTTTCTTTGCTCCAGAAAAAATAAGCCCAGTCTATCCAATCTCTCTTTACAAATAAAGTCCTCCAATCCAGGCACCATCCTAATGAGTGTGGTTCTACACTCTCTCTAGCAGAACCACATCCTTTCTACAGTGTGGAGACCACAACTGCATGCAACGTATGTGGAGAGGAAAGTTAATCAATTACCTTTTAGTTGAATTGGAAACATTTCTAAAATAAATTTCAAGCTTCACAGTTTTACATAAACATGGATGAACCTGTAATGATCAGCATCCTTGGTTAGTTTGGCCTCCACAGATATTTACTTGACTCCAGCATTGTATTTGTTTCAGATACTGAGGAGCATGTTACCTCTCGATTTGAAGAGCAATCAATCCTCTATTAATATCAGGAATAGTTTCTTCATTATACATTAATTTAAGTGCCTTCAGATATTTCTCTGCCATAATTTCCTCAACAAAGCAGCTTATTCACTACAAATCTGGACTACTTTCTTTTGACACCATAAGTCTCAACTTGCTCCTGGTATGATGACTCTTACTCATGCAGATGTAATTGTTTTCTCTGACTGTTTTTGGAGCTATACTCATTCAGCTAAATGGAGAGTATTCCCTTAAGCTGCTGACTGGTGCTTAAAGATTGGAAATCTCTTATCACATGATAAGCCTATTTCTAATTGTAGCAGTCCCCATACTTTGTAGATAGCCATGTTAATTGGAACATTAATAACCTGGTTGGGCTGAAAATAATGTTCCTGTCCTCTGTTTCTGTCCTGTATTCCTAGCTAATTTAGCACATGGCTTCTGTGTTTGGTTTTATTATGTGAAATCTATAAATTAAATTTAGAGTCTTGAAACAAAAGCAGAAATAAATTGGAAACATTGCTGTGTAGCCTTACCTGTTATCTTCTCAGTTTTGTGTTCCTCAGGAACTGATACCATTGTCAGTTTATCTGTGTTGTTATTCCATTTGATAGAACTGCTCTAGAACTGCGCCGTTTACTCTAACTGCTTGAAATTCATAAAGGTCATCAAATTTTTATTTTGCCATTCAACAGTAAAAATTGGTAATTCAAGTTACTGAAATGGGATTGTTTCATCATTTATGCGTTTAATTATATTTTGGAAAGTTGATGGGTTTTTTTGCAGAATGTGGGCATTCCTGGTATAGCCAGCATATATTACTTATCATTAATTGTCCTTGAACTGTGCCTAACTGGACTATTTCAATGGACAATTCATAGTAATTTCATTGTGTCTGATGACATATATAGACTAGACTCGGTGCATGACAAATTTCCTTCCCTAAAGGACATTGGTGAACTTATAAGTTAATTGATAATACAATCAAAGTGAATAGTCAAAGCATATAAAATTACAGCACATCCTCCACATTTGACCAACTCCTGTCCGAGTGCAGTAGGGCCAAGTCGCTGGTATTGAGTACAAAACTGCGGTTGGCAAGGGACCGCACTAAATGACGGTCAGGGGTGGTGCGGGGGAACTTCAAGATCAGGCCCTGCTGCCACACTGTATCATAGGTGGCGGTGAGAAGCAGAAAACAAAGTAAAAGAAGGCATCCACGATAGTGCAAGATGTGGTCTATAGACTTCCTTTGCCAAGGTGGGACTAGGAATGTGCAGATTGGTTCAGGAACCTGATAGTTGTAGGAAAGTAGATGTTCCTAAACCTGGTGGTGTGTGACTTCAGGCTTCTGTACCTCCTTTCTGAGAATAGTAGTGAGAAGAGGACATGGCATGGATTGTGGGGATCTTTGAAGATGGACGCTACTTTTTTGAGGCAGCACCTCATGTAGCTGCCTTCGATAATGGAGATGGCTGTGCCCATAATGGCTGAGTCCACCACTCCCTGCAGCCTCTTGCATTCCTTTGATACAACCTGTCAAGAAAACTTGTACAGTACACCTATCGAAGTTTGTTGTATTTGGTGACATTTGAGTATCTGGTGACATGCCAAATCTTTTTTAACTTCTGAGAAAGTAGAGACGCTAGAACATATTCTTTGTGATTACATCTATGCGCTGGGTCCAGGACAGCTCAACAAAGATGTTGATGAACAGGGATTTAAAGCTGCCAACTCTCTCCACCACCGATACACCATTGAAAACTGGTGCAAGGTCTCCCAACCCTTTCTAAAGTCAATGATTGGTTTGTGACATTGAGCGAGGGGTTGTTGTGGCACATTCAACCTGGTGTTCTATCTCTTTCCTGTACACTGACTCATCACCTCCTGTGATTCAGCCAACTACAGTGGTGTCATCAGTGAGATTATAGATAACTTTGGAGCTGTGTTTAGCCACACAGTCCTAGGTCTAAATAAAGTGGAACAAAGGGCTAAGCACCCAGCCTTGAGGTGCACCTGTGTCGATAGTCAATGAGGAGGAAATGGTTTTGTTCTGCATTGATTGAAGTCTGCCAATGAGGATGTCAAGGATCCAGTTGTATCATTCTGCAGAATCAGGACAATTGCAAAAACTACTTGCAAACACTTTCTCAGGAAACTGTTTCTTTCGCGACATGGAACACTAGTTCCTCCAAATAATTTTTTTGTACTTTTTTAGGCTTGATACACAGCTTATCAGAATGAAATGTCAAACATAGGACATGTAAATTGTAAACCCTCTTGGAGTTGACAGAGAAATTTAAATTCATTCAGTTTGCTTTGAGTATGAAAAGTAGAGTGCCTGATGAAGAATAATAGGCGAGGTGCGACGGTGGAGGATGGGGCACCTCTGCCATCTCATTTACATGCTTTCTAGTTGTGGCAGCAAAACACTGGTATTTGGAAATATTTCTTACATTAAATTGGCCGAAGACTTAACATCCAGCAAGTTAAACTGATCCTAAGATTCATCTTGCATCTGCAAATTAATGAGGCTTTCATCTACGTTTTGTAGCTTCTTGAGTGTCCGAGATACAATTGAATTTTTATTTTCTCCATTTCTCCTTTACTGCCTCCACTTCAAGACAAACCAAATTGAAAAATTTAACAATATTTTTCATTGTTTTATTTGGTGCAGATTGTAGTTTTATCAGAAATTACATTTAATCTTGGTAAACAATCTGTTGCTATCTATACTAATCAATCTTGTGCAATGTGGATGGATAAATGCAAGAAAAAAATTATTATTTCTGGAACAATGTCTAAGATATATCTTTTTTCCTTTATAGTTCAACGTTCCCCTCCAATACCTGCACAGGAACTAAATCAAATTCTGAAGGCTGGGTATTTGGAAAAGCGTCGAAAAGGTAAATTATTTTGTATTAGATGATATACAAATCAGATCAGTGTTTATTAATTACAAATATACAAGTTTTACAACAAAATTTTACATTGTCAGCATCATGGAAACCATTTTGCATGTGTACTTATTTAAATTGACCATAAGGTACACTCAGAAATAATTCCTGAAAAACTAGCTGGAACAGCACGAAAAACCCTATAGCTGCACATCAGCATTCATCTCTCCTCGCTTTGGAATTTACATGTAAAATGTAGTGTTCATTACAGACTGCTTACGTTTGAAGCAGATTACAACTTCAGCATTTCTAAGTTATACTAAATCAACATTAGATCAACATAGAACAAACAATAGGGGGAAACGTGATGACAGATTGTCAGTACATTGAAGATTCAAAAAACGGATATAATTTGAGATGGAAACACTATTGCTCACATTGTATGTCGAACTGAAGCGATAGTTTTCTGGTTGTACATCATGTCTGACGAAAACTTGCTGACAGCTAGGCCTTTATCGCCCTACAGATTAAAAGAATGACAGACATTCTAGAACTGCCACCAGTTTGCATTCATTATTCATCCTGAGAAAGTGTATATTCCTCAAAAAAGCAGATTCACCTTCAGAAGTTAAAGGAATCCTGCCTAGGCAGGGTTAAGATGGGAGGAGCTGCATGTAACTGCTGAAGGAGCTTACAGATGTGACAATGGGGTAGAAAACCTTTCTCCTCTTTTCCCTTCCTATTCAGCAGTCGAGGATGACAAATGATTTGTGACAGTCTGGTTAAGTTGAGTCCTCAAGGTTTAACCATATGACATTGAAGCAAACAATGCCAAATCTTATGTGACTTTTCCCAGTCTCTGTCTGCCCCATTTGCTAATACATTTTTTTTAATGTTTGCTCAGATTACAAATAAATACTGTTTGATATTTATTTACAATTTAAAAACATCATTAATCGCTTGCCTCTTGCCTAAAGAGGAGAGAGATTTAATTGGAAGCAAGGGGGCACCTTTTTCACATAGAGGGAGGTGGGTAAATGGAATGAGTTGCCAGAGGAAGTAGTTGAGGCAGTTACTATAACAATATTTAAAATACATGGATAGAAGAGATTTAGAGGGGTATGGACTAAATATAGGTAAATGGGAGAAGCTTAGATGGGGCATGGTTGGTATGGACATGTTGGGCTGAGTGGTTATTTTCTGTGCTGTATGAATCAATGACATTCATTTCCATGTAACTACAACAATTGGTTTGTGTTCATTTTAGATCATAGCTTTTTTGGATCAGAATGGCAGAAAAGGTGGTGTGTACTAAACAACAACATTTTCTATTACTACGGAACAGAAAAAGGTAATGTTTTCTTGAGAGCAGAATGAATTAAAATGTTAACATTTGGGGTTAATTTCTTGACATTGACTATTAAGTAAACACAATTATTCTTATCGATACACATAGCAAGCACTAACAGTATTGTTGGATTTGGTAATATTGTTTTAAAATCTGAACTATGCATTCCTACATCATTCTGATACTGTGTGCATGCTAGAACAATAAAACAAAAAAAGCTAGAAATACATTGCAGCATCTGTCAAGAGAGAACAGAGTTAACGTTTCAGCTTGATGACTTATCAGAAGTAGAAAAGCAAGCGGATGAGTTTGTTTAAATTGCAGAGAAGGGAAGTGGGGGCGGTGTGGTGAAGAGAACAAAAGGAACATCGTGTAGGAAGGAACTGCAGATGCTGGAAGAATTGTCTGAAGAAGGGTCTCGACCCGAAACGTCACCTATTTCTTTTCTCCAGAAATGCTGTCTGACCTGCTGAGTTATTCCAGCTTATTGTGTCTATAAAAGGAATATTGTAGTCAGCTAAAGACCTCCGGATATACAAATGCTGTTGGTGCTGTTTGAGAGAGGGAAGTGAATCAATGTTATTCACAGCTCTTCAGCCTGGAACTGAAGTAAACACAGGAAAATAAAAGAGAGCAGAACACAAACAACATAGAATTGTGAAGAGCAGAATAAAATGCTGGAAATCTGAAATAAGAGAATGCTGGAAATCATTAGTGAGTCAGGCAACAAAGGTGGTAATGGAGAACAGAACTGGCCAGTTCCAACACAAACGGGAAAAACTGGTTATCTGAAATTGTTGAATTCAATACCATCCTGAAGATCTACAACTGCCAGTACAAAAAATGCGGTTTGTAGTTTATATCAACAATTTGGATGAGAATGTACAAGGCATGGTTAATAAGTTTGCAGATGACCTTAAAGTAGGTGGTATTGTAAACAGTGAAGATGGTTATCAAAAATCACACAAAGATCTAGATCTGCTGGACAAGTGCGCTGAAGAATGACTAATGGAGTTAAATGCAAATAAGTGTGAGCTGTTGCATTTTGGGAAGTCAAACCAGGGCAAGATTCTCACAGTGAATGATAGGATCCTGGGGAAGTCTTGTAGAGCAGAGGAAGCTTGGCATAGAGGTAATAACTCCATGAATGTGGTGTCACAGGTAGGCAGGGTGATAAAGAAGGCTTCTGGTACCTTGGCCTTTATCAGTTAGGGTATTGAGGATGGAAGTTACGATGTTATGTTACATTTGTACAAGATGTTAGTGAGACCTCATTTGAAGTATTATGTTCAGTGTTGATCATCTTGCTATAGAAAGGATGTCTTGAGGATTAAATTGGAAAGTGTGTCGAGAATTTATGAGAATGTTGCCTGGACTCGAGGGCCAAAGCTACAGGGAGAGATTGGGCAAACCGGGGTTTTATTCCTTGAAGCGCAGGAGGCTGAGGGGTGACCTTATAGAAGTGTAGAAAATCATGAGGGGAATTGATAGGGCGAATGCACTGAGTCTTCTATCTATAATAGGGGAAACATGAACCAGAGGACATAGGTTTAATGTGAAAGGAGAAAGATTTAATAGGAATATGAGGGGCAAAGTTTTCACACATTGTGGTGTGTAAAAGGAATGATCAGCCAGAGGAGAAAGTTGAGGCAGGTACTATAACATATAAGAGATATTTGGACAGGTACAAGGAGAAGAATGGTTTAGAGGGAGGCCAAACACGGGCAAATAATACTCGCTCTTGGTCTGCATGGATGAGTTTTTGCCGAAGGGCCTATTTCTGTGCTGTATGGCTCTGACTCTATCCTGGGACTTATGTTGGGCTTTGCCGCAACAATATATAAAGCCAGAAACAGAGGTCGGAGTGGGAACGAAAATGGATAATTAAAAAATAGACAATTCACAGATTGAACGGAAGTGTTACACGAAGCATTCACCCAATCTACATTTGGTTTCTCCATTGTAGAGCAGACCTTTTTTTTGGCAACTAATGTAATACATGTAGCTGCTATATCACACTTGTTGTATTGCTAAGAAACCTTGCGTTATAAAAAAATTGTGTTGTAAACATAATTTTGTCAATTGGGGTAAGAAGTTTAGAGGCTAGACAGTTTCAGACTTGCAATAACAAAGTTATTTTTCTCACAGTATTTTCAAAATTAAAGGTCTTTTCAACAGCAATGAGTTTATTTTTGTTACTGTGAGTGAAAAATACTGAGGACTGTATGTTACATTATTTAATTGCATTATTGCATATTTTCAGTAGAAGCAATTGCTTAATAATTTCAATGGCCACCAACTGTGTTCTTAAATGATTGATTAAGTGTCTGATTACTGCAGGTGGTTGCAGGGAAACATGGATTTTTTTGGCACCTAAGATAGACACAAAGTGCCGGAGTAACTCAGCGAGTTAAGCAGCATCTCTCGAGGAAAAGGATAGGTGACATTTCGGGTACAATGAAGGAAGTCACTATGTGGTAGATGTGGAATAATCATTGTTTCACATTACTCAGTCCCACTGCCCCACCTCTTTTCCTGTTACACTGATAACTGCATTTGAAGGAGAGTCCTAATGCAGGGTGTGCGGGATAGAAATTGTACAATCACGAATCAAGCATTTCTTGCATCATTGGGACCATGTCATGTTGCTACCTGCTTTACTCTCACTATAACCTATGCAAACACTCCTCCCTTCTCCCTCATTTTGACAGATTTTTCCATCTTCCAATGTTGTATGGTTGCTTCAACAGAAAATAAATGATTACCCCTGTGAATAAAGTCTTTACATTGATCTTACCAAGGCTAATGAAATGTTTTTTTGGATGCCTGAGATATATATTTCAAGGTGCATCTTCTCCAGTTAATAACATCAAGTCTTAGATTCACTTCCGTTCAAAACCATGGATATCTCTCTGTTGATATTCAGAAGAGGCACGCGCTGTTGTTGCTTTCGTAGATATATCGCCCCTCTCTCCCAATTTTTATTTTGGTGGGGGAAGCATTGATATGCATTTATGTTGCTTTGATCTTATCTTTTCATTCAGTGCTTTAGTTCTTTATATTCATGTGGATAAGTTAAACATTCTTATGCATTTTATCTGCAGATAAACAGCAAAAAGGTGATTTTGCCATAGATGGATATATAGTCCAGCTCACTGCTATTATAAGGAAAGATACAAAGAAGGACTGCTGTTTTGAACTTACAGCTCCCGATAAACGTCTATATCAGGTTTGACTTTCTTATTTTAATTTATGTACTTAATGCAGAGAATCACTACTTTGAGTCAACAAAGGTGTTCTCAATCTAGATGGTATGAAGAAGGGTCTCGACCCGAAACATCACCCATTCCTTCTCTCCAGAGATGATGTCTGTCCCGCTGAATTACTCCAGTCGTTTGTGTCTATTTTAGATTAATCCTAGTTTGGAAAATCCCTAGATTTTAATAGATTTTGACATGCTGAAGCAGCCCAGAGCTGAATGCTAAAACTGCTTCATGTTGTTTCCTTGATCAGTTTTTATCGCAAACCAAGTTATGTGTTAAAATTATGGCAGTACTTTGTTTCAAAGTACGAGAACTTTATGGTTAGGGAAGTATTTTTGAAGTGCAGTCACTGATATCATGATTGAAGATAGCAGCCAGATGTCTGCAGCAAGTTGCCACAAGCAGCAATGTAATAATCACCCAATAATGTGTCTTTTGATGTTGATTGAAGGATCTTTTACATCCACCTGAGAAAACAATCAGAACATCACGTTAATATTAGATCCATGTGATTGCTGCCGTTCCTCAGTACTGCATTGGAGTGCAATCTTAGACTTTTAGACTCATATCTTTGTATGGAAATTGAATTTATTACATTCTGACTCAGGGAAGAGAGTGGTGGCAACTAAATAAAAATAACTAATTATAATAAGAATAAATTAGTCAAGTATTTTCATTCGGAATTTTGTAGTTGCCTAGTTGCCAAAGCTTTTTTGGGGCTCCAACCCTTAATCTCTTTCATCAATTAACGAGTGATTTATTGATTTTCATTTCAAGTAGTTTTCTTTTTTTACAGTCAACTGTTCAAGTATATCATCCTTTAGCCTGGTTTCAGAGTTTTGCTGAAGACACTAGGTTTGGAGAGTTAATAGATGCCAGAAACTTGAGAAAAAGACAAACTGCTGTAGGAACCTAGTGGGTCAGGCAGGATCTATGGCGGGAAATGCACAAACATCTGAAGAAGAGTCTTACATGTGTAAGAAAGTTCCTCCCTACACATTAATTTAAATAATTTCATATATTCCATGAATATTAAATTCTCCAGTTTCAGGTAACCTGCATTGCTCCTCCTATCTGCCCAGTGCTTCACACACACCTTTTCCTCCCACAATACACCCCAGCTCCTTATCACCCTGTTTCTTTCCACTCCCCCTCCCTCTCCACTCTATGTCCATATCCCACACACTCCTCCTTCTAGATTCTTCCTTATGGCTCACCTCTCCTCTCCCTCTGTTCCTATCCACCACCATCCCTACATATTTGGTTCCACTCTTCTTGCTTTATTATCAGATTCCAGAAATTGGCAGCCTTTTGTTCTCCATTTATCACCTCCCAGCCTCTGTCATCATCTCCATCTCCACCCTTTCCCCATCCCATTTCATTCTTATCTGCCAAATGAATTCCCAGATTCCACCGATCACTTGCCAACTCTTCTCCAACACTCTCCCACACCTCTTTATACAGACTACTTCCCCTCTCCACTTTCAGTCCAGAAGAAGTCTTCCCACAAATACTTTCAGACCCACTTTGTTCCTCCAGCAGGTCTCCTTTCTTTAGGTGAAAGAGTATTATGTGCCAACTAGTAGAAATAAGGAACTGCAGATGCTGGTTTACAAAAAAAAACACACAAAGTGCTGAAGTAATTGAGCAGGTCAGGCAACATCTTTGGAAAACATGGATAGGTGATATTTTGGGTTGGGACCCTTCTTCAGACTGATTGTGGGTGGGGAAAGAAAGCTAGAAGGGAGGAGGGGCAGGACAAAGCCTAGCAGATAATAGGTGAATACAGGTGAGGGGGGTGGGGTGTGTTGATAGACAGATGGTTGGACAAAGGCCAGAGATAAAAAGACAGAAGGTGTAAAATAAAAGAATTGAAGAGTTGCAAATTGTGAGAGGACGAAATGTACGTAGAAAGGAAAGGGGAGGGAAAAACCATTGGGTTATCAGCTTGGGTTATGAGATGCTGTTTCTCCAGTTTGCAAGTGGCCTCATTCTGGTAATGGCCTCATTTCAGCACAGAAAAGTTAGTATGGGAATGGGAAGATGAGTTAAAATAGTTAGCAACTGGTAGATCCGGTAGGTCTTGTTTGACCTAGCGCAAGTGTTCGGCAAAATGTTTGCTGTGTTTACACTTGATCTCGCCAATGTACAGGAGGCCATATCAGGAACAATGGATGGCGTAGTTGAGGTTGAAGGAGGTGCACATGAACTTTTGTCTCACCTGGAAAGACTGCTGGGTTCCTGGATGGAGGTGAGGGAGGAGGTATAGGGACAGGCGTAAAACCTCCTGCAGTTGCAGGGGAAAGTACCTGGGGAGGGGGGTGGTTTGGATGGAAAGGGATGAGTGAACTAAGGTGTTGCGGAGTCAGCGATCACTGTGGAAGGCAGAAAGGGGTGGGAATGGGAAGGTGGGACCACGTTGGATGTGACGGAAATGTCGGAGGATGATGTGTTGGATGTGGAGGCTGGAGGGATGAACGGTGAGAACCAGCGGAACTATTCTTGTTCCATCTGGAGGGAAGAGGGGGAAGAGGTGCGAGAATAGAACTATGGGATACAGAGGGGACAGGGATGAAGGATCCATCTAAGACAGCAGGGGAAACCATATTTACTAAGGAAATAAAACATCTTGGATGTCCTAGAAGAGAAAGCCTCATCTTGGGAGCAGACGCAACGGAGACGGAGAAATTGAGAGTAGGGGCTAGCGTCTTTGCAAGAGGCAGTGTGGAAAGTAGTCCAGATAACTGTTTGGGTCAGTATGTTTGTAATAGACGTCAGTCGACATCCGTCCCATGTGATGGAGACAAATTTCAAGAAAGGGGAGGGCGGTTTCAGAGATTTTAATGAATTCAATAATAGAGATTTTAGAGATTCAATGAAGTTAAGAGCAGGGTGAAAGTTAACGGTAAAATTAATGAAATGAACAAGTTCTGCATGCATGCAAGAGACAGCACTGATGCAGTCGTCGATATAGTGAAGGTAGACTAGAGGGATAGTGCCAGGGTATGTTTGGAACAAGGACTGTTAGGTGTAGCCGATAAAAAGGCAGGCATTGTGGGCCTGATGTGACTGCCCACAGCTACACCTTTAACCTGGAGAAAGTGAGGGGAGTCAAAAGAGAAATTGTTGAGGGTCCCAATCAATTTCCCTATACTAACACACTACTCCACAGCAGAACCTGTCCTCATCCTCAACATCTTCTCTTTTGGCTCTTCTCACTTTCTAACTAACTAAAGATAGACACAAAAAGTTGGAGTAACTCAACGAGCCAGGCAGTATCTCTGGAGAGAGGGAATGGGTGACGTTTTGGGTCGAGACCCTTCTTCAGATTATCTAAATAACTAACTAACTAAGTTTTGTTGGTCAGGAAGTATGGAAGCCAATTGCAGTTGGAGGCCTAAGACCAAGGTCCAGAAGTTTAGAAATAAGTTAATTTGGTATTATGGTATTGTAGGCTGAGCTGTAGGCAATGAATAGTATCCTGACGAAGGTGTTATTTTTGTCAAGGAGATCTGTTGCTGAAGGTAGTGCAAGGGGCCTAGATTGCATTTTGCCTGAATGAGTACATTTCCAATAGAATAAAGCGGAGGCCATTTAAAACTGAGGTGAGAAAAAACTTTTTCACCCAGAGAGTTGTGAATTTGTGGAATTCTCTGCCACAGAGGGCAGTGGAAGCCAAATCACTGGATGGATTTAAGAGAGAGTTAGATAGAGCTCTAGGGGCTAGTGGAATCAAGGGATATGGGGAGAAGGCAGGCACGGATTATTGATTGGGGACGATCAGCCATGATTACAATGAATGGCGGTGCTGGCTTATAGGGCCGAATGGCCTCCTCCTGCACCTATTTGTTATGTCTATGTTTTCTATGTAATCCTTCGGATGTTTGATGGCATTAAGTACGAAATGGATGGATCACTTGGCATTTCATAAGTTTTGATTTCCTACATCAGAAATAGCCATGGTTTAATATTGGAAAGATGAATGAGTAAAGATGATATGGAATCAACGATATTACTGTTTAAAAGTAGTGAATGAGCAGAGGGAATGGATATGTGCACAAATCATTGAAAATGGCAGGGCAGGTTAAAAAAGCAATTAATAAGTCGCACACAATTCTGACTATATCAATGGAAGCATAGAAAAAAAAGCAAAAACGTTATAACAAACTTTATAAAATGCAAGTTCATGTTCAACTAGAATATTGTGTTCTGTTCCAGTCATCACATGATAACAATGGTGTAAAAGGGTTTGAGAAGTTCTAGATAAAATTTATGTGATTGATTCTTGGGTTTGGGAAAAACCATTGCATGGATAAATTGAAGAAGCTGGGGCTGTTTTTTCCTAAGAAAGGACAGCTAAAGCAAGGTTTGAAGTATGGTGAAGAGTTTGGACAGAAGAGACCAGGGGAGGCTGTTATATTTGGTGGAAGGGTTAAGAACGAAGGGTCACAGCTATAAAAGAAATGGGAGGAGGATCAAGAATAACATGAGGAAAAGCAATTTTTAAGTGGCATATGGTCAGTCCCCATCTGCATAACCTGCAGTTACAACCATGAAACAGTACAGCACAGGAATGGACCCTTCTAAGGACCTTCTACAACACGGTGGTTGCATCAGCCATCTTCTATGGAGTGGTCTGTTGGAGCAGCAGCATCTCAGCGGCGGAGGGGAAGAGACTCGACAAGCTGGTCAGGAAGGCCAGCTCTGTCCTGGGTTGCCCCCTCGACTCAATGCAGGTGGTGGGAGAGAGGAGGATGATGGCAAAGTTAACATCGCTGCTGGACAACGACTTCCACCCCTTGCAGGGCACTGTCACTGCACTGAGTAGCTCCCTCAGTGACAGACTCCTTCACCCCAAGTGCATGAAGGAGAGATATAGGAGGTCCTTCCTTCCCACTGCTGTGAGACTGCACAACCAGCACTGCTCCCAGCAGACGGGTCAACAATAGCAGCTAAGAACACACAGAAAACCGATGACAATTTATGTATCTTTTATTTATAATGAATGATCTCTTGCTATCCACTTTGCTGCTGAAACACTGTAAATTTCCCCGGTGTGGGACGAATAAAGGAATATTATGTTATTATTATTATTATTCACCCACAATGTCTGTGCCGAACATGATACCAAGATAAACTAATCTCATCTGCCTGCATATGATCCCTACCACTCTATTCTCTACATATCCATGTGCCTATCTAAAAGCCCCTCAAACACTGCTATCGTATCTGCCTCTGCAACCACCCCCGGCAGCATGTTCCAAGCACCCAAGGTTCTTGTGAATAGTTCTGAGAGTCTATGCCTCTCATAATTTTATATACTTCTATCAGGTCTCCCCTCAACCTCGAGCATTCTAGAGAAAACAATTCAAGTTAGCCCAACCTTTTCTTGTAGCTAGTATCTCCTGATCATATCATATCATATCATATATATACAGCCGGAAACAGGCCTTTTCGGCCCTCCAAGTCCTTGCCGCCCAGTGATCCCCGCACATTAACACTATCCTACACCCACTAGGGACAATTTTCACATTTACCCAGCCAATTAACCTACATATACCTGTACGTCTTTGGAGTGTGGGAGGAAACCGAAGATCTCGGAGAAAACCCACGCAGGTCACGGGGAGAACGTACAAACTCCTTACAGTGCAGCACCCGTAGTCAGGATCGAACCTGAGTCTCCGGCGCTGCATTCGCTGTAAAGCAGCAACTCTACCGCTGCGCTACCGTGCCGATCCAGGTAGCATTCTGGTAAACCTCTACTGCATCCTCTCCAAAGCCTCCACAGTCTTTCTGTAGTGGGTCAACTAGACTAGTTAATAGTAAATATTGAAAGTAGAAATATCTAATAGCATAGATTTCCAATTTCTATCAAACTTTAACGTTTCTTTCTTTTTTTCCAGTTTGCCGCAGCCACTTCCACTGAGGCAGATGAATGGGTTGAGCAACTTCAATTTGTGTTAAAAGGTAGGTGATAGCGACGCTGTACTGAGCTGAAGATGGAGGGAATGCATGGATAGGGTGGTAGAAAAAAGTGAATCAATTAAGCTGCTTTGGTCTGGATGATGTTAAGCTTCCTGAGATTTGTTGGTACAGCATTTATCCAGGCAGGTTGAGAATATTCCATCAAATTCATGATGTATCTTGCAACTGATGGAAAGCTTTTGGATGCAGGGAGGTGAAGTATTCTCCACAGGCTACCCAGCCACAATCCTTTTTTTTAGCCATGATATTTCTTCGGCTGTTCTAGTTGAGCTTTTATTTTGCAGCAACCCCCTAGTGATTGATGGTGAGGAACTCACTAATGATAATGCTATTTACTTACAAAGGTAGGTGATTAGTCTGTCATTTGTTGGCAATCATCATAACTTGCCACTTTATAGACAGTAGACAATTGTGGCATCATATATCCTCTGCTGTTCATATGAATGTTTAAGCATTGCAGCATGCTTCATTTACTGAGGACTACCTGGACTTCTGTGTGAATCAGTTGCTTTCATATGCAGATACATTAGTAAGGATTTCTATTGTAATATACCGTATGTGGGAGAAGAAACAGGACAAGCTATTGTTTGCTTTATCTGTTAGTGAGATATACACCAACCTGAAGCTCATGAGCATCATTTTGGCATCATTTAAAAAGCCTGGGGCAAATGTTTCACCCCATTGTCTGAAGTCAGTGACCAGTTCCTTTTTTTTGCTGACACTAAGGGAAGGTCAACAGCATGCTATTAAGCTCTGCATCTCCTTCCTGCCCCCCGTCTTGTCATTATTTGAGATTCGGCTCATTACGGTAGTGTTATCTGCAACTTGTAACTGGAGTTAGAGCAGATTTTAGCCCCACAATCATGAGTACACAGGGAATGTAACAAGGACAGGGAAAGTAGCGTTGTGGGGAATTGATGTTGAGAATTATGGTGGTCTTTTGGTCAAGAAATCAAGGATCCAGTTGCTGAGTCCCAGATCCTGGAGTTTGGAGATGAGTTTGGTTGGAATTTTGGTGTTGAATGTGGAGCTATCGTCAATAAATAGGAATCTGACTTGGGTGTCCTTGTTATCCTGTTGTTCCAGGGATGAGTGTAGGGCCAAAAGGATGGTGTCTGCAATGAACCCATTGTGATGATAGGCGAATGCAAGGAATCTAGGCTGTCTCAGAGGTTGGAGTTCATGTGTGTCATGACCGGCCTCTCAAGAACTTCATAATGGTGGATGTCAGAGCCCGATGGGAATCTCAGATTGGAGTAGGATGAGGTTAAGGATGGAAAAGATACAGGAAAAGCAGAATTGCTGTGTCTCTAATTTATCACAGGACATTTCAGTGAATCCAAAATACAAATACAGAAGTCCTGTATCATCGCGCAATCTGTATTTCTGCTACAAACCATTGACAGCAGCTTGAGTACTTGTGCATTTAAATGTGTCTGTACAAAAATCCCAAAGTTGCTGTCAGTTATATGCATTAACACAATTTAAAGCCCACTTTTCTTGTTGAAACATGCATGGTACTAAGTTTGGCAATGCAATTATATGAAGACCATTGATAATGTGAATGTTACAGGCAAATATAGATATTACTGCTGCAAACTCTAAACTACTGCAATTATTAACGCCAACGATGGCCTTGACACAGTTACAAACGCATTCTCAGGTATCAAACTTCTCAAATGTATTTGACACAGTGGGTAGTGGGTATATGGAGCAAGCCGCCAGAGGAGGTAGTTGAGGCAGATACTATAACTGACATTTAAAAGACATTTGGACAGGTATGTGGACAGGAAAGGTTTGGAGGCATATATGCCAAACAAGGGCACGTGGGACTATTGTAGATGGGGTAGCTTAGTCGAGTTGGGGAAGTTGGGCCAAAGGCCGATGAGTCTAAAATATCTTTTGTTTAGCTTTCCCTGAAATGGAAAGTAAGTGATTGATAAATAAATTGTACATTTTATAAAAAGTAATTCAAAAAGTATCAACGAAGCTTCAAAGCCAGTTTGAGGAAATGAATCAGCCAAAAAGGTGAATCATTGATGATCCGAATTGAAACTATTCAAATATAAACAATAATTCATTAAGAAGAAGCATTTTGTTTTTATTTATTCTATTACTCAGTACCCACCCCCTCACCTTGCACCCGTACACTCCCTCCCCATTCCCCCAGATGTCTGGTTCCACTACAATGTTGATTCATTTGAGTAAAGATTTTCCGGGATTAGCATTTTCCCGGACTTTTGTGCATGGTCCAGTCTGACTCTTCAGTGTGTTGCTGAGGGATCGTTTTGTGATCTTGGGTGTGTTTTACATAAGGTGTTAAAGCTTGATCCCCGTCATCATATTTTATATTTTTAAAAGAAGTGAACAACAAAGAATACAGTAACCTATCTAGCTTTTGTTCTTCTTTTCCCTGAATGTTATTTACACCGAACGACAGCAGTGTGGCGCGTCGCGAGAGGCCCGAAATAAAGGCGAGGAGCCGGGTATTTTGGGGCGTTCGGTTTATTTCTCAGTTATCAGACTGGTCGAGTCTGCTGGAATGGCTTCGCGCCCAAAACCTTGTCCTTATATACCTAGTACAGGACCGCCCCCCTGGACTGGTCCATTCCCATGCCAAGGGGTCGGTAGTGGTATGGCCTGACCCTTGGGAGCCGCCACAGGACCCCCCCCCAGAACCGGAGGCACGAACCGCACTGGTGGTCGCACAACCCGACCGGACCGCGTACGGAAATCGGTCGACAGAGGGGCCGGCGGAGGCACAGTTGGAGAGACAGTTGGAGGGAAAGGTGGTGGGACCCGCAATGGGAGGCGACCTCGTGGCCGAGGCTGGGCAACCCGCACCGGTTGGTCGATGTCTAAGTGGGCCGGCTTCAGGCGGTCAATTGACACGGCCTCCGGCCGGCCCCCCATGTCCAAGACAAAGGTTGTCTGTCCGTGCTCCAGCACCTGGTACGGGCCCTCATACGGCCTCTGGAGTGGCGTCCGGTGGGCGTCACGGCGCAGGAACACAAAGGCGCAGTCCCGGAGGGCCGATGGCACGTAAGGGCGGAATGTCCCATGGCGGGACGTCGGCACCGGTGCGAGCTTGCCAACTCGCTCTCGAAGGCGCTGTAGGGTGGATGAGGGCGGTTCCTCTCGCCCCGGCAACGAGGGCACGAACTCCCCGGGCACCGTGAGCGGGGACCCATATACGAGCTCCGCTGATGATGAAGCCAGGTCCTCCTTGGGCGCAGTCCGGATGCCCAGCAAGACCCATGGTAGCTGGTCCATCCAGTCGGGGCAGGTGACCTCGACGTGATTTGAACACGCAGCCTTCTGATCTGGAGTATTCTCATACATCAAACCAGTTTTTTTGCCAATGTTAGTCCATTGCTGTTAATGAGAATGTACATACGAATCGATTTATATTGTTACATTTCCTTTTAACTTACTCAATACTTTACGAAACCTAATACAATAATTATTTGTTTGTTTAATAAAGACAGAGAATCTGGTGTAATCCCAGTAGATGATGGCGGTGAAGAAATGTATGACGATATAGATCCAGAAGTTAATGATGTAAAACCCAACCAAGAACCAATAGATGAAGACATTTATGAAGAGCTTCCAGGTTTGTGTTTTTAAAGTACCGTCATTTTTTAAATAAATAAAATATTGAAAATGCTAATATGAGTTCTGGAAAAAAAATTGGTTTCAGCATTCTTAATTCGTCAGGTTTACCACCATAGGGCGGTAAAAAATAATGGCCTATCTAGAGAGCTGATTTAATTGTTTTGAGGGAAATCATTATAGAACATAGAACAGCACAGTTTCAGAACAGGCCATTCGGTCAACTTTGTCTTTGCTGAACATGATGCCAAATTAAACTAATCTCCTAATTATGAGATGGAACAAGTCCACTGGAGGAAGGTCAGACATATAATGCAGCTTTGACCATAGATCATGGCTCAAAGTGAAGAAATTTAAGGGCCTGTCCCACTTCGGCGATTTTTAAGGCAATTGCCGGCGACTGTCAAAGTCGTAGCAGATCGCTGAAATACCTTCGATTTTTTAACCCTACGACAATGTCTACGACAATGACCACGACAATGCTTACGACAAGCTACGACAACCTACCACCTAGGCAACAGCACGCTACGACAACCAGCGACCCACGATAAGAAAATGGTACCAGTCAGTATATCTATCTCACAAAAAAGGCACGAGGATTGTAGGAGAAAACACAGTTCCCATTTCACACAATATTCATCCATTTGACAATTGTGGGCGGATAAAATTATCACTCGGATGCAGCATGTCTTTGTTTCATTTCCCGAGGACGGATATATGCCAAGATCGTCTAGAATTGACCATTACACACCTACACAAGTGACTGCCATGCTCTGCTCGGCCGCTTTGCATGACGCGTATGAGAAAAAACACGCATGAGAAAAAACTATTCAACAGCAACGTCGATTCACACAAGGTGCTCATTCGCGATACTTTCCTGACCCATGAAAGAATGGAGATTTCCCGCTTTACGCAAAGTGGTCATTTTGGTTCAAGTAAACTTCAGAGATACAGCGTGGAAACAGACCCTTCGGCTCACGGAGTCTGCGCTGACCAGCGACCATCCCAACCACTAGCACTATCCTACATATTAGGGACAATTTACAATTTTACTGAAGCCAATTAACCTATACACCTGAGACAGACAAAAAAGCTGGAGTGATTCAACACATCAGGCAGCATCTCTGGAGAAAAGGAATTGGTGATGTTTCGGGTCAATAGACAATAGGTGCAGGAGTAGGCCATTCGGCCCTTCGAGCCAGCACCACCATTCAATGTGATCATGGCTGATCATTCTCAATCAGTACCCCGTTCCTTCCTTCTCCCCATACCACCTGACTCCGCTAACCTTAAGAGCTCTATCTAGCTCTCTCTTGAATGCATTCAATTGGCCTCCACTGCCTTCTGAGGCAGAGAATTCCACAGATTTACAACTCTCTGACTGATTTTTAGAGTAGTTTCTCATGGCATCTCCTTCAAATATTCTAATTTCATCTATTTTGACCAATAAAACAAAATCAAATAATTGTAGTCGGGCAGCGGGTCAGGCAGCATCTCTGGGGAAAAGGAATAGGTGACTTTTGAAGATGATAAGTTTTACTCTACAAATTGAAAGGGAGCAGGGAAAATCGGAAGTGTCAGTATTACAGTTTAGCAAAGGGGATTATAGAGGCATGAGGCAGGAGCTGGCCAGATTTGAATGGAAGGAGGCCTGAGCAGGGAAGACGGTGGAACAGCAATGGCAGGTATTCCTGTGAATAATCCAGAAGTTGCAGGATCAATTTATCCCAAACAGGAGGAAAGATTCTAAGGGGAGTAAGAGGGACCGCAGCTATTTACAATATACATTAATGACTGATGAAGGGATTAAAAGTACCATTAGCAAATTTGCAGATGATACAAAGCTGGGTGGTAGTGTGAACTGTGAGGAAGATGCTATGAGGTTGCAGGGTGACTTGGACAGGTTGTGTGAGTGTGCGGTGCATGGCAGATGCAGTTTAATGTGGATAAGTGTGAGGTTATCCACGTTGGTGTTAAGAATAGGAAGGCAGATTAATATCTGAATGGGGTCAAGTTAGGAAAAGGGGACGTACAATGAGATCTGGGTGTCCTAGTGCATCAGTCACTGAAAGGAAGCATGCAGGTACAGCAGGCAGTGAAGAAAGCCAATGGAATGTTGGCCTTCATAACAATAGGAGTTGAGTATAGGAGCAAAGAGGTCCTTCTGCAGTTGTACAGGGCCCTAGTGAGACCGCACCTGGAGTACTTGTGCAGTTTTGGTCTCCAAATTTGAGGAAGGATATTCTTGCTGTTGAGAGCGTGCAGCGTAGGTTTACTAGGTTAATTCCCGGAATGGCAGGACTGTCGTATGTTGAAAGACTGGAGCGATTAGGCTTGTATACACTGGAATTTAGAAGGATGAGAGGGGATCTTATCGAAACATATAATATTATTAAGGGGTTGGACACATTAGAGGCAGGAAACATAGTCAAGTCAAGTCAAGTCAAATTTATTTGTCACATACACATACACGATGTGCAGTGAAATGAAAGTGGCAATGCCTGCGGGTTGTGCACAAAAAGAATTACAGTTACAGCATATAAATAAAGTTAATAAGTTACTATTATTGTCGACAAAAATTTAGTCTCTGGGGTTATAAAAGTTGACAGTCCAGATGGCCTGTGGGAAGAAGCTCCGTCTCATCCTCTCCGTTTTCACAGCGTGACAGCGGAGGCGTTTGCCTGATCGTAGCATCTGGAACAGTCCGTTACTGGGGTGGCAGGGGTCCCTCATGATCTTGCTTGCTCTGGATCTGCACCTCCTGATGTATAGGTCCTGCAGGGGGACGAGTGTAGTTCCCATGGTGCGTTCTGCCGACCGCACTACTCTCTGCAGGGCTATCCTGTCCTGGGCAGAGCTGTTCCCAAACCAGACTGTAATGTTGCCGGACAGGATGCTCTCTACAGCCCCAGAGTAGAAGCAATGAAGGATCCTCTGAGACACTCTGAATTTCCTCAGTTGTCTAAGGTGGTAAAGGCGCTGCTTAGCCTTACCCACCAGTGCGGCAATGTGCGTTGCCCACGTCAGATCCTCTGCGATGCGGACTCCCAAATATTTGAAACTGCTCACCCTATCCACAATAGACCCATTTATCTCCAGTGGCGTGTACGTCCTTGGATGTTTAGCCCTTCTGAGGTCCACAATCAGCTCCTTTGTTTTAGTGACATTCAAGAGGAGGCTATTGTCCTGACACCAGAGTGCCAGATCAGCCACCTCCTCCCGGTAGGCCTTCTCATCGTTGTTGGAGATCCGGCCCACCACCACAGTGTCATCAGCAAACTTGATGATGGAGTTTGAGCTGAACCTGGCCCCACAGTCATGTGTGTACAGGGAGTACAGTAGGGGGCTAAGGACGCAGCCCTGGGGGGATCCTATGTTCAGGGTGAGGGAGCTAGATGTGTGTTCCCCCATCCTGACCACTTGGGGCCTGGCAGTGAGAAAGTCCAGGACCCAGGCACACAGAGGGGTGCTAAGCCCCAGTTCCAGCAGCTTCTCAACCAGTCTGCTGGGGACTATTGTGTTGAATGCTGAACTAAAGTCAATGAACAGCATCCTCACATAGCCCCCCTGGCTGTCCAGATGAGAGAGAGCGGTGTGTAGAACCTGGGAGACCGCATCATCCGTGGACCTGTTCGGACGGTATGCGAACTGTAGTGGGTCCATGTTGCGAGGAAGGAGGGCGCAGATGTGCTACTTGACTAGCCTCTCAAAGCATTTCATGACAACCGAGGTGAGGGCCACCGGTCGGTAGTCATTTAAACACGCTGGAGAGGCATTCTTTGGCACCGGTACAATGATGGATCTTTTGAAGCATGCAGGGACCACGGACTTTGCCAAGGAGAGGTTGAATATTGTGGTGACCATTATTAATCAACATGTTCCCAATGTTGGGGGAATCCAGAACCAGGGGCCACAGTTTAGGAATAAGGGGTAGGCCATTTAGAACAGAGATGAGGAAAAACATTTTCAGTCAAAGAGTTGTAAATCTGTGGAATTCTCTGCCGCAGAAGGCAGTGGAGGCCAATTCTACGAATGCATTCAAGAGAGAACTAGATAGAGCTCTTAAGGATACCGGAGTCAGGGGGTATGGGGAGAAGGCAGGAACGGGGTACTGATTGAGAATGATCAGCCATGATCACATTGAATGGTGGTGCTGGCTCGAAGGGCGGAATGGCCTACTCCTGCACCTATTGTCTATTGTCTACCCAAAGATTTACGATTGATTGTTCTTATTTAATAAGACTTGCTCATTCTTTTTTTATGTAGTTTAGCTTTTGTTTTCTCCCTCTTAATTCTTTAAGAGGGTTTAGAAAGGTTTTCCCCAAATTGCTTTGCCTCTTTGTTTTGTAATGAGCATCTTCCAGTGTCAACCAGGTGGATCGATATATGGATATGATGCCTACAAAAGTGAGAAATAATTCCCATAGGTTTTTATTATACAGAAGTTCTCTTGGAATAATATCAATAATTTTCTGCAGGAACAAACTAAATCCAAAGATGTTGGCTAGGTCAAAAGTTAGGAATGTAGTAGGTAATTTTACTTTTGTTAATTGTAATCCCATATACAAAGTCAGTTTAAAAAAAATGTATGTACAAATTTAATTTATATAAAGAATATTGCTGGGATATATATATGTAGTTGTCTCCCAGCAATATTCTTATAAACAGGATGTTCTTTTCAACTATTGTGTTTGGAAACAAACTTTTTCCAAATTAGCTGTGTCCAGAACTTCACTTATCAGACCTTGACATGCCCTTCCTCTCCCACAATGCCCTAAATCTGCATGGAGATGATTTCAATAGCTTAATCCATTATTTAACTTTGTTTCCTCTGTTACTGGCCAAATTTACAAACTTACTTTCCTGACCATAATCTTGAGACACCAATCAGGCTGACAAGTAGGGAGTTTTCACATTAGTATTCATCCCTTAGCCAACGTGACCAAAAATATTTAAACTGATGAATAAACGTATTCACTAAAAACCTGATTGTTTTACATGCGTTGGGAATTAGGAACTTGGTTTTGAAATGGATATGATCTGTTCAGGACTCCATGCATCATTTGGATATCCCTAAATTACACTTCTGAAGGCCCTGTGCCCAGTGGCAGTGGACTTGAGTGAAAATACATGGGGCAGTCAAACGACCACTGAGAACACACAGATAGATCCACAACAAAGTTGGTAAGGAAGGGATGATCAATATACCGGCTTCTGCAGGGCTGCAGGTATCTTCTGCCATGTGGGCACTTAGTTCACGGTCACAATTCTGACTTGTGAACTCTGTGTGTTACAAACAATTGACAACAGAATCCTATCATAACCAGGGAGGACCTGGAGATAGACTCAAAAAGCTGGACTAACTCAGCGGGACAGGCAGCATCTCTGGAGAGAAGGAATGAGTGACATTTCGGGTCGAGATCCTTCTATCTAGAGATGTGAGATATCTAACTGTCTCAGCTGTAAGATTGCATCTTCCAACTGATATGACTAACTTCAGTTTCACAATCTAGTTGGGAGGTGAAAGTTGTCAGACGATATAGACTTTGTTAAAACAGAACATACATTAAATCTTGCAGAAGTACAGAGTGGCAGAAATCTAACTCCAATTCATTTTAGAATCTCCCTTAATCATATTTCATTGTTTATTAAGAAAAATAATTATTTGTCCAGACTAAAAGTATTCAGAACTTAAATCCATAGAGACTTGTATTTCCAATTGCAACATTGACAATTGTAATCTTTTAAGCCACTTAACACTTGAATTGCAAAATCGCTGCCATGGCAACATTAGTTCAAGTTCGTTAGTGGTTATCAATTATTCCTGGTTGACACAATTATTTGACGATGTTCTGAAACCATCGTATTACACTTCATATATTGTATCCCTTATATATTTCTCTCAAATATCATTGAGTTTCAAAGGAGAATCGAAACTGACATTTTATCTTGCTCAATAAATTATCCATTTATCCTCTTGCAGTTCAAAGTTAAGCGATGAATTCCCTGTTTGGATAGATTTATCCTATCCTCCTCCTAAGCCCATTAATTATTTGGGTCCCAAGATTGTGGAAAACAAGTAAACAATAGATTCCCACATGGCGTGTGCAATCATGTTACCATTTTTCCAGCAGGAAGCCTGTTGGGTCTGTGAAATATAATTTTCAGTGTTCCTTTGTTGTTTCAAAGGGATATCTGAAACAAATATCCATCACTAATGCCTGCAGAGCTGGCTAACCTAAACATTAGCCTTTGGACTGAGCATCAGTTGGCAACAATTTTTTTGGCAATCTTAGTTTGGCCGTTTTACTAATTAGCAATGGCATTACTCTTCCTCATCTTGAAATATTATTGTGCAGGACATTTCAATAGGGAATCAGGTTAGTCAGCCCAACTAGTCCAAATTGTCTGTTATGATCACGGACATCCATTCTTTCTCTTTTAAAACAATCATAATAATTATTTCTTCCCCGTTGAATAGATAGTTACCTTCTGCATAAATGCATACATATTATTTACTCCAACTGCCCTCTATGATATTATTTTCCATGATCTAAACAGTGAATAAAGATATTTCTTTTGAATTCATATATAATGATGCAGTCTATATCATACTGCAGCCAGAGCTTGAAAATATTCAGCCAAGGCTCTGAAAAGTGCCAAGCCACTTTCACAGCACACACATACCAAGAAATGACCATTTCCAACGGTCTAAATATCTATCCATGACATTCAATTACATTATCTTCACTGTTTCCACCAGCACTTATATGCAGCGTCTACAGAATGCAGTGCATGCTGCATATAAAGTACAGACTAAGTACCATCTGCAAGTTGCACACTACTCTGACTTGGATATATCTTGAAATTCTGAACCAAGCATCAAAAAAATACGCAAAACTTTACCTTGAATTACAGCAGTTCAAGGTTGATCCACCACTTTTTCAAAGACAGTTAGAATTGGTGGTCTTACCAGAGATGCCCACAAGCTGTAAATGACGATTAAAAAATATCCTATTTGACATCAAATGTTATTTCAGATATTTTTACAAAGACTGAACTAGATGGCTCCATAAATCATTTTTGTTTTATGTTGAATTCTATCTCAATTTGCTGTTGAGCTTGCAACTCAGAATACAAATGATGTTTTGACATTCTTCATGATACTTTATTCCATCTAAAATGAACAATTACTAGACCAAGTGGACTCATTGGGCCCAAACCTCTCCTGCATTGGTATAACACCCTCTCCTCCCCTCCCCCCCCTCCCTCCCTCCTCCCCTCCCCTCCCCCTCCCTTTCCACCCCTCTTCCCCCCCTCCACCCCCCTCCCCTTCCCCCCTCCTTCCTTCCTCCCCCTCCCTCCACCCAACCTCCCCTCCCACTACCCCCTTCGCCTTCCCCTCCCCTTCCCTCCTCCCCCTCTCGCCTCCCTCCACCCCTCCCCTTCCCCTCCCCCCCACTCCATCCCCCTCAACTCCCCTTATCCTTCCTCCTCCCCCCTATCAAATTTCACTTGATAAACTTCGACATATATAAGTCATATATACAGTACTAAACAATATACCTGTAATGCTTTCAGAATTAGAGAGAGATGTATTCCACAATTTTTCACATTTATGGCCACACACGTGACTAAGAATGGCCCTTTAACATTTTTATTCTTCATCCAGCTTCTTCGTATTATCATGGTTAAATGACAAACTCCAAAGTACTCCCTCTTTACACACTGACACCACCATTACCTAAGTTGTGTAGAAATCACTTGTTTTCCCTTCACAGCACTGTAGTCAGCATTACTTCTTGTACACTTCTGGGACATCGTAAAGTACAAACACAAATGCTGTGAATTCTAATTTTTTAATTGAAAACTAGTGATTCTAGTAAGTGGGAATCCTGAATGCATTTGGACTTTTATGCAGGACTACTGTTATAGAACTACTGTTGTTGTACTTTTTTATTAAATCTAAATTCCTGTATTGATTTATTCAGCTTCATTAATTTGCTGTTCCACTATCAATGATTTATGTGACTCAACCCTCTACGGGCACCTCATTTATTTGTCCTTTAAAATGCATTTCCTTTCCTCATACTTCCTCCCAGAATCTATCACCGATACTTGTCTCTCAAAAATATTTGGCAGGTAGATATCTAATTTATTTATCTGCTAAAATTCTGCCCCTCTGTCCCCCACTGCATCGCTCCCCCTTTGAAGATTGAGTTTTTCAATGAACCAGTCTCCCTATCTTTATGTTGTCTTATTTTTATTAGTCAAAATCTCTCCTACAGGGCAGATAGTATTCTTAGTTATAAGTACAAAGCAATAGCTACCAAAAGTAAGGGTAGAACATTGTAAATGTTAATTGCAATCAAGCTATATATTTTCTCATTTGTACTTTGCTTGAAATGAAAATTGCCACAAAGGGACAGGTAAGCAAAATTCCTCTGGCCTAGCCTATTCCATGTACCACTTTGAGTTGCCCTCGAGACATGCTTAAGAATGATCATCCAATTTTCCATCTTGACCTGCAGGTTAATATCTAACTTATTTCATGAATTTTACACTTACTTCATAATTTGGATATTACCCGACAGGTGAAGACAAAAACAATGAAACGAATGAAATTTGTATTGAAAATTGCAGCATATCTTGGTGCAGACCTTCTGCCCTGACAGCAGAGCTTCTTCCAGGACTTATCCACACATGTCCTGGGTAAGCCTGCCACATGCATAGCAGTCACCATTCAAATGAATGGAAGACATTAGCTGTGCAGAGAAAGGTGAATAGATTGTTTTAATCATTTATATGTCTATTTTAATGAGATAAATTAATATTTGGTGTTTTAAAGGTAAAAAAGTAAAAATAACATTTTAATACATAATGATGCCTTAGACATCCTGTGAGCCGGATAGTGTTGAGGGAATAGACTCACTGGATATCAGTATAGTTCTGTAAGGCCAGCTGCCTGCGCTGAGATGGCACTAATGCAGCGCTAGATATCCCGACTTGCTGAGCGCCAGGCTGCCATACAATATTACTGAGAGGGCATGTTGGAATAAATGATGCGGTTACAGTGACAGACAGAGAGCGGTTATAGGACAATGTAATATCTATCAAGAGTTACTTATGGTATAGAGGGAGGTCATTCAGTCTAAGTCCATGCCGGCACCCACCAGAGCAAATCCATGAGTCCCATTCTCCTCCATATTTCTTGGTATTTAGTTATTCTGTCATGTGCTCTTGAACTCTCCTTCGATACCTTTCTTGCTTATTTACACAGAGGATGTTACAGTAGCCAATTAACCAACCAGAGCACGTCCTTTGGATATGTTTAGTTTCGTTTGTTATTGTCATAGTACCGAGGTACAGTGAAAAGCTTTTCTGTTGCGTGCTATCCAGTCAGCAAAAAGACTACACGTGATTACTATCAAGCAGTGTACAGAAACAGGATAAAGGGTATAGCGTTTAGTGCAAGACAATGTCCAATAAAGTCCGATTAAAGATAGTTCGAAGGTCTCCAATGAGGCAGATAAGACCATTGTTGGGAAGAAACTATCCCTGAATCTGGAGGTATGCGTTTTCTAACTTCTGTGCCTCTTGCCTGATGGGAGAGAGGAGAGAAGGGAATGACCAGGGTGAGACTAGTCCTCGATTATGCAGGTGGGCTTGCTGAGGCAGCATGAGGTGTAGATGGAGTCAATGGAAGGGTGGTTGGTTTGTGTGATGGACTGGGCTGCATCCACAACTCTGCAATTTCTTGCAGTCTTGGATGGAGCTGTTCCCAAACCATGCTGTGCTGCATCCCAATAAAATACTTGCTACAGCGCATCTGTAGAAGTTGGTGAGTGTTGTAGGAACATGCTGAACTTCCTAAACCTTCTCAAGATGTAGAGGCACTGGTATGCTTACTCGGCCATTGCTACGATGTGGCCGATCCAGGACAGATTGCTGGTGATATTTATTCCTGTGGATGGAAACCAAAGAATCCTGTGTAAATGTGTGCACTTCACACAGAAGCAAGCACCGAATGTCGGGATCTAACTCGGATGTCTAGAGATGCAAGGCAGCAGTACTATTTCTGCAGCACTCTGCAGTGCTGTGTTCTAGTCTTTACACAGTCTATACGTATAGATTAAACGAACAACAGGAAATACTGTGATTGTATTACTCTTGAGATTCACCCCAATCACCATTTAACAATTGAATGCATGTTGTTTTTTCAGTTTATTAATTCCTGTAATCCTTCCAAAATTTAAATGTAAATGTAAACAGCAAATTGATCAAATATTAATTGGAAATAGTATAATTGTTGCAACCTTTTGAGCTCTCAAAGTGCCATCTATAATGAATTATTTCTTATTATTTCATGACTTAAATCACTTGAATATTTCATGCATGTATTTAAAGTGGCGGGACAATTTTTTTACTGATAAAAAAAGAGAGTTTTACATCTGCTGCTTCAAAGCTATGTGATTTGAATAAACTAATATTGGAATGGCTTTGATGGCACAAGAATAGTGTGTAAATACAAGCTGTTAATTTGTCAGGACCGTCCAGATTTATGATTACTATGGAAATCGCACAATGAATGTTATACGGTTTGATATTTTCCCAACACTACAGTATAATTTTGTTTACAATAGTTAAGAATTCTACAAATAACTTATCAATTGTCAGTGTCAGATGGCAGCTATATTAATCACAAAAATGGCAATGTGTAAATCATCCAGCTTGCAGCATCATTGATTGTATGTTGCAGAATCAATTTAAAAGAGAACTGCCCCAATCAAAATCCTTGAGTTATATTGTTTTATAAATAACAATCTCAGTCTTAGCCAATAGTTGTCATGTATTCAATGCAAGAACGTGATGTGACTGACTGTCTTTAAAAAAAGTCTAATTTGCATTACACTTATAATTTCATAATTTAAAACTTAAATACTCTTGCCCAGAAAAGTTGCAAGTGCTAATTGTAAATATGTAATTAGATTTTTTTCTGTTAGTTTCATATGTCTCAAATCAAAAATTTCTTAAATGAAATATATATTTAGTTACCTTTGAAAATCCTAAAGTGTAGAGTGTATGATTAAGCACTTTTGAACTGTAATTGATGTAAGAATTTTTTTTTAAACCTCAATTAGTTACAGTGGTAGGATTAAAAGTTACACGAGCTAAAAAGTTAGCTTTGGTGGTACTGAAAAGTTAATTTTGGTAGTACTTAGAAAGTGTATCAAAAATTAGATTAGTTTTCTTCGATGTAAGACAATCAGTTTATTAAAAATGCCCAAAAATGAGTTTGGCTGTAAATAAAGATTAAAAGCTCCTGAATTTTGTTAATACATAATTACTCAAACTAGATTAATTACAGCAATCTATAGCTCCCAACATTGGAAATAATTGCACAATAAAACACTGACAATCCAACATGCTTATGACTGCCAGATCTGATTCAGATCAAGATCTGATTCAGTTTAAAATGATTCCATTCTTGCTGGGTTTTTTTAACTAGTTGTTGTTGATGTTACTTTTCTTAATCAGATCTTTATCAGCATCAAGCAAGTGGTTCTCTACAATATCAAGCAATCATATTCCACTAGAAATTGTTATAATATATCAAAAATAAGTATTATTTTTGTTTTTTACAGAAGAAGAGAACAATTTGTTACAACCTTCACCAACATTAAATGAAGCTGACAAGAAAAAGAGCCTGCATGCTGATGGGAATAAAACAGGTATAGTTAATGGAAATTTGTTTTAATTGTTTCACCTAAATATTAATGTAATTCTCGCATTAGCCGATAGAAGTGTCCCCAGAAACAATTTTCTTCCTTTAAAATGATGTCCTATTTTGTAGACAAAATAACAGAGTACACTATTGTAATGAAATAAGACATGTTGTTTGAACAAAATATATGAATTTACAAGAAAATAGAAACAGGAGTAGGCCACATGGCCCCCTCATGCCTGACTTACTGTTCAGTATGACCATGACTAATCTACCTCAACAACGCATCTGTGTCAGGTCCTCATCATCTTTAATCCCGAGAACTTTCAGAAATTTATCTGCCTCCACTTTAAACACTGTACTCATAATCTAACCACCACAATTCTCTGGAGTAAAGAATTCCAGAAATGCATTCCTCTCTGTGAGAAGACTTCATACATCGGTTTTAACTGATTCACTCCTTTCATGTCTTGAAGCTCTGCCTCCTTTTCGAGACTCTTTCAATAATGCAATCATTTTAACATCTATCCTGTCATGGGCCTTTGGATTTTAAATGTTTCAATAAGATTACCTCTCCTAAATTCCAAAGAATGCAGATTGAATCTTTTTAACCTTTTGAAAGGAATCCACTCTAGACTGCCTCCTATGCTACTAAATCCTCTCCAAGATAAGGGGATCAAAACTGTGCACTTTCAGGCAGGTCAATTTTCTCTAACCAGTGTAACGCGATCAATTGGTTTGAGAATGAGATTATTTTTCCTTTCCATTCATTTTTACCGTAAAAGATTTGAATGTGCATATCTGACAAAACTATCAGGACATGCATTCACAGCACCACCATCAAGAATTAGCATACTGCTTCCATCTTTCCTTTCAAGCTTCATCTTCCATGAGCATTGTATGGTGTCATGCCATTCAACTGGAGATTGCATCAGTGGGAAATGCAACCACAGTCTTGTCTGCACTTTCAAGACTGAATAATATTCAAATATAGGACCTATTTTCTTCTCCTGGATTCCTTACCAGAAATAAGCTAACTTTTGCACATTTAGTGTACTTCTTCATGTTCATGCATTTCTCGTTCTAAAAAAAAGTTTTACAGTCACTTTTAATTTTTAATAAGTCATTCTTTAAATTGGACACATTGGTGTTTAGGATTCTTCCAGCCTTAGGATGATGATTCTGATTGGATGACACTGAATATTTTACTTTATTTAGAAGACAAGGATTTGTGCATAGGTCAGTAATAACTCGAATAATACTTAATATATTGAAAGTAATTTGAAGACAAATGTGCAAGATGAATCATTTGAACATCTTCTAACAAAAGCGTTTTTATGACTAAGCATTGACCTGGTAAAAATGAATCTAATTTCTCACAAGGAAAAGCTAGGATGATAGCATAGTCATGAAGTTCTTATTTTCCTTTAAAAAATAATATTTTGGCACACTTACATAGAAAAAACGTTGTTAACTAATTTTCCTACAGAAAAACGGATAATTTCCAATTTGCTTATATCCATTGTGGGATGTCGTGAATTGAATAAATAATATAGAGAAGATAAAGTTTAATTCCTGGTCCTGCTTGTAGAACAGTTCATTTGTAGAGTGAAATAATATACATTTTCTGGGTATCTTTCAAATTTTTCTTCCTTATTATTTGAACAATTTTGAAAATAGTTTTTCCACGTATAAGTTGGACATTTAGACAACTTTGAAAATTTCCTGAGATTTTTTTCTTCGTAACCGAGTAACCATGTTTATGGAGATTATAGATCTATCAAAGACAGTGCTGTAGCTGCCCATTTTCAGCAGTACAACTTTTCCAATAAAATAACTTTTTAGAGGCCTCTTTCAGACAAATGCTATTTTCTTTCCATATTCTCTTTCTCTTTCATTCCCATCCCCCCATTCCTACAAATGTACATGTCATGATTTCCATATATATTTTAAATATAAGATGTATCTAAAAGGGATTAAAGGGATTATCTCTCGATCATTGGTTTCTACAGCAACCCCGATGGGAAGAGAGGAGACTGGTCTGGCTTTTTTCCAATTTCATGTACTTGTGCAGCAGTACAGCTCATAAGTATCGATTAGTGTATGTGGGGGCCACTTGAGAAGGATTTATAAAATAAGCCAATTTAGTTCTGCCTGAATTAGATTGTAATGACTCAATTACCTTTTATTTCTGTACAAAAGAGATTTCGGTGAATAAATTAACAGATCATCATTGAGGAAGTGTCACTACTAAAGGACAGTTTATAGATGTAATACACAGTTGCTGTCACACCTTTAAGATTGTAATGTAGACATCTGTGTATACTTTGTGGTTTAGTGAAACAGACTTCTGTCAATCAGAGGCTGATGTGGGACTTAGAGATACCCAAGGGATGTACAATGTAGATGTCTGAAAAGGTCAACTTGACACAGGCTGTGATGATCGACCCACTGCTCTGTCTGCTTTGATAAAAATCAGATAAACTTAAGACTGCTAATTGATCTGCAGCCTGTTCAAACGTTGGCCATGCATACCCTCATTGCATATGATTATTGTAGAAAGCAAATGAAGCTAAACATGTGAAATGCTGCTGACAGGAAGAATAAATATCACCAGAATTTTCAGGATTGGGAAAGGTTGAGGAATATATTCTTACCTGCCTCATTTTTATATGTGCTTATCAGTGAACTAATTATCAGTGTAATAGGAGAACAGCTCTACATGTGTTCAGTTGGATTTTTAAAGTGTGACCTTGTACAGTTATGTCTAATTTTCATTTGGTTTGAAAGAATGATGCCTTGCAACATTCAAGGACATTGAATTCAGTTAGACAACTCTGAGTAAAGTGGGCCAGATCTGCTTCTTGTCAGGAATTTACACCTCACCACAACCAAATGTCAACTACAGCAGGCTTTATTATTGTATCTTTAATGCGTCCTGTGAGGAAATGCAGTCTGGGTCACCTTCCTCCTCATGTACACCAAATACATCATTCTCTTAGTGCTGTCAAACAAAGACTGGGTGGACAGGCACTTTGTGCTCAGGAAGTTGCTTTTCAGATCCTTTCCTATTAAAGCATATGGAGAGGAAACAGAACCCAGTTTGAGAAAGCCCCACAGAGGAAGTTAGAAGCAGGTTGCTGTTAGATTTTGGCTTACACATAAGCTTTACATAACGGAAGTGGTCATTGGGTCATCTAATGACAGTACTTGAAGATAACCAGAAAACATGGCTAGTGATTACTCATCCTAATTTGCTTGTCAGATCTTTCTTTCTTTTTTTAAACTGCCTAATTGTCTCATTCTATTACATCAAATTTAGTTCTCTTTTCTAAAATTAAGTGGATTGCAGTACTCTAACTTAATGGCATGTTTATGTCACACCATTAAAGTAGTAAAGTTGCTTCACGTGAGCATTACCGAACAAAGTATGACACTGAGTTACAAAAACAGTTATCAATGCAGATAGTGGGAGCTTTGTCAGAGATATTTTTAAGGAGCATCATAAATGGGAAAGAAAGGTCAAAAGGCAGACAGTTTTAGGGAGAGGGTGTAAGCAGTTGTGATCATGTTGCTGTTGAATAATGACCTTTGCCCTTACCCAGACAAAGTTAACTTTGTAACACTAGAAGTTTGGTTGCCATGTAGAGCAGAAAGCAGGCAAGGGTATTTCTTTCTTGCTGAGTATCTCCTAATATGAACTTCTGACCTTGCTGAAGAATGTCAGATATTTTCAGTCCCACTCGTGTTTACATTAAAATACTTGGAACATGGGTTGGACATTGTAAGATGCAAACCACGATAATTAACAAAAATATTTTTCATTCGGATTAGATTTTTTCAGTTGGTGGGGGGGGACAGAAGTTCATTATTTTCAAGCTGTTGGGCAAGCTTTATATTTAAAATAAGAGAATTGAGAGAAAGAATAAATAAAGAGGGAGCTAATATGCATAGCTTAATTAAACATGTTGAAATATTTTCATGGCATTTTATTCTATCTGCTTTTCCCAGTTTTTATGACTTTTATCTCTGTAACCAATATAACCATCACAGTCACCCAAAGCCATTTTCTCTCTACCCTCTGGAAAAATGTACCTAATCTTTCGTTAACTTCATGCTCCGAAATGGAACTGAATGAAAATTCTCATGAGTAGATTTCACAATTTCAACTAATACTGGTTAAGAACCAGTAAATTTGGGAATCTGTACACGTCTGTGAACAAGAAAGTCCTGAAATTGTCAACAAGGAGATTTCAAAGGAGATTTCCAGACTACAGTCCAATACTGGATTCCTCCGAATCCTGCAAAGTTTAAGCAATTCCCAGCACTTAATGCTGGGGAATTCACACATACCTTCGCACAACTTTCAAAAAATTATTCCTGGTATAGAAATTATGTTCATTTACATTAATAGATTACACTGAGGGATTAAGGTAAATTAATATTTTTTTACAGTTTAGTTTTAAATATTTTGTTTTCATATTTTATATGTTTTTAATAGTTTTTGTTTGTTTCCGAATGCTACAAAAGCATTCAATGTATGGAAGCTGGCCATGCGTGCACGGCGAGCTGTTCGTTTTACCAGATATAAACGCAGAATTGTTCAAGGCACTCAGGAGGCGAGGCAGCATATGTGGAAAAGGAAACAGCCAATGCTTAAAGTAGTTGCATTTTTACAAGCCTCCAACATTTTCTGTGTTTATTTTAGATTTCCCCAAATCTGCAGTTTTTTACTTTTATTCAGTTCTGTCAGCATTTTTGTGGTTGGAAACGTTACAATACACCCCCATTCCTAACCACCATGAAATGGTTTATTTGAACGGAAGTTCAAGCTAAGGCATAAGGTCTATTCATTAGGATCAGAACTGGCACCAGGCAGCAAATTGACTACGGGAGATTCATGCAAATTCAATCTTTTATCGTAGGTGTGTGGTGAGCACTGCAGTTTGCACTGTTCACAGATTCTGATCTCAAGGCCACCTTCTTTATGCAGAACCCTGGATTAATGTTTCCACTCTGATTTAGTGGGTGTTGAGTAATTTGGTGGTACATGCTTTCAAGCTTTTGTATCTTCTGCCCAATGGGACAGGGGAAAAGAAGGAATAACCAGGATGGCAAAAGTCCTTGACTATGTTAACTGCTTTCCCGTGGCAGTGTGAAATGTAGTTGGATTCAATGGTAGGGAGGCTGGTGATGGACATCCACAACTCTCTGCAATTTGTTGTCGTCTTGGCTGTTGCCAAGCAAACTATGATGCATCCAATAAGAAGCTTTCTGTGGTGCATCTGTAGAAGTTGTTAAGAGTTGTTGGAGAGACGTTGAACTTCCTTGGTCTTCTGAGGAAGTAGAGGCATCGGTCTGTTTTCTTGACCCTAGCTTCTTTGTTGTTGGTCCCTGACAAAGTGTTGGTTATGTTAGTCTACGATATTGAACCTTTCGACCGTCTACACTTCAGCCAGATTGATCCTGATTGGAGGTGTACTCCACCTTGCTTCCTGAAATCAATAACTAGCTGCTTCTTCTTGCTGACATTGAGAGAGAAGTTGTTGTCTTGACACCATGTTAATAAGCTCTCTCGCTTAGCTTTTCAAAACTAGGGCTTCAATGCAGTTTGTAAAAGGGCAATGATGTTTGTTTATCCTTCCAGTGAATTTGGAGAATTTTCTGAGGACAATATTGGTGGTATCTTTCCAGCGCATGAAGCATCTGTAGTTAATACTGGTCTCAAAACATTTAGGAGGGCCCGAATTGTTGAATTGAGACCATGGATTGTGGTCAATATGGTGATCCGGAGAATTAATGTTATTTCTCACCAGGAATATACCTCTAGTGTGTTGCACCACCTTGACATTATACATCCACAGCCCAGATATCATTTTAGTAGTGCCTATCAGCAAAAGTCCTACAATATTTTGTGGTTAAATTAATACTTGATTGCAAAAATATTATGTCAGGGATGAAGACTGTCTGGTCCATACTTGAAGCTTAAAAATTGACTTCTAAAATCAGTATTAATTCAGGAAAAACTCAGTGGGCTATAACTTTTTAGGCAACAGTTCAAAATGGCTATGCCAGAGTAAGCCATTTTACAGTCCAATTACATTGTCAGTTTATATGCTGTTAAAGTTTGAACAAATTTGCAAAGGTAAAATGGGGATAAGAAATAACAAGCAGCAGAGGGTTTTATTGTTGTCCTATTCAGGTAAATATTGCTTTAGTTAGGTAGTAAAAAAATATATTTTAATAGATGATGTAGAGAATATTTGGCAAAAAAAGATGATGGGGAAGAAAATCATGTATGTTTATTTTGACATGCTTAAAGTGCCTAATTTATCATGGCAGAGTTAATATCAGAAAAAAAGATGCATTTTCTCGTACTTATAACTAATAGAACATAAAGAACATAGATCAGTACAGCATAGGAATGGGCCCTTCGACCCACAGTTTTTGTACTGAACATGATGCTTAGCTGAACTGATCTCACCTGCCTGCACATGATCTATATTCCTCAATTCCCTCCTCTTCCATGTGCCTATCTAAGAGCCTCTTAAATACCACTATCATATCTGCTTCCACCACCACCACCCCTGGCAATGCGTTCCAGCCCACCACCACCTCTGTGTAAAAAAACTTGCCCTGCACATCCCCTTTAAAGATTCCCCCTCTCACCTTATAGCTATGTCCTTTAGTGGACATTTCCACCCTGGGAAAACATTTCTGCCTGTCAAACCGATCGATGCATCTCATAATTTTAGATACATCAAGTCTCCCCTCAACCTCAGGAGTTCCAGAGAAAACCATCCAAATCTATCCAACCACTCCCTGTAGCAGAAACCCTCTAACCCAGGCAACATTCTGGTAAACCTCCTCTGTATCCTCTCCAAAGCTTCCACATCTTTCCCGTAATGGGGTGACCAGAACTGCACGCAATTCTCCAAATGCGTCCTAACCAAAATCCTATAGAGATGCATCATGTCTTCCTGACTGTTATATTTAATACCCTAGCAATGAAGGCAAGCATATCATATGCCGCCTTTACCACCCTAACGACTTGTGCTGTCAATTTAGTGAGCTATGAACTTGGACTCCAAGATCCTTCTGCACATCAATGCTGTTAAGGGTCTTGCCATTAACTGCATACCCTCTCCTTACACTCAATCTCTCAAAATGCAACAACTCCCACTTGCTCGGGTTAAACTCCAACTGCCATTTCTCCGCTTGAACCACTTGAAGCAAATGTTCATTTAAAAAAAAATTAAGAGTAAAACAGTTAATTTATGTGTATTTGCATTTGTTCTAATACATATCAAATTATTATTTGATCAATGTCAAATATTTAAGGTTGGTTCATCAAATATTGATCAGTTCAGACACCATACATTCATTAATATTTATTATACCCGACATCAAATTGAAGTGAGGCAGAATTTGATATTCAGTGCATTTTGAGTATATCACCTGACAACTCTTGTGGGGATTACAGAGACATTGTGGGGATTACGGAGACGTGGCTGCAGAAGGATCAGGATTGGGAACTGAATATTCAGGGTTGTACGTCCTATAGAAAGGACAGGCAGGTGGGCAGAGGAGGTGGGGTAGCTCTGTTGGTGAGGGATGGAATTCCCTTGCGAGGGGTGACATTGGGACTGACGATGTAGAGTCACTGTGGATTGAGTTGAGGAATTGTAAAGGTAAGACACTAATGGGAGTTATCCACAGACCCCCAAACAGTAGCCTGGATATAGGGTGTAAGTTGCAGCAGGAGTTAAAATTGGCATGTAACAAAGGTAATGCCACTGTCCTATGGGGGATTTCAATATGTAGGTAGACTGGGAAAATCAGGTTGGTTCTCGACCCCAAGAAAGGGAGTTTGTAGAGTGCATCTGAGATGGATTTTTAGAGCAGCGTGCAGTGAAGACTACCAGAGGGAAGGCAATTATGGATTTACTGTTGTCCAATGAACCAGATGTAAGAAGGGAACTCAAGGTAAAGGAACCGCTTGGAGGTAGTGACCATAATATGATTAGTTTTAATCTGCAATTTGTGAGGGAGAAGGTTAAACCAGGAATGTCAGTGTTGCAGTTGAACAAAGGGGACTATGAAGGCATGAGAGAGGAGCTGGCCAAGGTCGAATGGAAAGGGATCATGGAAAGAATGACCGTGGAACAGCAATGGCAGGAATTCCTGGGCATAAACCAGAATATGTAGGATCAATTCATTCCAAAGAGGAAGAAAGATTCTAAGGGGAGTAAGAGGCAACCATGGCTGACAAGGGAAGTTAAAGATGGAATAAAACTAAAAGAAAAGATGTATAAGATAGCAAAGAGTAGCGGGAAGCCAGAGGAGTGGGCAAATTTCAAAGGACAACAGAAGATAGCAAAAAGGGCAATACGGGCTGAAAATAGACAATAGGTGCAGGAGTAGGCCATTTGGCCCTTCAAGCCAGCACCACCATTCAATGTGATCATGGCTGATCATTCTCAATCAGTACCCCGTTCCTGCCTTCTACCCATACCCCCTGACTCCGCTATCCTTAAGAGCTCTATCTAGTTCTCTCTTGAATGCATTCAGAGACTTGGCCTCCACTGCCTTCTGAGGCAGTGAATTCCACAGATTTACAACTCTCTGACTGAAAAAGTTTTTCCTCATCTCCGTTCTAAATGGCCTACCCCTTATTCTTAAACTGTGGCCCCTGGTTCTGGACTCCCCCAACATTGGGAACACGTTTCCTGCCTCTAACGTGTCCAACCCCTTAATAATCTTATATGTTTCATATCATATCATCATATCATATATATACAGCCGGAAACAGGCCTTTTCGGCCCTCCAAGTCCGTGCCGCCCAGCGATCCCCGTACATTAACACTATCCTACACCCACTAGGGACAATTTTTACATTTACCCAGCCAATTAACCTACATACCTGTACGTCTTTGGAGTGTGGGAGGAAACCGAAGATCTCGGAGAAAACCCACGCAGGTCACGGGGAGAACGTACAAACTCCTTACAGTGCAGCACCCGTAGTCAGGATCGAACCTGAGTCTCCGGCGCTGCATTCGCTGTAAAGCAGCAACTCTACCGCTGCGCTACCGTGCCGCCTTGTTTCGATAACAACCCCTCTCATCCTTCTAAATTCCAGTGCCTAGCTGCTCCAGTCTTTCAACATACGACAGTCCCACCATTCCGGGAATTAACCCTTGTAAACCTACACTGCACGCCCTCAATAGCAAGAATATCCTTCCTCAAATTTGGAGACCAAAACTGCACACAGTACTCCAGGTGCGGTCTCACTAGGGCCCTATACAACTGCAGAAGGACCTCTTTGCTTCAATACTCAACTCCTCTTGTTATGAAGGCCAACATCCCATTGGCCTTCTTCACTGCCTGCTGCACCTACATGCTTCCTTTCAGTGACTGATGCACTAGCCATTCAGATAATAACGTGCCTTCTTATTCTTACCACCAAAGTGGATAACCTCACACTTATCCACATTAAACTGCATCTGCCATGCATCCACCCACTCACAACCTGTCCAAGTCACCCTGCAACCTCATAGCATCTTCCTCACAGCTCACACTACCACCCAGCTTTGTATCATCTGCAAATTTGCTAATGTCACTTTTAATCCCTTCATCCAAGTCATTAATGTATATTCTAAATAGCTGCGGTCCCAGCACCGAGCCTTGCGGTACTCCACTAATCACTGCCTGCCATTCTGAAAGGGACCCATTTATCCCCAATCTTTGCTTTCTGTTTGTCAACCAATTTTCTATCCATGTCAGTACCCTACCTCCAATACCATGCGCTCTAATTTTGCCCACTAATCTCCTATGTGGGACCTTGTCGAAGGCTTTCTGAAAGTCGAGGTACATCACATCCACCGGCTCGCCCCTGTCAATTTTCCTAGTGACATCCTCAAAAAATTCCAGTAGATTAGTCAAGCATGATTTCCCCTTCGTAAATCCATGCTGGCTCGGATCAATCCTGTTACTGCTATCCAAATGCTCCACAATTTTGTCTTTTATAATTGACTCCAGCATCTTCCCCACCACTGATGACAGACTAACTGGTCTATAAATTCCCGTTTTCTCTCTCCCTCCTTTCTTAAAAAGTGGGATAACATTAGCTACCCTCCAATCAACAGGAACTGATCCTGAATCTATAGAACATTGGAAAATGATCACCAATGCGTCCACAATCTCTAGAGCCACCTCCTTAAGTACCCTGGTATGCAGACCATCAGGCCCTGGGGATTTATCAGCCTTCTCCCTTGAAGGCAGAAACGGGTGAAATTATTATGGGTAACAAGGAAATGGCGGAAGAGTTGAACAGGTACTTCGGATCTGTCTTCACTAAGGAAGACACAAACAATCTCCCAGATGTACTAGTGGATAGAGGATCAAGGGAGAGAGAGAAACTGAAATAAATTTGTATTAGGCGAGGAATAATATTGGGTAGACTGATGGGACTGACAGCTGATATCCCACTTTTCAAGAAAGGAGCGAGAGAGAAAACGGGGAATTATAGACCAGTTAGCTTGACATCGGTGATGGGGAAGAGGCTGGAGTCAATTATTAAAGAGGTAATAACGGCACATTTGGATAGCATTAAAAGGATTGGTCCACGTCAGCATGAATTTCTGAAGGGGAAATCCTGCTTGACTAATCTTCTGGAATTTTTTGAGGATGTGACAAGTAAAATGAATGAAGGATGTAGTGTATCTAGACTTTCAGAAAGCCTCTGATAAGGTACTACACGGGAGGTTGGTGAGCAAAATTAGAGCACATGTTATTGGGCGTAGGGTATTGATATAGATATAGAATTGGTTGGCAGTCAGGAAGCAAAGAGTAGGAATAAACGGGACCTTTTCAGAATGGCAGGCAGTGGAGAGTGGAGTGCATGGCGCGGTGCTGGGGCCGCAACTATTTACAATATATATTAATGATTTGGATGATGGAATTAGAAGTAACACAAACAAGTTTGCGGATGACACAAAGCTGGGTGGCAGTGTAAACTGTGAAGAGGATGTTAGGAGGTTGAAGGGTGACTTGAACAGGTTGAGTGAGTGGGCAGATGCATGGCAGATGCAGTATAATGTAGATAAATGTGAGGTTATCCGCTGAATTTAAATAGAATTTTAAAAAGAAATCCTGATCAATCTAACATATGGGATTGTTAATTTATACAAGGAAAGCATGTGGATCAAAAATTAACAACATTTTTGTAGTACAATTTAATAAATTGGTTTATCATAAAAAGTAATCTTAATGAAGAAGACCCCATGATAACTATTCACTGAAAGATTATGGGAAAGTGTTGGTGAGGGGAAACTAAATTTGATAACTCTGAAAACAGTTATTTGGCTTACCATTTGCAATTTGCTGCTGACTCAGCTTGTTAGACATTCATTATGCCTAGGTTTTTTTCAGATTACACCTGCCATCTAATGCTAACTGCACTGGAAGCACATTGAGGAGCTAGAGAGGGACTACGCATGTTGGAGAAATGTAAGGCCCCTCTTTGACTCCCCGAAACTCTGGTGGGAAGCAACCAAGGAGAACATCAAGAAGTTCTTCATCACCAAAGGTGTTCAGAGAGCAAGACAGATTAAGAGGGAATTGTGTCAACTCCAGACAGATTTGCAGCAACTGCTCCTTCTGCAGTCTAGAGGGGTGGGTTTGAGGGAGGAGCTTAGAGAGTTGAAGGGCCAACAAGCTCGGCTCTTTACCTCTGAATCCTCCAAGATCATCTTCCAGTCCAGGGTCCGCCACGTGGAGCAGGATGAGACGTGCTCACGCTTCTTCCATAAGGTTCACAGGGGGAGCTCTGTGATCAACAGCCTTAGGGAGGAGGACGGCTCGGTAACATCCTTGCAGATGGACATGCTGAGGATCTGCAGATCCTTTTATAAAGATTTGTACGACATAAAGACCACAGACAGCAATGCCTCCCAGAACTTCCTGTCCTCCATCACGGAAGTCTTGGACGACAGCAAGCGGGAGAGTCTGGACCAACCACTGAGCATGACTGACTCCATCCATTCCTTTGACTCGAGTAAAACTCCCGGAAGCAACGGCTTACCGGCAGAGTTGTATTGGGCTCTGTGGGACTGGGTGGGCCCGGACCTGCTGGAAGTGTACAACGACATACTTCTAGCTGGCAGCATGTCAGACTCTATGAGGAAGGGCAGCATCATCCTAATCTACAAGCAGAAGGGGGAGATGAATGATATAAGGAATTGGAGACCCATCACATTGTTGAATGTAGACTACAAGATCCTGTCTAAGGCCATCGCCAACCGGGTCAAGTCTGCTCTGGGACAGATGATCCACCCGGACCAAACCTGTGCTGTACTTGGCAGGAAAATCTCAGACAGCCTGGTGCTGCTGAGAGATACCATTGCCTAAGTGCAGGACAGACGGGTGGATGCCTGCCTGGTCAGCTTGGACCAGGAGAAGGCCTTCGACAGGATATCGCACACGTACATGAGGGACGTCATGGGGAGGGAATCAGGAAGCGGATCCAACTGCTCTACACCGATATCTGTAGTGCAGTCCAAATCAATGGGTGGGAATCAGACAGCTTCCCCGTCAGGTCTGGAATCAGGCAGGGTTGCCCACTCTCCCCTGTCTTGTTCGTCTGTTGTATTGAGCCCTTTGCCGAATCCATCAGGAAGGATGCGAGCATACGAGGTGTGACATTGCCAGGCAGTGGGGGCACTCAGGTCAAGGCCTCCCTGTACATGGACGATGTCGCCGTCTTCTGCTCGGATCCAGGGTCGGTCCGCAGACTGATCAGCGTCTGCGACCAGTTTGAGTTGGCCACGGGGGCCAGGGTAAACCGCAGGAAGAGCGAGGCCATGCTCTTTGGCAACTGGCCCGACCGATCTTCCATCCCCTTCACCATCGAGCCTGACTTCTTGTGGGTGCTGGGCATCTGGTTTGGGCAGGCTGAGGCGTGTGACAAGAATTGGCTGGAGCAGATAGCCAAGGTGGGGAAGAAGCTGGAGTTGTGGAAGCAGCGCTCCCTCTCCTTCACAGGGAAAAATCTGGTCATCAGGTGTGAGGTGCTCTCGGGGCTGCTGTACTTGGCGCAAGTGTGGCCCGTGCCTCCCTCCTACGCCACGGGGATCACCCGAGCCGTCTTCTACTTCATCTGGGGGTCGACGATGGACCGGGTGCGACGGGCCACAATGCACAAGTCAGCAGACAACGGGGGTAAAAGCGTGCCCAACGTCGCCCTCATCCTGATGGTCACCTTCGTGTGTGGCTGCATCAGGCGGAGCGTAGAGCCATGGCATGTGGGCACCAAGTGCCACTACCTGCTGAGGTTCTATCTGTCCCCGGTGTTGCGAAGGATGGGCCTGGCGCAGATGCCACGCAATGTGCCAGTCAGCTGGACATTGCCGCACCATCTGTCGCTCGTGGAAAGGTTCTTCCGGACCAACACCTTTGACCACAAGTCCATCGGGCAGTGGCCAGCACGGAACGTCCTGCAGGCACTGCAGGGGAATGACTCCATGGATCCTGTGGCGTGGTTCCCAGAGCAGACTGCCCAGCTTGTCTGGCAAAAAATGCCTCATCGCCAGAACTCACCAACAAACTCCAAGACCTGGCTTGGCTGGCGGTGAGGGAAGCTCTCCCAGTCAGATCCTTCCTGCACCGCCGGAACCTCACTACCAGCGCACGCTGCCCTCGGGACGGCTGCTACGGAGAGGAGACGGTTGCCCACCTCTTCACAGAGTGTGGATTTGCCAAGGGAGTCTGGAGAGGTTTGCAGGGGTCTCTGTTACGATTTATTCCGAGCAGCTCCGTCACAGAGGACTCTGTGATCTACGGATTGTTCCCAGGGACGCATTCAGAGACTGACATCAACTGCTGCTGGAAGGTCATCAACTCGGTGAAAGACGCTCTTTGGTCTGCCCGAGCTTTGTTGACCTCCCAGCGGAACGAGCTGTCCGTCGGGGAATGTTGCCGACTGGCCCGCTGCAGACTGAAGGAGTACGTGCTGAGGGACGCACTGAAGCTTGGTGCAGCCAACGCCAAGGCTCTGTGGGGGAGGACCACAGTCTAGGGTACTTCCTCTGCTGGACATGGGGGACAGGGTGTGGTGGAGACGCCCCTCCAAAAAAGGGATTCTGTGTAAATTTGGCAATGAATACCTGTATTGAATGTGTAACCTCCGGGAATGTCGGATGGAGTTTGTGAAAAGAAAATGTTTTTGTAAATATTTATTACTGGAATAAAGTATTTTTTGATATATATATTTTTAAAATAGGATGGTAAAGCAGGCTTTTTGTATATTGGCCTTCATCCTTAAGGGTATTGAGGATAGAAGTTGGAATGTTATGATACAGTTATACAGAGGCTGCATTTGGAGGATTGGGTTCAGTTTTGGTCATCCTGCTATAGGAAGGATGTTAACCTGGAAAGAGTGCAGAAAAGATTAACAAGGATGTTGTCAGGACTCGAGGGTGAGCTACAGGGAGAGGTTTCCAGGCAGGGTCTGGACTTTATTCCATGGAGCACAGGAAGCTGAGGAATGATCTTAAGGTTCAGAGGGGCATGGGGCAAACGGGGACAGGTGGAACTGGAGTGGATGGGGCATCTAGTTTGGCTTGGATATGTTGGGCCAAAGGGTCTGTTTCTGTGCTGTATGACTCTATTACTAATAAAACTAGGGTTGTTTAATGTTCAGCACAGACTTGGTGAACCAAAGACCTTTGTCGGTGCTGTATGACCCTCTGACCATGTACTCAATGTCATAATTTCCTGTGATCATTACATAGATTATCCAAATTGTTACAACAGCTAATTATCATAGTCATGGGTTTTTATTAAAATCAATTGTTGAATTAATGCTACTATGTCCATCATAACAAAACAGCAGGCTCCTGCTACAGAACGTGGGAGGTCAGGGAAACTGCTCATGTCCCTGATGACTACACCTATGGGAATTGCGTCCAGTTGCAGCTCCTTAAGCACCGCGTTGGGGAACTGGAGCTGCAGCTGGATGAATTCAGGGCCATCCAGGAGAATGAGAACTTCTTCGAAAAGACGTACAGTGAGGTCATCACGCCCAAGGTCCTGGAAGAGAGAAGGTTGACCACGAGGAAGGGAAGTAGACAAGGAGTGGAGGTAAACCCCCCCCCCCTGGCCATCCACCTTCAAAACAGGAACACCCTTTTAGGTTCTGTCTAATCATGGTGACAAATCAAGGTTGAGCAGGAAGGAGTACCAGGTAGGACAGTAGCACTGAGCGTGGGTCTGCAGCACAGCAGGTGAGACTCGTTCTGATTGCACGGGTGGATTTCAAATAGATTGGCAGGGGAGTGGGATTCCTTGCAGGACCAGGGCAGGTGAGAGGCTGGAAGTTGATATGGATGGTAATGAAATAAATTTCAGTGGACAGAATAGGCAGGAAAAAAGCAGGGTGTGAGGAAGGTCTGTTGGTTTGAATTGCACTTATTTTCATGTGAGAGGCCTGACAGGTAAGACAATTGAACTCAGGGCGTAGAGAAGTACATGTGATGGGGACGTTGTAGCCATTACAAAAACCTAGTTAAGAGAGGAATAGGTCTGGCAATTTAATACACTACACTACAGTTCGCATACCGTCCGAACAGGTCCACGGATGATGCGGTCTCCCAGGTTCTACACACCGCTCTCTCTCATCTGGACAGCCAGGGGGGCTATGTGAGGATGCTGTTCATTGACTTTAGTTCAGCATTCAACACAATAGTCCCCAGCAGACTGGTTGAGAAGCTGCTGGAACTGGGGCTTAGCACCCCTCTGTGTGCCTGGGTCCTGGACTTTCTCACTGCCAGGCCCCAAGTGGTCAGGATGGGGGAACACACATCTAGCTCCCTCACCCTGAACATAGGATCCCCCCAGGGCTGCGTCCTTAGCCCCCTACTGTACTCCCTGTACACACATGACTGTGGGGCCAGGTTCAGCTCAAACTCCATCATCAAGTTTGCTGATGACACTGTGGTGGTGGGCCGGATCTCCAACAACGATGAGAAGGCCTACCGGGAGGAGGTGGCTGATCTGGCACTCTGGTGTCAGGACAATAGCCTCCTCTTGAATGTCACTAAAACAAAGGAGCTGATTGTGGACTTCAGAAGGGCTAAACATCCAAGGACGTACACGCCACTGGAGATAAATGGGTCTATTGTGGATAGGGTGAGCAGTTTCGAATACTTGGGAGTCCGCATCGCAGAGGATCTGACGTGGGCAACGCACATTGCCGCACTGGTGGGTAAGGCTAAGCAGCGCCTTTACCACCTTAGACAACTGAGGAAATTCAGAGTGTCTCAGAGGATCCTTCATTGCTTCTACTCTGGGGCTGTAGAGAGCATCCTGTCCGGCAACATTACAGTCTGGTTTGGGAACAGCTCTGCCCAGGACAGGATAGCCCTGCAGAGAGTAGTGCGTTCGGCAGAACGCACCATGGGAACTACACTCGTCCCCCTGCAGGACCTATACATCAGGAGGTGCAGATCCAGAGCAAGCAAGATCATGAGGGACCCCTGCCACCCCAGTAACGGACTGTTCCAGATGCTACGATCAGGCAAACGCCTCCGCTGTCACGCTGTGAAAACGGAGAGGATGAGACGGAGCTTCTTCCCACAGGCCATCAGGACTGTCAACTTTTATAACCCCAGAGACTAAATTTTTGTCGACAATAATAGTAACTTATTAACTTTATTTATATGCTGTAACTGTAATTCTTTTTGTGCACAACCCGCAGGCATTGCCACTTTCATTTCACTGCACATCGTGTATGTGTATGTGACAAATAAATTTGACTTGACTTGACTTGACTTAATACTCTAGTGTACAGATCCTTCAGAAGAGATAGAGATGAGGGTAAAAGAGGACCGGGTGTTCCTTTATTAATTTTGGAGGAGTCGCGGCAGTGGTCAGAGATTACATTACTGATGGTTCATCCAGTGAGGCTTTATGGGTGGAGTTGAGAAATAAGAAAGATGATCACCTTGTGGGGAGTGTAATATAGGTCCCCAAATAATCAACGGGAATTAGAAGAGGAAATATGCCAGGCGATTACAGGCTGCTGCAGGGGTAATTAGGCTGTCATAGTAGGGGATTTTAACTTTCCTAATATTGACTGGGACTGTCATAGTGCAAAAGGTTTAGTCAGGCAGAATGTGTCAAATGTGTTCAGAAAAGTTCCCTTAGGCCTATACCGGAGAGAGCCCTATAGAGAGCCCTATACAGGAGAGGTCAACACTTAATCTAATCTTAGGAAATTGGGATGGGAAAATGGATGAAGTGTTCGTGGATGAACCTTTTGGGACCAGCGACCACTGTTCTATTAGATATAATAGTTATGGATAAAGACAGGGCAGACCCACAATTTAAAAATCTAAGTGGGGGAAGGCCAACTTTGAAGGTATTAGACAGGAACTCATTCAAGTTAATTGGAGCAGGTTGTTTGAAGGAAAAGTAATGTCTGAAAAGTTGGATATTTTAAGAGTCCAGACATGCATGTTCCTGTTAGAGTGAAGGGCAAGACAGGCGGCTGTATGGAAGCTTGGATGACTAGAGAAATTGAGGCTCTGGACAAGTATAGGCAGTTAGGATAAATTGTAACCCTGGAGAAGTTTCAGGAACTGAGGAGCACACTAAAAAAATAAATCAATAGGGTAAAAAGGGGACAGGAGATAGCTCTGGCAGATAATATTAAGGATAATCTCAAGAGATTTTATGTACATTGAGGGATAAAGGGTAATGTGAGAGAATAAGGCCCCTCAGGAATCAAAGCGGTCAACTCTGTGTGGAGCCACAGGAGATAGGCAAGGTCCTCAATGAGTATTTTTCCTCTGTTTTTACCATGGAGAAAGACATGAGGATCGGGGAACTTGGGGCGGTCAATGGAAATATCTTGAGAGCGGTCAGTATTACAGTCGAGGAGGTGTTGAAGGTCTGAACGCGTTTTTAGGTAGACAAATCTCTGGGCCTGATCAGATATATCTGAGGACACTGTTGAAAGCTAGAGAGGAAATTGCAGGTGCCCTGGCTGAGATTTATGAGTCATCATTAAATACAGGTGAGGTGCCAGAAGACTGGAGGGTGGCAAATGTTGTGCCTCTATTTAAGAAAGGCTGCAAGAAAAAGCCTGGGAACTACAGGCCAGTGAGTCGAACACTTGTGGTCGGAATGTTACGAGAGAGTATTCTGAGGGATAAGATATATATGTATTTAGATGGGCACAGTTTTAAACGTTGGAGATCGTGTCTCACAAATCTGATTTGGGTTTTTTGAAGGTGTGACTTCAAAAGTCACCAGAGCTGGCCAGAGCTGCAGACATTGTATATATGGATTTCAACAAGACATTTGATAAGGTTCAGCATGGTAGGCTTCTTTGGAATGTTAGATTGCATGAGATCCAAGGAAAGCTCACTGACTGGATAGAAAATTAGCTTTGTGGAAGGAAGCAGAGGGTGACAGTCGAAGGGTGTTTTTAGGACGGGAGTCCTGTGACTAGTGGTGTGCCTCGGGGTTCAGTGCTTTATCCAATATCTTTTTCACTATAGCAGAAGTCCTTCTACATATCATTACTGTTTTTTTATCTACATCAATTATTTCGATGAGGACGTACAAGCATAATTTGTAAGTTTGCAGAATACACTAAAGTGTGTGATATTGTAGATAATGAAGATGGTTGCCAAACATCGCAGCAGATTCTTGATCGGTTGGACAGATGGGCTGAGGAATAGTTGATGTAGTTTAACACAGAGAAGTGCGAGATGTTGCATTTTGGGAAGTCTAATCATGGCTCGATTTGCCCAGTGAATGGCAGGGCTCTGGGGAGTGTTGTAGAGCAGAGGGTACAGGAGTGCAGGTACATATTTCCTTGAAAATGGCGTCACAGGTAGAAAGGGTGGTCAAGAAGGCTTTCGGCACATTGGCCTTCATCCATCAGACTGTTGAGTATATAAGTTGGGAGGTCATTTTACAGTTGTACAGGACAGTTGTAAGGCCACATTTAGAGTATTGTGTTCATTTTTGGTCATCCTGTTATATGAAAGATGTTGCTAAGCTGGAAAGGGTGCAGAGAGATTTACGAGGATGTTGCCAGGACTCAAGGGCCTGAGCTACAAGGAGAGTTTGAGCAGGCTAGGACTTTATTCCTAGGAGAATCCACAGGAGGATGATGACCATATGGAAGTCTATAAGATCATGAGAGGATTAGATAGGGTACATGCACAGTCTTTTACCCAGAGTAAATGAAGAATCAGAGGACATAGGTGGGAAAGTAAGGTGGGAAAGATTTAATAGGAACTTGAAGGGCAACCTTTTTTGCAAAGGTAATATATGGAACAAGCTGCCAGAGAAGGTGGTTGGGGCAGGTACTATCACAAAGCTTAAAAAGCATATGGCCAGGTGCAAGGATAGGATAGGTTTGGAGGAATATCAGCCAAACGCAGGCAGCTGGGATTAGTGTAGTTAGGGCATGTCCGTTGGTGTGGGCAAGTTGGGCTGCAGGGCCTTTTTCCATGCTGTATGACTTTACTGATTAGACTATGACGTAGTGACTCTTAAATTGGTTAACAAATTGAAGCCACTACTTTTGAATCTATATCTGTTATGTAATTTGCTCCTTTTGTTATGTTGGCCCTTGGATGTATTGAAGACATTGGCCACACTGTTCCCAATCAATCACTTTTCTTGCTCCAGTATATCAAATTACTTCTCCAGTAAACGGTGGTGCAAGTTTACCACTGCATGACCAGGGATCACAAGTGTCGTATGACATGCACTGCCAATAATGGCATGGTGGTGATATCTAGAACAATGACATGTCAAAGTTAACAAAAATGCTTATAAGTAAAAACAGCATGCACAAACACCTGAAATTCTGATTTCTTCCCTATTTATCTGGGAAAAATCCAATATCTTTTTCACTATAGCAGAAGCCCTTCTACAGCTGGCCATCTCTTTCATGCCTTTTTTTAATATGACAACAAATTGATTTCTTCCATTTATCTATCAGATTTGTAATACCGTCTATCAACTGGAATACACCGTCAACGAGTAACCATATGTTATTTTTAATTCCTCACCAAGGGATTAGATTTGAATTAATTTTGGAGTAATGATATTTTGTATTCTTTTTAAATTCAGACAAAGAAAGTGACTCTGTCAACTGCTATCAAGGCTTGTGGGATTGCTCAGGGGACCAGGCTGATGAACTGTCTTTTAAACGTGGTGATGTCATTTACATTATTAACAAGGTAAATTGATACTATAAGCTTAAAATAATTAATCGTTTTGAAAATGAAATAGAGTTTTAAACCTGCATGCCAATGATCTGCAATTGTAAAATTGTATGTACAATTACAGTATGGTGTTTTTTTAACATTCATATGTTTTTCGCATGTGCAAAATAGAACCAGTTGTATTTCTTTGAAACAGATACACTTCTTAGTATGGTCTTCAAGTGGAAGATCACCTGACGACAGGTTATTGTGAAAGCATCTGTATTGTCGCTGTAGTATCGTTCTGCACTGCATCTCTGTTTAAAGCAGAGAAATATTAGATAGATCAGCATTATTTTTAAATTTTCAAAAGGACTTGACTATTGATTATGTCGTTTTTATGTTTTCCATTATTGTAAATGCAATGATTTGACATGAAGATGTGTTGTAATGCTCAATAAGCTAAGTGAGGTTTGTTTACCAGAATCTGAAAATAATTGAACTGTACCAGAAATCTTGTCAGCAGTGAAGAATAATTGTTCACTTAACATTATTTAAAAATAGTTTACCACTATGCATATTTAGATTCTCTTCCAACCATTCCAAAAATGTCTTTAATTGTTTGTATTTCTGGGAGTAACTGCTGACCATGCTTTGGAAGGTCTTTCTCACTAATACCGGGGAAGCAGTTGGTGTAATAGAGGTGTGACATAAGTGGAATTTACCTGTCATTTGTAATGATTTAATTCATAAATTTCATTTGTAATGATTTTGTTTTGGTGCTTTGGGATTTTAATATAGAAAACGTTCTAGTCAGCAAAAGAAATGAGTTATTGACAGGCAATTGAAATTTATTGGTGGTAGAATCAGATAAAATAATAATGGACAGCCTGGCGACTAAAGGGCATTGCAATTATTTCATGTCCCCTCTTTCCTGCCCTTGCACCCTTCCCCATTCTTGTCAACCACTGCATTCTTAGACTCACTATCGCCTGCATTCTTAGATAAACACTGACATGCAAATATAAAGCGTGTAGGAAAGAAACTGCAGATGCTGGTTTAAATCGAAGGTAGACACAAAATGCTGGTGTAACTCAGCGGGTCAGGCAACATCTTGGGAGAGAAGGAATGGGTGACGTTTTGGGTCGTGACCCTTCTTCAAGGTGAGGCAGAGATTCACCTGAACCTCCTCCAACCTCATCTATTGTATCAGCTGTTCCAGATGTCAACTTCTCTACATCGGCTAGACCAAACGCAGGCTCGCCGATCGTTACGCTCAACACCTTCGCTCAGTCCACCTTAACCAACCTGATCTCCCGGTGGCTGAGCACTTCAACTCCCATTCCCAGTCTGACCTTTCTGTCATAGGCCTCCAGTGCCATAGTGAGGCCCATCGGAAATTGGAGGAACAGCACCTCATATTTCGCTTGGGCAGCCTACAGCCCAGCGGTATGAACATTGAGTTCTCCAACTTTAGATAGTTCATCTGTCCCTCTCTTCCCCTCCCCCTTCCCAGTTCTCCCACTGTCTTCCTGTCTCCACCTATATCTTTTCTTTGTCCCAACCCCCTGACATTAGTCTAAAGGGTCTCGACCCATTCCCTCTCTCCCAAGATGCCGCTGAGTTACTCCAGCCTTTTGTGTCTACCTGCAAATATAAAGCAACTTGTCCAAATGACAGGAACTCATGTTTGACTTCAAAACACTTTGAGTGATCAGCAAATTGTCATTTCCCATTGCACAAAAGTTCAAATTTGCCTTCTGTAATTGCCTCATTTGCCATGACCAGGATGACAAAGATGGCTTGTTCCAATCACTTTGGCAAATATTTCATTTGCTCAAGAGTCGAGTGTGCCGAATTGTCATGTGCAGCAGAACTGTGAAATCCGTATTTCCAGCACCATAACAGGCTTGTAACACAATACACATAGAACATATATAATAAATAAAATTCAATAGAATAATAACTTCTGTACTAGTGAATTGTGATCCCTGAATAACCATGTCAGTAAATAAAATGTTTTTGAAAACCCCAAAAACTGCAGAAACAAAGTCCCACTCCCTTACCATTACCAACTCGTTACAGAGGCCTAATAGCTTAATGTGCTGTTAAAAAAAAGACAAAGTGGTGGAGTAATTCAGTGCGGGACATGGAGAGGTTACATTTTGGATCCTAAAAGTCCAGTGTGAATAAGGGTCCTGATTCAAAATCTCACCTATCCACGTTCTCCAGAGATGATGCCTGATCCACTGTTACTAATGATCTGGATCATGATCTGTTACCAACAGTGCACTTTAGTGTGCTCCGTCTCCAAAATGTGCTCCAATTGCTCACCGTGCCTATTCCAACAACTCCTCTTGAGCCAGCAACATCTAGCAAAGACAAAGTCAGCAGGTGCATAGAAACAGGAAAACCTACAGATTACCCTCCAACCCGCGCACCATCCTACTTTGGCAGTACAACACCATGCCTTCACCGTCACTGGGGGCTAAGTCCTGTAAATCTCTTCCCACCGGTATTGTGGAAGTAACTTTATGAGAGGATGAACAATTATGTCATAATGGTGCTCTACTGAAATTGTACTTCTGGAGTAATATCTAAAGTGTCCTTTGTTTTGTAGCAACAGCTGATCCTGTACCATAAGTTGTAGAAACCTCTGATGGAGTTCAATGATTGGGAACATTTGTTCCAAAATTGGCTGAAGTTTTGACTTACCAATTATCTACTCCCCCTCCACTAAGATAGAGTCAGTAACAGAATTTGGCAACATTTACTTAAGATGTCAGAAATGTTGAAACTAAATCCTACGACGGATTTTTAGTATTATCTGGACCAAGTGGACCCATTGGGACCAAACTTCTCCTGCATTGGTGCAGCACCCCCTCCTCTCCTCTCCCCCCTCCCCCTCCCCTCACCTCTTTCCCCCCCTACTCCCCTCCCCCTCCCCTCCTCGCCCCTCACCCTCCCTCCCCTCCCCTCTCCCCATCCCCTTCACCCCTTTCCCCATCCCTCCTCCTTCCTTTCCCCCTACCCCCACTCCTCTCTTCCCCTCTCCACCCCCTCCCTCTCCCCTACACCCTCCTTACCCCTGCTCCTCCCCCTCTCCCTCCATCCCTCCCCTCCCTCCCCCCTCGGCCCAACCGTGGACTCGTTGCCAGGCAGGGCATGCCCCCGTGGCCATAGGTGGCCAAGGGGTGACAGGGAAAAGGCATTGACCTCAGCCCTGTTTCTCCTTCGGGCCTCTCCTGCGGGCTGGGCATAGAGCCGAAGCGTCTCCTGCAGCTCGGCTGCGATCTGCGGCGGGCCGCGGGAATGGCGGTGACGGCATGGACCCGTTGCCGGGCGGGGAGTGTCTCCCGGGGCTGTGGGTGGGCGAGTGGACAGGGAGAAGGCACTGACCTCGGCCTCATTTCTCCTGCGGGCGGGCATGGAGCCGAAGCCTGTCCTGCAGCTCGGCAGGGAGCGGCAGGGACAGCCATCTTGTGGATCCTCTGTCGCAGCGCTGCACCATGGGAGGAAGGTCCTCCCGCTGGTCATCCCGGGGGGGGGGAGGGGGGAAAGCGCATTTATTAAAGTTTAGTAGGTAAATTGTTTTTTAAAAGTAACAAAAGTGGGTTTATTCAGACCACGCAGGAATGGTGAGTAGGGTGGGCCTAAAATTGTCACGCTGTCGTATACCGTTTTGGCTGTGTAGAGGGCATGGTAGACACATAAACACATAAACATATACACTCAAACAAACCGAGAGTTTTAGTAATATATATATTAATATAATCTATATTTTATATATATAGATGGATGTGCAGTTGAGTGACATAAAAGCTGCTTTTGGATAATATGGGCAATCCTTCAGTTGTTTAGTTTATTGTCATGCATAATGAGGTTCAGCGAAAAGCTTTTGTTGCGTGCGAACCAGTCAGCGGAAAGACTATAATGCTATAAATTGCTCTAAATGTTTGGAGAATAACCATCTGTGACAATTAACATCTTACTCAGTTTGTTGTACATTTGTAAAGAATTCCAGAAGCATGAGTCGCTTCTTTCACCATGACACAGACCTGCAAATGTTCATGAATTTAAAAACGTCCTCGTACAGATCGGAGATTTCATTTTTTTATGTGTTCAATTTTTTTTGCATGAAAACAGATGAATATTCACCTAAAATAAAGGCTGTGAATTGCAGTATGTCAGGTTTATAATTTACATCTGAAGAAGGTTCTCGACCCAAAACGTCATACATTCCTTCTCTCCAGAGATGATGTCTGTCCCGCTGAGTTACTTCAGCATTTTGTGTCTACTTACAATTTACGCCACCTGGTGCACATTAGCCAGCTGTGTTATTAATATGTTCCAAGGAGAATAAAGCACAGGCCCAATATGAATGATTTTTATTTATATTTATTGAATATTTGACAGTCTAAAGTAAACCATAACAAACTAAACATTTTGAAAAATGAAAGTTATTACAAATGAAATTCACAAAGTGTAGTTGTATGTTAGATTTGGTGTGGATATTACAGTAAATCTGAAGTTTAATTAAATTTGTTCCTTTGCCTAGATGCTGATATTCTAAAATGACTTAAATATTTTGAGAATGATTTTGACAAAATGTTGCTTTTCATTCCTTTCTGTGAATAAGCAAAATTATTATTTTTGCCGTTAAGGTGTGTGCTAAATGTTTTCAATGTGGCATATAATATAATCACCAGCGAATTGTCACTGAACCAGTTGCTCAAGTCCTCAGCACCTGCAGGACTTCATATTCTGTACTGCCCTCAAAAACACTGTTACCTCCTCAATAAAAGTTAGTCAGATTGGGCAAACAGGTTCTGCCCTTGACAAACGTCACCCATTCCTTCTCTCCCGAGATGCTGCCTGACCTGCTGTTACTCCAGCATTTTGTGAATAACTGCCCTTGACAAAGCCCTGCTGGCTTTCTCTGAATAATCCCTGCCTTTCCAAATGCTCATAAATCCTGTGTCTCATAATTTTTTCCAATAACTTCCCAACCACTGATGTCAGGCTCAGGATCTGTAAATATTAGGTATTTCCCTGATCCCCCTCTTGAAAAGGGATCAATATTTGCTGTTCTCAATTTACTTTTAACCACACTTGTGGCCAGCAAATGCTTAGAGATCTCAGCAGAGCCCCAGCAATCTCTTCCTTTGCCTTTCGTAGAAACCCGAAATAGATCTAATTTGGCCTGGGAATTTAACCTGTAAGACCAGCAGGGCATTGAGAACCTCATCTTTATTTATGAATACTTGCATTAAGATTTCACCTTCCCCTTCCCCGAGTTCTCCAAACAAACTCTTGTTTTCTTCGTAAATACTGATGAAAGGTATTCATTTAGGACCTCGTCTACATCATCTGGCTCCACACACAGACTGTCCGAGTTGACCCTTACATGTATCCTCCTCGTACCCTAGTTATTCTTTTGTCTTGATGATACAGAAAAATCCCTGTAGATTTTCCCTAATCCTGTCTCCCAATGATTTTTAAATTGTGACCTCTTCTTTGCCTTCAAAGTTCTTTTTTAACCATATGGGTATGCATTTTATACTCTGACAGGCTATCCCCATGCTGAGTTTGCTATAACTGAGGAGCTATTGAAGATTGCCAGGCAAAATAGCACCAAATATTGTTTCAACAAGGAGGTCATAGAAATTGATTAAGAAACAAAAGTATAGTAAGAATGTGAACTTTCAGAGAACATAAAAGTGCACTGCGAAAGCTTTTACATATATGTAAATAGAAAATAATTAGTGAAGTCAGGTGTAGCTCACCTGCTGTCAGAAGCAGGGAAATTTGTAATGGGGAATTGGCTAAGCAATTAAACAAGTGCTTTGATTCTGTCGTCACAGAAGAGGTCACAAATAATCTTGTGGTAAGGTTAAGTAAACAAGAATCTAATGAAGATGAGGAATTGAAGGAAATTAATAGAAAGAAAATAGTGTTAGAGAAATGAATGGTGCTCAATGCCAATAAATCCTCCAAGTCTGATGATTTGCACGCAGAGAAATCATCTGGAGGACATACTGGAGGGTTCGTCTGCTGAGGCGATATAGGTAGAGCTTAGAAATATGAAAGGTGCAAGCGCTCTAATGAGATTGTATAATAGGCCCCCCAGTAGTAAGTGGGAAGTAGAAAAACAGATATGTAGACAGATCACCAATAGAAGCCAAAGCACCAGCTGTATCTTCGTGGGTAACATTAACTTCCCCAATATTGACTGGGACTTTCTAAATGCCAAAGGTTTAGGTGGAGCAGAATTTGCTAGGTGTATCCAAGTGTTTCTTGAAAAGGAAGTGCAGAGAAAGCAGGGACTCTGCAGAAGGACTTGGACAGGTTGGGAGAGTGGGCAGAGAAGTGGCAGATGGAATACCGTGCAGCAAAGTGTGGAGTCATGCATTTTGGTAGTAGGAATAAAGGCATAGACGCAGGATTCCCAAAAAGTTAATTTGCAATTCGAATCCGTAGTAAGGAAGGCAAACGCAATGCTAGCATTTATATACTAAAATAGAATACAAAAACAGGGATGTCATTCTGAGGCTCTGTAAGGCACTGGTCAGGCAGCATTTGGATATTGTGAGCAATTCTGGGCCCCATATCTGAGGAAGGATGTGCAGGCTCTGGAGATGGTCTAGAGGAGGTTTACGAGAATGATCCCAGGAATGAGTGTGTTAATTTTGATGAGCTTTTGAAGGCATAGAGCTTGGACTTAGATTACTCTACTCGTTAGAGTTTAGAAAGAGGAGGAGGGAACTCATTGAAACGTTCCGAATAGTGAAAGGGCTGGATAGAGTGGATGTGGAGAGGATGATTCCAAGAGTGACAGAGTCTAGTACCAGTGTTCATAGTCTCAGAATTAAAGGACGTTCCTTTTCAAGAAACACTTGGATACACCTAGCAAATTCTGCTCCACCTAAACCTTTGGCATTTAGAAAGTCCCAGTCAATATTGGGGAAGTTAATGTTACCCACGAAGATACAGCTGGTGCTTTGGCTTCTATCGGTGATCTGTCTACACATCTGTTTTTCTACTTCCCGCTTATTACTGGGGGGCCTATTATACAATCTCATTAGAGCGCTTGCACCTTTCATATTTCTAAGCTCTACCTATATCGCCTCAGCAGACGAACCCTCCAGTATGTCCTCCATGAATGCCACCATGACAGTCTCCCAGATTAGTAGAGCAACTCCTCTGCCTCTCTTTCCTCCCTTTGTATTGCAGCTGAAACATCAAAACCCTGGAACATTGAGCGGCCAGTTTTGTCCTTGACGCAACTACGTTTCCACAATGTCCAAAACATCATAGTCCCAAGCACTGATCCAAGCTCTAAGTTCATATGCTTTCCCAACAATACTCCTTACATTAAAATAAATTCAGCTGATCAGTTTTGTCATTTTCCTTCACCTTCTCCTGCCTGCCCTTCCTTTGAGACTCACTGGTCCTAACCTTTACCTTCCTATCATCCTTCCAATTTCTGACCATTTACTCTGGCTCCCACCCCCTGTCTCTCTAGTTTAAATCCTCCCAAGTAGCATCATAATTAGTAAGTTTGCGGATGACACTAAAGCTGGTGATATAATCAACAGTGAAGAAAATGCTCTGAGTATAATGGTGTGTTGACCGACTGAGCCAATGACCAAATGATGTTTGGCAGATGGAATTTAATTCAGATAAATTCAGGTAAGACAACCCAGGGTAGGATTAACAAAGTAGATTGTAAGATCCTGGGTAGTGTTGTATAACAGGGAGTCCCAGGAGTACAGGGGCATGTTTTCATGAGAGTGGCAACAAGGGTCGACCGGTTAGTGAAAAAGACATTTAGTACACTTGCCTTCACAGGTCAGGTAGTGAGAACAGGAGTAGGGGCATCATGTTCCAGCTGTTCAAAATGTTAGTAAGACCGCGTTTGGAGTACTGTTGTGGTCGCCCTGCTGACAGGATGGATGCTATTTAACTGGAAAAGGTGCAAAGAAATTTACGAGAATGTTACCGAGTCCGGAAGGTTTGAGTTATAAGTTTCGGCTGATTCATGTTTCCTTGAAGCATAAGAGGTTGATGAGTTAATGTACAATCTTGAGGACTGTAGATAAGATGAAAAACTACAGTGTTTTCCTCAGGGTCAGTGAGTCTAAAACTAGAGGGCATCGGTTTAAGGTGAAAGGGGATAAATTTAAAAGGGATCTGAGGAGCAACTTTTTCACACTGAGTATGGTGCATATATAGAGCAGGCTGCTAGAGGGTTGCACAGTGGTAGAGTTTCTGCCTCTCAATGCCAGAGACCCGGGTTTAATCCTGACTCTGGGTGTTCTCTGTACAGAGTTTATATGTTCTCTATGTGGCCATGTGGGTTTGCTCCGGATGCTCCAGCTTCTTCGTACATTCCAAAGACATTCAGGTTTGTAGGTTGACACAAAATTCTAGAGCAACTCAGCGGGTCAGACAGCATCTCTGGAGAAAAGGAATAGGTGATGTATCGGGTCGAGACCCTTCTTCAGACTGAGAATCAGGGGGAAAGGGAAATGAGAAATATAAACGGTGATATAGAGAGATTTTGAACAAATAAATGAAAGATCTGCTACAAAATGACAATGATAAAGGAAACAGGCCATAGTTAGCTGTGGGCTAGGTGAAAATGAGTTACAGACAATGAAACACCAGGACGACAATGAAACTAGTACAACGACTAGGGCGGAGGAGGGACGTAGAGAGAGGGGATGCAAAGGTTACTTGAAGTTAGAGAAATCAATAGTCACACCGCTGCGGTGTAAGCTGCTCAAGCGACATATGAGGTGCTGATCCTCCAATTTACATTTGGCCTCACTCTGACAATGCAGGTAGGCCCAAGACAAAAATGTCAGTATGAGAATGGGAAGGGTAGTTAAAGTGTTTGGCAACCAGGAGATCACGTAGGCTCAGGCGGACTGAGCAAAGGTGTTCTGCGAAACGATCGCCCAGCCTACGTTTGGTCTCACCGAAGAATCCACACCTGGTATAAAGGATACAGTAGATGAGGTTAGAGGTGCAAGTGAACCTTTGCCTAACCTGAAAGGACTGTTGGGGTCCCTGGACAGAGTCGAGGGAGGAGGTACAGAGACAGGTGTTACATCACCTGCAGTTGCAGGGGAGAGTATCTGGGGAGGCGTTTGTTTGGGTGGGAAGGGATGAGTTAACGAGGGAGTTGGGATTATGGGATCGAGTCTTTGCAGGAGGCTGGGTGGGAAAAAGTTTAGTTTAGATAGTTGTGGGAGTCAGTAGGTTTATAATAGATGTCAGTCATAATTGGCTTCTGTAAATTGACTAGTGTGTAGGATATAACTAGTGTATTGGTGATTGATGGTCAGCGTGGACTCGCTGGGTCAAAGGGCCTATTTCCATGCTGTATCTAGAAATTTTTTTAACTAAAGGAAGTGGTAGTGGCAAATACTATTCAGGAATTTAAAAGATACTTGGACAAGTACATGGATAGGAAAGGTTTGGAGGGATATGGGTTTAGGGACAAGTGTGACTAGCTTAGTAAGGCAACTTGGTCAGCATGGACAAATTAGGCCGCAAAATCTATTCCCATACTATATAGCTCTATCACTTGGAGGTTTCCCCAATCACACCAGGGTGCATTTAATACTATCTTATATTGCATATTCCAGGAAGAACAAAATGGCCAACAATCACAGCCTGCAATTACAAATCTGTAGCTGCACAACAAACGGTACCAATGAAGCAGTGTTGTTTGCAGAGGCATTTTCTACAATTTGTATGTGTGCAAAAAGTCCGTTAATTTGTTGTGTCTGAACACAAGGAGGCATCTCAGGATGTTGAATCACATGGTGTAAGCCATCTTCTGCCTCCCAGAAGAAAATTTGCTTCCTGTAGGATCTGATGTTAGCTGTGGAGCTATTGATGTTAACATTTTCATAGTCGTTAAATATCTTTACTTCCATATTTCAGATCCTTAACTGTTAGGTTATTCCAATCAGTTGCTTCCTCGTATGAAAGTGTATCAGACAATTAACTGATTGTATGTTTACCTGGACCAATAATTACGTCAACTTTGCCAGCAATGTTGTCAGTCAAAATGAGCAATATTCAGTCTTGCAGCTAAATAGCACCATCCGCTGTGTAACCATGACAATTGGACAGCCTTTGTGTAATCAAGAGAATTCAACTGCAGGAACTTCTTATCAATATGCAACATGAATGCAATTAAAACATGTTAACTGGTGTCTGCAGGATTCCTGATTATCTTCCACAATTTCAACCTGTGCCTGTCACACTTCCTGATTTCTTTGTTTCTGGAAGTAGAGTTGAGGCTTAAAGAGATATTAATGAGGAAGGTGAGGGCTTAGTATTTTAGTCCTTTTGAGGGAACTGGAGGCAGGGGGACTGATTTGGAGAATATTGGGTGCTGGAAGACAGGAATTGGTCCCTGGGCAGTTTGTACAGCAAGCCTAAAGGTAAGTGAACATTTGTCTGATGGTGCAGCGTGAGAAGATGGAAATTCCATTTGATTGGAAAAATTCAAGCAGGTCAGGCAGCATCTGTGGAGGGAAATGGACAGGTGATACTTTGGGTTGGGTCCCTCCTTCAAACTGATGGAGTAGTTGTAGGAATTTGGTTCCACTTGATGAAACACTAATGTTAAGACAGGAATGAACCTAGCCATTGAGATGGGCTCCCCAATAATCATTGATTTTTCAGTGAATCAGAAAACATTTATGGTACAGGAGGCCATCCAACCCATCATGCCACATGAAAAAGAGTGAAGTGCCAACTTCAAGGTCTGGGTTCTTATCTCTTCAAGTACCTCTCCAAATGCTTTCAGTTATATGAGGCATTATAACAGCAAAATTCTAAGCATTTCTCATCAATATAGCCCTTTGAACAAATCTAACAGGCTATTCAGTTTTATCAGTTTTATCATTAAAAATGTTTGCAACTAAAGCGTGAATTTGTAACAGTATACCTGAGCATTAGTTGTTCAACAGATTTTTAAATATATTCAAAGTTTGAGTAAAGCGCAAAGTTTCCTCAATTGTAATGCAGCACCATTTAACCAAGTTATGGATTTCATCCTATTAAATAATTCCCACTCTACTGTAATGTGTTGTCTGCAAGATGATGCAGGCCGCCATCTTGTGAATCAGAAAGAACATTAAGTGTGATGTTCAGTGATAGCCTCGTGTTTTATGGGAAAAAATATTGACCTCAGTTAAGTAGGTAAAATTAAAAAACAATGCTGTTAGGCAATATTGACCTTATTTTCTACTGAAATAGTATCTTCGTTGTTGTTTCTTGTGTGTATTAGCAGGAATATACATACACCTGTATGTAATTCATCAGACACTGTGAAACATTTATGCATCCAGCTGCACCATCATGTGGCTACAAATGGAATTGCTTTCAACTTGAGTGAACTTACTCCAGTTTAGTTTAACTTATCGCAACAATTAGTTGAATGTGGTCGCAGTTAAACAACATTTTTGCATCAAGGCAAAGATGTTTTTGATTTAGAGATAATAGAACTTAAGTCATGTCTTTTGAAAAAGGTATGCAGTACTGCTTAAGTTTTACATTGGACGTCACGGCTCTCTTCTTACATTAAGTATAGCTTGTCGCATTTATTGTTATTATGGAATAAAATAGATGGAAACTAATAGTCAAATGGATAAACCCAAAGATCTATAAGTTGCTACCTGATTTTTTCTGTTGCAACATAAGTTTCACCATTCCATCATTGGATGGTAGTCATCAAGGCACACCTCCTTACTTTTCTTTGTCACTGGGATGATAGTAGTCTTCATGAAGCAGGTGGGGACCTCAGAATGGAGTAGTGAGAAGGTAAGGATGTCTGCGAATACATCTGCCAGCCGGTCTGCACAAGATTTTGAAGTACTGTGTGTAGTTCTGATCACCCAGCTATAAGAAGGATGACAGGAATTTGAAAAGAATGCAGAAGAGGTTTACCAGGATATCAGGAATTGTAGGCTTGAGTTATCAGGAGTGGCTGGGTGTTTTATCTTTGGAGAAAAGGAGGCTGAGAGGTGATTAAAGTACACAAAGGCAGAAGGGGCGTGAATAAAGTGACACTCACATTCACTTTCCCAGGGTAAACTATTATATTATAGAGATCTGTTAATATATACATCTTCGTGACACAGTTGCTCGGGCTGAAAACAGAGCCTTCAGCCCACTGAGTCTACACCGACCAGCGATCACCTGTACACTAGTTCTATCTGACACACGAGGGACAATTTACATAAGTCAATTAACCTGCAAACCTGCACGCCTTTGGAATATGGGAGGAAACCGGAGCACCTGGAAAAAAACCCACGCGCTCTGGGAAAATGTACAAACTCCATATAGACACTGCCTGTAGTCAGAATCAAACCTGGGCCTCTGATGCTGTAAGGCAGTAAACTTACTGCTGTACCACTGTGCTGCCCCTATTGATGATGCCCCCTCAGATTGATGGTTGGCATGGATTCAGCAGGCCAAAGGGCCTCTTTCCATGTTGTATCTCTCTGACCTTATGACAGGCAGAGGCATTCAGGCTGAGGGAAGCCAGTACCTACCCCAGGTACTTGCTTCCCTCTTGCTCCAGTCCCATGGGACCTTGCTACTCATGTTGGGTTGGGTATACATCCAATTGCAACATTGAAATGAGATCAAGCTGGTCCATCCAGCTCAGTACTATATATTGCTTTGCTTAGTGCTACTTACATGGATCCTGCTCCTGATCAACAGCACAATGCGTGCAGCATTGCAGGTATTTTGTGGTGCCTTTTTGTAAATGACTGCGAGTTGACCTGGCTAGAGTCAGGTTAGGTTTTAATGTCATGTCTGAACAGACTTCTAGTCTGAGGGATAAGAAAGTAAGAATTCGCCCTCAACCACTTACTTACACTAATCCTATGTGAATCCCATCTTTATCTTCAAAAACCCAGGGGAGACCCACGTGGTCACAGAGTGAACGTACACACTCACATTTGGGTAGCACAGTGGCGCAGATGGTACAGCCACTGCCTCATAGTGCCAGAGTTCGATCCTGATCCTGACCTTCGGTGCTGTCTGTGTGGCATTTGAACATTCTCGCATTGACCGTGTGGGTTTCCTCCAGGTGCTCTGGTTTCTTCCCATATCGCAAAGTCATGCAGGTTTATAGGTTGTTTGACTGTTGTTGTAAATTGTTCCTAGTGTGTAAGGAGTGGATGCAATAGTGGGATAACGTAGACCTAGTGCGATTGGGTGATCAATGATTAGCGTCAACTTGATTGGCTGAAAGGTCTGTTTCCATGCTTTATCACTAAAACTATAACTAAAACTCCGCACTGACCAAACCGGAGGTCGGAATTGAAACTGAGTCTCTGAGGCTGTGAGGGGAGAGGGGGGGGGAGGGGAGGTGGAAGGGGGATGGGGCAGGGAGGGGAGGGGGGCTGGAGGGAGGGGGAGGGGAAAGGGGAGGAGGAGGAGAGGGAGGGGAGGGGAGAGGGGAGCAGGAGGCTGGAGGGGGAGGGAGGGGGAGGGAAGGGGTGTGGAGGGAGGGGATGGGGAGGATGGGGGGTGGAGGGAGGGGAGGGGTGTGGAGGGAGGGGGGGTGTTGCACCAATGCAGGAGATGTTTGGGCCCAACGGGTCCACTTGGTCTAGTGTCAATATAAAAGTAGCCACCACAAATGGGTTTAATCAGCATTGTGCGTGATAAGTAAGTAGATAAGTTGGCTGTAACACTATATTCTGCACTGGTTATTTTTCCCTTTGCACCACCAATTAAAGTTGTGCATAGCTTGATTGTATTCATCTATGATATGATTTGTCTGGATAACATGCAAAACAAAGTTTTCACTCCATCTCAGTGCATGTCACAATGGGGCGGCAGAGTGGCACAGCGGTAGAGTTGCTCCATCACAGCGCCGGTGACCTGGATTCAACCCTGACTGTGGGTGCTGTCTCTATGGAGTTTGTGTGTTCATCCTGTAACCACTTTCCTTAAAACATCTTTGGCTTCAATTCACCCCAAATAGATTTCAACTGAAATTCTGTCCTTCATAAATCGAACCTACCCAGGCTCATAGAGATGTTCAAACCATCCATCGTCTTTAAAGCATCGCTGATATCCTCTGCCACTTTATCCATTTCCAATTCCCTGGTCCCAACAGGCTCATGTTTACTCTGGATGTATAATCTCTTTATTCCTCCTTCATTCATCAGGTTAGACCGAGGGTCCTTCTCTCCCTTTTCTGCATTTCTCTATCTTCATGTCAGGACATTGGTTAGTTAATAACATACATTAAAAACCCAACAATTCCACAGCTACCTCAATTTCATTCCACCGTACTTCCTTCAAGGACTGCATTATATTCTTCCAGTTCCTCAAGTCTCCACTGAATTTACTCAGGTTATGGGATGTCTTCCTTCTGAACCATGGCTTTTCCTCTAGGTTGGTTAACAAAATTCTTGACCACATCACATCTGCTTCCTGTGCATGTTCTAACCTCCTCTCCTGGTCAAAGCACAATAGAGATTACCTGGTCCTCACCTTCCACCCAGCAGCCTCCACATTCAACATATAATTCTTCACAATTTCTGTTGCCTTCAAAAATGTTGATTGGGGTAGGTTGTTTGCAGGCAAAGCGATATTCAAACAGTGGGGTGTTTTTAAAAGTGTGATAGTGAGAGTTCAAGGTATGCATGTTCCTGTTAGAGTGAAGAGCAAGACAAGTGGGGGTAAGAATGCCAGGTGATGAGAGCAATTGAGCCTCTGGTCAGTCAGGAAAAAGTAGCAAGTTTCAGGTTTTGGCAGCTGGGCTCAACTATATCCCTGGAGCATATGGGGGGGGGGGGGATGAGCATATTTATGAAGGAAAACAGGAGTATGAAAAGGGAGCAAGAGAGAGCTTTGGCAGATAAGATTACTGAAAATCCAAAGAGATTTTTAAAATATATTAAATGAAAAAGGGTAAATAGAGAATAGATCAATGTGGTCATCTATATGTGGAAAGGTTCTGATGAATATTTCTCCTCTGTTTTTACTGCGGAGAAAGACATGACAATGAGGAAACTTGGGAAAGTCAATAGAGATGTCCTGAGGACAGTCTGTATTACAGTCAAAGATGTGCTGGACATCCTAAGATGTATGAAGGTAGATAAATTGCACGGTCCTGATCAGATATATCCAAGGATACTGTGGGAAGATAGAGAAGAAATTGCAGAAGTCTGTGCTGAGATGTATGAATCACGTTAGACACAGGCGAAGCGCCGGCAGACTGAAAGGTGTTAATGTTGTGCCTCTATTTAAAAAGAGCTGCAGAGAAAAACTGGGAACTGCAGAGCAGTAAGCCTAACTTCTGTGGTAGGAAAGGTACTGGAGAGGATTCTGAGGAAAATATATCCCTGCAATTGGAAAGACGAGTTGATTAGGGATAATCAGCGTGGTTCTGTGCATGGGAGATTATGTCTTATGAATTTGATTGAGCTTTTTTAAGAAGTAACCAAGAAGGTAGCCAAGGGCTGGGCCATAAATATAGTTTATATGGACTCAAGCAAGGCCTTTGATAAGGTACCGCCTGGTCAGCTGCTCTGGAAGGTAAGATCGCATGGATTCGGGCTGGTAAACTGGACACATAAAGGCACAAAAAGCTGGAGTAACTCAGCGGGACAGGCAGTATCTCTGGAGAGAAAGAATGGGTGACGTTTTGGGTCGAGACCCATCTTCAGACATCTTCAGATTATGGAATTCAGAGGGGATGGGGTTGTGAGGGCTGGTATAGTGTTGTGGGGTGGTATAGTGTTGGGGAATATGGCATAGGGGGAAGGACAGCAGGAACCAGTGATGTCAGTGTTGAGGTCCCTGGTTGGAAGGGGTAGCAGTAGGACCCAGGAGAGTCGGCGAAAGTGAAGGAATTGGAACCGGCAGCTTGGAAGCCCTCAGCCTGAAAATGGGCCTGGAACCCTCTGTTTGATATCAGCTGCCACCCTCCTACCATTAAATCCAGAAATGTGGAGGGTTGTCAGATTGGGATTCAGTTTGAAATTTTTATGTTTAAATTTATCCCCACTTTTTCAAGCATGGCATCAGGTTTTTGCTTCTTTGGAAACATGAACTACTTGCTCTACAATGGGCTTAAAAGAATCATTACATCACTTCCTTAACCCTGAGCAAACAGGACACAAAACACATGCAGGGCAAAGATCAAATACGGCAGATATATGGGCTGTCTAAAATACAGCTTAGACCATATCTTCAAAGTATGTTAGAAATAATTGCAGCAATAGCAGTAGTCTATTGTTTGGATGAGGTGGTGGTCAGTGATACTTAACAGTCACTAGAATCACACTGTCAAAAAAACCTTAGTGCTGTGGTCCAATTAAGGAGTTTTCCCTGCGACAATAATAATCTAAACTAAACACCCACTTAGAATTATTTGGTATACCTGCAAATGTTTAACATTAGTTCATATCCTTTTTCTATTACTGAATTTGAAATATTTATTATTATTATTTTTGATTGTAAAACGAAATTGAGGAGGAGTATAAATTATCTACAATATTTACCTCTGAAAATGCTGGAGTAACTCAGCAGGTCAGGCAGCATCTCAGGAGAGAAGGAATGGGTGACGTTTCGGGTCGAGTCCCTTCTCCAGACAATATTTACCTGATCATCCGTCTTTTCATTTAATCAGCAGTAGCTGTGCTGCACTTTAGTATTAAATTAGCATGATTTCTCTTTCAAGCATACTATTACTAAATAATATTGTTAGAAGGAAAGAGTATGGAGGTGTTAGTAAAGATCTCAAATTATCTAGTTATGTTCGTGCAAACCATCTACCTCCCTGTGTGTCAGCTCATTCTGGAAGTAAATATGACATTATTGTACATTAAAAATTCAATTAGGAGTCATGTGGTTGTTATCTCCAACATAGTTCCACAAGATTGTTCAACGCATCCATTGTGATGCCTTGATTAAAAGCAAAAGTCAGTGTAAAGATTAATCGCTCAACAATTCATAACCATACTGCAGACTTCCCTTGCTAAACTCATACTCTGTGACACTGCAAATAAAAACATAAATTACTGGAAATATTTAGTTAGGATGCATCTGTGTGGGGATATACAGTAACGTTTTTAGGACAAAGACCCTTCGTTAGAACTGAAAGTTAGAGAAATGCAAGTTCTAAAATATAGGGCGAAAAGGGAGGATATAAAGAAATATTGTTCGACAGTTGGGATAAAATAAAATTCTAAAAGAGGCAATAATGCAAACTAATAAAAGGTTCTGCATTTTGACAGTTAGCTGATAGTATCAAAGCAATTGGGAAGAATTCTGGAAATCATTAATGTGCCCAGTTAGAAGTGAGGGACTGTTTCACAAATTTATAATGGATTTAGAAGGAATGATACAAAAAGCTGGAGTTACACAGCGGGTCAGGCAGCATCCCTGAAGAACATGATAGGTGACATTTCAGGTCAGGATCCTTCTTTGACCCTCTGAGTTACTCCAGCATTTTGTGTCTTTCCTTGGTAAACCAGTGTAATGGCAGTTTCTATACCATCTCGAAATCCCACTTCGATAGCCATTACGTCTCGGGGATGAAATGTAGTTATAGCTTACGCACACGTCGCACCCTGATATGATAAAAACGAATCTTCCAAACTTCTTTTCTTCATTAGTTAGGTTTTATTAAAATAGCACAAATCAAAGAGTAATTCATCACTTTCCGTACTTTATCAACTGTTTCTTCTTCTATCAGAATTCTTGCTGTTATTACCGTATGGTTCTTACAAATACAGCGGGTGCGAGCGCATGGTACGAGCGCGTGGTACAGAACTGTATGCTCACCATCCTCCGAGTCTAAACTGACCCACAACGACACGCTAGCCTCCTCCCATCTAGACACTCCCCATTACGCATTAAGTCACACCCACAAGCAGGCAAAAAAGACATAAACTAGAAATATTAAAACATAGCCATAACACAATAACAATAACTGGATTAAGCATAAATGGCTCCTACAACCAGCATCTGCAGTTCCTTGTTTCCATCTCTTATAATGGATTTGATTGGAAATTACTTATTTGATAAAGCTTTTAATCTCTGCCCTAATATCTTCTCACATGGGTTGACATCATAATTTGTTTGAGGCCTTTTGGGACATTCATTAATTTAAAGATATGATAGAATTAACAGTTATTGTATATAAAATGTAAGACTTGTATCATTCATTAATTAAACTGAATATTCTGGAAAAGCAAGTAAATATATGATGTGTGGAAAATCTACCGCCATGTTTCAGAGACTTCAAAAAATGTAATTTATATGAAGATTATCTACTTTAAATGCACCAGTGAAGAATAATTGCCATACATCGGTGCATCAAAGGCTTAGGAATATCTAAATATGCATAGTTATTTTGGTTGATTAACTAGTTGAAACTATGCAGCTTACAATTGATGATAATTGATAAACATGAATTTTCAAGGTAGGACAACCCTACTTCTTCAGGTGTTGATTTGCAGGGTTATGAAATCTAATAAGATGACAAATTGCCCTTAAGAGCACAAATTCTTCCCCAACTATTATTAAACTAGACTCTATTGGTGAAGTATTGTAGATTTTGTTTGCTCTGACACTGGTTTACTAAACTTGCCTTGAATTAAATTTACTTCTGCACTTCAATAATATACAATGCAAACGGAATCTATTTCCTCCTCTTAAAAAATGTATTGGTTGCTATTGGTTACAGGTAACTGGTGGTTTACACCTCAATCCTCAAGTGCTCAAGGCTAATGACTGGCGCAGAGCATAATACTGTAAAATGTATAGATCTACTTATCTGTAGGGAGTTTGTACATTCTCCTCATGACTTGTGTGGGTTTCCTTCCACACTCCAAAGACATACAGGTTTGTAGGTTAATTGGCTTGGTATAAATGTAAAAATTGTCCCTAGTGTAGGAGAGTGTTAATGTGTGGGGATCGCTGGTTAGTGCAGACTCGGTGGGTTGAAGGACCTGTTTCCGTGCCGTATCTCTAAACTAAACTAAACTAAACTAAACTATTGAAAGCAATACTTTCAGCAGAAATCACCGTCTGACTTTTGTTATCAGCAATAATAAAGAGGAAAGGGGAGAGAAAGAGAGCTTTGTGCATGCACCATCTATAGCTGGTAATCAAAAAAGGTTCCACTCTTGGCACCATTATGCCCCATCTTCCCTATAGATGAGGGAGATCGATTGGTGAATTTGATTATATCTTCGATGCGCTTATCTTTATTGAATATCAGTGTGTGCAAGCTGTGTGAGGCATGGATTTAGACTTTAGAGATAACAGCGTGGAAGCAGGCCCTTCGGTCCACCGAGTCCACGCCAACCAGTGATTTCCCCAAAACTAGCAATATTCTACACAATAGGGACAATGTACAATTTTACCAAAGCCAATTAACCTATAAACCTGTATGTCTTTATGAGTTTGGGAGTAAACTGGAGCACCCGGAGAAAAAATCAACGTGGTCACAGCAAGAACTTACAAACTCCGTATAGACAGCACCCGTAGTCAGGATCGAACCCGGGTCTCTGGAGCTGTAAGGCAGCAACTCTATCGCAGTGCCACTGTGCCGCCCTTTAGTGCTGCCATGCCGAATTAGTGGAGTGTATAGTAGGATTTCTTGAGTGTTTAGTCGGGGTTGAATTTGATTGATAGAAGATTTTGGTAGCTGAGCAATTGAATTATATTGAATTGAGCTTTTTGTCACGATAATGATTCAATTAGTACGATGAGATATTTGACGATGTATTCATCGACCCTAACCACACATGAGGTCCTTGAATATCTTGCGGCATGGTATCTCATTAATCTTGCTAGTATTTCCCTATCCCTCGCCTGTCTGTCCCTGTAGAGCTTCCTGATGTTCTTTGGACAGAGGACCGCCTCTATTCTCTTATCCGCCTCTTAATAATCTGAGCAAGTCTTAAATTGTGTTTAACTATAGTTTATAGTAAATTGTTTAGATTCTGATATTACTTTACCATTGATTTTAGCTTTAAGAGATGCAAACTGGCTTGGATTAACTGATGGCAAGATTGTGGCCCAAGAATATGTGCCAGGGTATGAACACTGTTGACACTGTTTCTTAAAATCGTGATAATGTCCTGGAAGCGTGAATACTGTGTAAACCTAGCACTAATTTGAATGACCATAAGTGTGCATTGCGATTCAAATGGCCACTGTTGTAGTGTGTCCACAGCAACGCCTAATATTGTACAATACAATACAATACAATACAATACAATATATCTTTATTGTCATTGTACCCAGGGGTACAACAAGATTGGGAATGCGCCTCCCATACGATGCAATAATTTAAGTAATTTAGACAACAGCAACCCAACGAAATGAAACAATTGTAACAGTTTTAGACAGGGTAAAGTGCAAGTTGAACTATGCGTTGTGGCCATCCGGCTCAGCAGGACCGGTTCATAGCAGCTATGGCCCTGGGGATGAAGCTGTTCCTGAGTCTGGAGGTGCGGGCGTAGAAGGCCTTGTATCGTCTGCCCGATGGAAGGAGTTCGAACAGACTGTTGCAGGGGTGTGAAGAGTCTTTGTGGATGCTGATGGCTTTTCTGAGGCATCGTGTGTTGTAGATGCCCTCCAAGTCTGGTGTTCCGATGGCCCTCTGAGCTCTATGGACTACCCGCTGTAGAGCTTTCCTTTCTGCCTCCGTGCAGCTGAGGTACCACACAGGGATGCCATGCGTTAGGATGCTCTCTGATGTGCAGCGGTAGAAGGTCGTCAGCAGCTGTTGGGGTAGACCAGACTTTTTCAGTGTTCTTAAGTAGAACAGTCTTTGTTGTGCCTTCTTGACCAGCGCAGCAGTGTTATTGGACCATGTTAGGTCCTCTGAAATGTGAGTGCCCAGAAACTTGAAGCTGGACACTCTCTCCACACTGTCCCCGTTGATAGAGATCGGGGCATATTCCCCGTTATGTGACCTGCGGAATTTGATGATCAGCTCCTTGGTCTTGGTGGTATTTAGGGACAGGTTGTTATCCGAGCACCAGTCCGCCAGGTTCTGCACCTCCGCTCTATAGTTTGTTTCATCCCCGTTGGTGATAAGCCCGATCACCGTTGTGTCATCTGCAAACTTGACAATGGTGTTGGTGTCGAATGCAGGAACACAGTCGTGTGTGAAGAGGGAGTAGAGCATGGGGCTCAGAACACAGCCCTGTGGTGTGCCGGTACTCAGGGTGATAGTGGAGGACAGGTGCGGGCCCATTCTCACTGCCTGCGGTCGTTCCAGCAGGAAGTCCAGGATCCAGTCACATAATGACGAGCTGAGGCCTAGCTGGTGGAGTTTGGTGATGAGCTTGGTGGGGATGACCGTGTTGAAGGCGGAGCTATAGTCTATGAATAGCATCCTCACGTACGTGCCCTGTCTCTCTAGGTGAGTCAGGACAGTGTGAAGAGCCAGAGAGATGGCGTCCTCTGTGGATCTATTTGCCCAGTATGCAAATTGATGTGGGTCCAGTGAGTCAGGGATGCTGGATTTGATGTGTGAGAGGACCAGCCTCTCAAAGCACTTCATGACTATCGGCGTTAGGGCAACCGGGCGGTAGTCGTTCAGGTTGGAGATCTTTGCTTTTTTCGGCACCGGAACTATGATAGCCGACTTCAGGCACTTGGGGACCGTAGCCAGAGATAATGACAGGTTAAAGATCCTGGTGAATACCTCAGCCAGCTGTTCAGCACAGTCCTTCAGTACCCTTCCTTGAACTCCATCCGGTCCTGCAGCCTTGCGTGGGTTGACCCTTTGCAGAGCGCGTTGTACCTCCTGTGTGCTCAGTTGCAAGACCTGTCCCTCCGCCTCGGCTGGGGTTCTTCCACTCAAGGTGGTTTTGCCAGTTTCAAAGCGGGCAAAGAAGGTGTTAAGCTCGTTGGTCAGTGCCATATCGCTGTGGGGGCAGGCAGGGCTGCTCTTGTAGCCAGTGATGTCCCTGACACCCTGCCACATGCTTCTGGTGTCCGTGGTTTTGAAGTGGTCTTCCACCCGTTGCCTATGTATGTATGATTTTAAATTTTATATTTCCCACTTATCACAGAGCATGCCTCTGAATTGTCATTCTTTCCCAAAGGGCTTCCCAAAATGTTGGTAAATATTTCAAAATAAATTCTGAAGATCCTTGTAGATATTTTTCCTTTTTAATGCTAAAGTTTCTTACTTGGCAGTTAAAATAAGTGCACATTTATTTTAAATATGTATTTATTTCTTTAAATATCATTTGTTTTTGAGGTTCCTCTCTTAATCTCTTTAGATCAGATATAACCAGGGACATTATGGGAAACTAAAGAGGAAATTGCGGGAGGCTCAGTTGAAATTTACGAGTCGTCTTTAAATACAGGAGAACTGTCGGAAGACTGGAGGGTGGCAAATTGTGCCTCTATTCAACAAGGGCTGCTGTGAAAATGCTGGGAACTATAGGCCAGTGAGCTTAACATCTGTAGTCAGAAAATGACTAGGGAATTACTAGGGAATATTCTGAGGGATAGGATATACAGGCATTTGGATGAACAAGGGTTGATTAGGGATAGTCAGCATGGTTTTGTACGTGGGGGGTCATGTCTCACAAATCTGATTGAGTTTTTTGAAGACATGACCAAAAAGGTTGATGAGGGCAGAGCTGTAGATGTTGTGTACATGGATTTCAGTGAGGCATTTGACATGGTAGATAAGATTGCATGGGATCCATGGAGAGATAGCTGAATGGAAAGAAAATTGGCTTCATGCAAGAAAGCAGAGCGTGATGGTGGAAGGTTGCTTCTCGGACTGGATGCCTGTGAATAGTGGTGTGCTGGGCCCATTACTGTTTGTCATCTACATCAATGATTTGGATGAGAACATACATGGCAAGATTAGCAAGTTTGCTGATGATACAAAACTGGATGGTTTTGCAGATAGTGAAGATGATTGAGAAAAATTGCAGCAGGATCTTGATCGATTAGCCAGATGGGCTGAGGAATGGTTGATGGAATCTAACACAGAAAAATGTAAGGTGTTGCATTTTGGGAAGTCTAACATGGGCAGGACCTACACTGTGAATGGTAGGGCTCTGGGGAGTGTTGTAGAGCAGAGGGATCTAAGAGTGCAGGTGCATGGTTCCTTGAAGGTCGAGTCGCAGGTAGATAAGGTGGTCAAAAAGGCTTTTGGCACATTGGCCTTCATCAGTCAGAGTATTGAGGAAAGAAGTTGGGAGGTTATGTTGCAGTTGTATAAATCGTTGGTGAGACCGCATTTAGAGTATTGTGTTCAGTTCTGGGCACCATGTTATAGGAAAGATGGTATCAAGCTGGAAAGGGTACAAAGAAGATTTACGAGGATGTTGGCAGGACTAGAGGTTCTGAGCTATAAGGAGAGGTTGAATAGGCTGGGACTATTCCTTGGAGCTCAGGAGGATGAGGGGCAATTTTATAGAAGTGTATAAAATCATCAGAGGAATAAATCGGGTAGATGCACAGAATCTCTTGTCCAGGTATAGGGGAATCAAGGACCAGAGGACATAGGTTTAAGGTGAAGGGGAAAAGATTTAATAGGAATCTGAGGGGTAACTTTTTCACACAAAGGGTGGTGGGTGTATGGAACAAGCTGCCAGAGGAGGTAGTTAAGGCTGGGATTATCCCAATGTTTAAGAAACAGTTAGACAGGCATATGGATAGGACAGGTTTGGAGGGATATGGACCAAATACAGGCAGGTGGGACTAGCGTAGCTGAGAAAGTATTGGCCGGTGTGGGCAAGTTGGGCCGAAGAGCCTGTATCCACACTGTATCATTCTATGACTCTAATTGCTTGCCATTAACAAGGTCTCATAATTAAACTAAATAAATCATTCTCCCATCTGGTACAAGGATAGAGCTCCCCTAGTTCTTGCCTTTCACCCCACCAGCCTCTGCATCCAACGCAACATTGTCCAACATCCCACCACGTGTCACATCTTCCCATCCCCACCCCTTTCCGATTTCCACAGAGACTGCTCCCTCTGCAACACTTTGATTCACTCATCCTTTCACACCCAAACCACCTCCTCCCCAGGCACTTTCCCCTAGAACTGCAGGAGATGCAACATCTGTCACTATACCTCCTCCTTCAGATCCATTCAGGGTCCTCAGCAGACCTTTCAAGTGAGACAGAGATTCACATGTACCTCCTCTAACTCTACTGCATTTGGTGCCCCCGATAAGGCCTCCTTTCCATCAGCAAGACCAAACCTAGACTAGACAACTGTTTTGCTGAACACTGGCATTCGGTCCACCTTGGCTTGCTGGATCACTCGCATGCTAACCATTTTAACTTCCCTTTCCATTCCCATATCGACCTTTCTATACTGGGCCTCTTCTACTGCCAGAGTGGGGCTGCATGCAAACTGGAGGAACAGCACCTCAGATTCCGCTTGTGTAGTTTATAACCCAACAGTATGAATATTGAATTCTCCAATTTTAGTAACAAGCCAACAACAACCCTTTCCCCTTCCCCCATCCCGTTCCACTTATAGTCTTTCCTCTGGCTTCAGATTTCACACTTCTTCTCAGCCTGTTGTCTTCTTACCAGCCTTTATCCACCCATATGATAATCAAACCCTCCCAAAACTTTTTCAGTCAGAGAGTTGTGAATCTGTGGAATTCTCTGCCTCAGAGGGCAGTGGAGGCCAATTCTCTGAATACATTCAAGAGAGAGCTAGATAGAGCTCTTAAGGATAGCGGAGTCAGAGGGTATGGGGAGAAAGCAGGAACGGGGTACTGAATGAGAATGATCAGCCATGATCACATTGAATGGCGGTGCTGGCTCGAAGGGCCGAATGGCCTACTCCTGCTCCTATTGTCTATTGTCTATTGTCTATTATCACCCGTATCCACTTGTCACTTGCCAGGATTTGTCATGCCCCCACCTCTCCTCCAGCTTTCTCCGCTCTACTACAAATAATCTGAAGAAGTGACCTGACCCACTTAGTTACTCCAGCTTTTTGTGTCGTTTTATGGAAACTACCATCAGCCCATCTGCTCAGTGGGTCAGGTCCCTTCTTCAGATTAATTGTAGTCTAAACCATTCTCTTTTTTAAATGTTCCAATCTGAATGAATGTTTCTATCTAATCATTAGTTAAAAATGACTGTATTTACTTTAAACGTACCTTCTTTATTAAACAATGCCTCGCTTGTGTCAAGATGTTTTTACTATTGGCCAAGATTTTGTATTAATATTGAAACTTTTGAAAAAAATACAGTTAGTTGCAGTTTGTAATTAGAAATAACTGTCTTATTCCTTCTCAGTTTCTATTTAATGTAGTTATAAAACAACTTATTTTATTAAAAGCTTCAGTTTAATCTATTAATTGCTTTTAGGTTTCTGTGCATTTTTGCATGTTAACCTTTGATCCTTTCTATCAATATATCTATCATATCATATCATATCATATATATACAGCCGGAAACAGGCCTTTTCGGCCCACCAAGTCCGTGCCGCCCAGCGATCCCTGTACATTAACACTATCCTACACCCACTAGGGACCATTTTCTTTTATATTTACCCAGCCAATTAACCTACATACCTGTACGTCTTTGGAGTTGCAGTTAACTCTGTAAAAAACAAATAACCATGTTTAACCATATCCAGCAATATTTGTTCAATAGCATATGCAATTCAGCATAATATTATCACTACGCAGATGTTGTACACATTTTCAGAAGATTGGTATTAAAATCTACACTTTTATCTAGTAGACAAGGTAATTATCAAATTATTCTTCAATAGAAAAACATTTTAATATAGCAATCTAATGTGCTGTGGTAAACATAAAGGCTCAAGCTTTCTATGCAAGTAAATCATTGAAATTATTAGTTTTAATGTCCTTCATATACAAAGATGCACTGATGAACTTAAAGATGTACCTTAAGATGTACTGATGAACTGAATATTTTATTTGAATAATGGCCTTGTCAGCTGATTACCGTCTCCCACGGTAATAAATATACTGATTCCTGTAATACACCGTTTTGTGTAGCTTTCAAACTTATTTAAAAGCAGTCTAAACATTGTATTTTCCTGAAGTACAATACAGAACATGGAACAGGTGGTAATATAAAATAACTGCCATAATCTGCTAACAAAAGCATTAAAAATATTCAGCTGTGATGGGAGTTGAATAGGGATAGAAATAATGGGCAAAACTCAAACGGTTGGAGTCCTCTCAAACTTATCCAACGGTTTGTTTTTGTTCAAGATTCTAGCAACTGCAGTTTCTTATGTCTTAATAGTAATAATGGCATGCTTTGAAAACTTCAAATTGGCTCAGTGAGTCATGGTATGTTTCTGAGCAAAGCGGAGAAATATATGTTTAAAAATCGTAATTTTATTGAGTTTCATATTTTATTCTAGCTAAGGAATAATAATTCCGTGCCCATCAAAAATTTACTCAAAAGAAACTTTCAATTTTCCTTTTTTGGTTTGCTTTACACCTCATCAGTGCTAAAATGCTCACTTAACCCTAACTCCAGTTGCCTCAATACATACAGAAAAAGTAATTTACATGTTTTGAAATAAGAAATCATCTTGGATTGGGGTCACATTTCCATGCTTCCATCCATAAGTATCTAATGCCCCAACTATACAAGGCAAGGTAAGATTTCACCGGGAGTTTTGCACTGGGGTTGGTCCCATTATTTAATGGAGGGGGGATCTACTGGGATTGGAGAAATTTTATACCAGGTTCGAAAGGTTTGCATATATGTAAAAAATCAGCAGGTAGGGTCGATATTCATTAGAATTTAAAAGATTGCAGGTTTTTGACCCTAAACATCAACAATTCCTTCCCCCTCCCCCATACATATGTTGTTCGACCTGCGGTTTCTCCAGCAGATTTTTTATTACTTAAAATAGTGTACATAAAAAATAGGTGCAGGAGGAGGCCATTCGGCCTTTCAAGCCAGCACCGCCATTCATTGTGATCATGGCTGATCATCCACAATCAGTAAACTGTGCCCAGCTTCTCCTCATATCCCTTGATTCCACGATCCCCCAGAGCTCTATCTAACTCTCTCTTAAATTCATCCAGTGATTTGGCCTCCACTGCCCTCTGTGGCAGAGAATTCCACAAATTCACAACTCTAGGTGAAAAAGTTGCTTCTCATCTCAGTTTTAAATGGCCTCCCCTTTATTCTAAGACTGTGGCCCTTGGTTCTGGACTCCCCCAACATTGGGAACATTTTTCCTTCATCTAAATTGTCCAGTCCTTTTATAATTTTATATGTCTCTATACGATCCCCTCTCATCCTTCTAAACTCCAGTGAATACAAGCCTCGTCTTTTCAATCTTTCCTCACATGACAGTCCCGCCATCCCAGGGATCAATCTCGTGAACCTACGCTGCACTGCCTCAATTACAAGAATGTAATTTCTCAAATTAGGAGACCAAAACTGTACACAATACTCCAGATGTGGTCTTACCAGGGCCCTAAACCTCATTACTCCTATACTGAAATCCTCTCGTTATGAAGGCCAACATGCCATTAGCTTTCTTCACTGCCTGCTGTACCTGCACGCCAACTTTCAGTGACTGGTGTACAAGGACACCCAGGTCTCGCTGCACTTCCCCCTTACCTAACCTGACACCAGTGAGATAATAATCTGCCTCCTTGTTTTTGCCGCCAAAGTGGATAACCTCACATTTATCTACATTATACTGCATCTGCCATGCAACTGCCCACTCACTTAACCTGTCCAGGTCACCCTGCAACCTCCTAACATTCTCTTCTCAGTTCACACTGCCACCCAGCTTTGTGTCATCTGCAAACTTATCACTAAATATGGTCTAATGTGTTTTACAACCAGTATATAGATTTGAAGTAATTGATGTTTACTATATGGACACAGTTGACAATTTGTGTGCAGCAACATTCCACATATTTTGGGCGGCACAGTGACGTAGCAGTAGACAGCCTCAGAGACCCGGGTTCAAACCTGACTGTGGCTGCTGTCTGTCTGGAGTTTGTACGTTCTCCCTGTGACCGTGTGGGTTTTCTCTGGGTGCAGATTTGTAGGTTAATTGGCTTCTGTAAATTGTCCCTAGTGTATAGGATAGATCTGGTGTACAGTGATTGCTGATCAGCGTAGACTCGGTGGGATGAAGGGCCTGTTTCCATACTGTATCTCTAAACTAAACTAATTTTAGTTGTGGAGAGTGATTAGATAGGCTGGGCTTGTTTTGTGGAGTGAGGCTGAAGGGTGACCTGATAGAAGCATTTGTAAGCATTTTATCAGCATGCATCACAGCTTGGTTTGGGAACAGCACCATCCAAGACTGCAAGAAATTGCAGCGAATGGGGAGAAGGCAGGAACGGGGTACTGATTGAGAATGATCAGCCATGATCACATTGAATGGCGGTGCTGGCTCGAAGGGCCGAATAGCCTACTCCTGCACCTATTGTCTATTGTCTATTGAATTGTGGACGCTGCTCAGATCATCAAAAAAACACACCAACCTACATCCTTTCCATTTAATCCATTTACACCTCATGCTGCCGAGGCAAAACCAGCAGCATAATCAAGGACGAGTCGCACCCTGGCCACTCCCTCTCCACCCTCTCCCATCGGTCAAAAGGTACAGAAGTGTGAAAACGCACACCTCCAGATTCAAGAACAGTTCCTTCCCAGCTGTTATCAGGCAACTGAACCATCCTACTGCAACAAGAGAGCAGTCCTGAACTGCTAATCTACCTCATTGGTCACTATCTTTGATTGCCTTTACTGGCTTTGTCTTGCATTATTCCATTACATATCTGTACACTGAGAATGAGATAGAGCTCTTAATGATAGGGAGTCAGGGGGTATGGGGGGAGGGCAGGAACGGGGTACTGATTGTGGATGATTAGCCATGATCACATTGAATGGCGGTGCTGGCTCGAAGGACCGAATGGCCTACTCCTGTACCTATTGTCTATTGACTGTAATCATGTACTGTCTTTCCACTGACTGGTTAGCACGCAACAAAAGCTTTTCACTGTACCTCGGTACAAGTGACAATAAACTAAACTGAACTGAGAAGTTACTGTCTTTTTGAGAAGGCAAAAAGGATGATTGATTAGAAGAGCGCAGTGGATGTTGTCTACTTGGATTTTAATAAACCACTCCTGCATTGGTGCAGAACCCTCTCCTCCCCCACTCCCCCCTACCCGCTCCCCCCTCCTCTCCCCCCCTCCTCTCCCCACCTCCTCTCTCCCCCTCCTCCTCTCTCCCCCACTCCTCCTCACTCCCCTCTCCTCCACTCTTCCCCCTCCTTCTCCCCCTCCTCCTCTCTCTCCCCCTCCTTCTCTCCCCCCCTCCTCCTCTCTCCCCCCTCCTCCTCCTCTCTCCCCCCTCCTCCCCTCTTTCTCGCCCCCTCCTTCTCCCCCCTTCTTCTCCCCCTCCTTCTCCCACCATCTCCCTCTCTCCCCCCCTCTCCCTCTCTCCCCCTCCTCCTCTCTCCCCCCTCCTCTCCCTCTCCCTCCCCCCTCTCCCTCCTCCCCCTCTCCCTCCTCTCCTCTCCCTCTCCCCTCTCACCCCCTTCCCCCTCTCCCTCTCCCCCTTCCCCCCTCCTCCCCCTTTCCCCCCTCCTCCCCCACTTCCTCTCCCCCACTCCCCCTTCCCCTTTCTCCTCTCTCCCCACCCTCCCACTTCCTCCCCCTCTCCCCTCACTCTCCCCTTCCCCCTCCTCCCCCACTCCCTCTCCCCCACCTCCCCTCCCCCTTTCTCCTCTCTCCCCCCCACTTCCCCCCTCATGCTCCTCCCTCATTCTCCTCCCTCATTCTCCCCCCTCCTCCTCTCTCCCCCTCCTCCTCTCTCCCCCTCCTCCTCTCTCCCCCCTCCTCCTCTCTCTCCCCTCCTCCTCTCCCCCCCTCTCCCCCTCCTCCTCTCTCCCCCCTCCTCCTCTCTCCCCCCTCCTCCTCTCTCCCCCTCCTCCTCTCTCCCCCCTCCTCCTCTCTCCCCCTCCTCCTCTCTCCCCCCTTTCCTCTCTCCCCCCTCCTCTCTCCCCATCCTCCTCCCTCCCCCTCTACCCCCTCTTCTCCCCCCCTTCCTCTCCCCCCCCCTCTTCCTCTCCCCCTCTTCTTCTCTCCCCCCCTCTTCCTCTCTCCCTCTCTCCCCTCCTCCTCTTCCCCCTCCTCCTCTTTCTCCCCGTCCTCCTCCCTCCACCTCCCCCTTTCCCCCACCCCCTCCCCCTCCTTCTCCCCCCTCCTTCTCCCCCTCCTCCTCCCTTCCTCCTCTCTCCCCCTCCTCCTCCATCCCCCCTCCTCCTCTCTCCCCCTCCTCCTCTCTCCCCCTCCCCCCTCTTTCTCCCCCCTCCTCCCCCCTCTTTCTCCCCCCCTCCTTCTCCCCCCTCCTCCCTCCTCTCCCTCTCCCTTCCCCTGTCCATCTCCCCCTCCTCTCCCTCCTCTCCCCCTCCTCTCCCTCTCCCCTTCCTCCTCCCTCCCACTCCCCTTCCCCCTCCCCCTCACCCCTCTCCCCTTCCCCCTCCCCCCCTCTCACCCCTCTCCCCCTTCCCCTCTCACCCCCTCTCCCTCTCCCCCTCCTCCCCCACCCCCTCTCCTCCCCCTCTCCCCCACTCCCCCTCCCCACCCCCCTTCCTCTGCCCCCTCTCCTCCTACCCTCCTTAATTGGACAGGTAAGTTGAGGTTGAACAAACTTGGATTGCTTTCTCTGGATCGTCAGAGGACAACCTAATGGAAATATCTAAAATTTTGAAAAGCTATGACAGTATAGATCGTCTTTTTCCCAGTGTGGAAATGTTGCCTATTAGAAGGCATAGATTTAATGTGAAAGTGAGAAAGTTCAAAGGAGATTTGTGTGGCAAGTTTATTTACAGAGAGTTGTAAGTGCCTAGAATGTGCTGCCAGAAAGAGTGGTGGAAGAAATACAATAGCAGGTATCTGTAAGAGGCATTTAGACAGGCACATGAACAGGCGGGGAGTAAAGAGATATGGGCCATGTACAGGCAAATGAGCTGTTACTGTGCCGTACTGTTCTGCGTTTTAAGTTTAGTTTCAGTTCAGAAATACAGCATGGAAACAGGCCCTTCCGCTCACCATCCACATCGATCGTCAATTACCCATAAAGGATATAAGATTGCGAGGCATATATAAGATCAGGTAATAGAAAACAAAATGAGACAGTTTTGCGGTAGGAGGTCGTAGTTCTAAAGGGGACAAGGGGGGTAAGATTTTTCCACAATGATTGACATTTGGAACACGCTGTCAAAGAAGGTGTTGGAACTAGGTACAATTTCTACATTCAAGAAGCATTAAGATGGACACTCAAAAAGGCAAGGCAGAGAAAGATACATACAATGCAGGCAAATGTGATTAGTGTAGGTGGGCAAAAGGGTGGGCCATAGGGAGCCCATTTCTATGCCATACATCTCTATCATTCTATGTAGAGCATGAAACAATCCTTTGCATTTTCCTATGAGCTTGCACCATACTGACAATGGATATACAGCATTATTCTAGTTAAGGAATGACTGATCTGAGCAATTTCTTACATTCGGTTATAATTTCACAAAACTTCCTTCCCCTCAGTCATCATAATTAATTACAAAAGTTTTGCCCACCAAAATCAATCACTTGCGTGAGTTTGCTGAAGTATCTATTGGTAGCCACTTTGACCAATTGTATCGATGTTCTTTGTGTCAGCCAAATGATATTTAGTCTCTCTTTCATTTGAAATAAATATGAAAAAAGGTTTCTTTGTCTGCACTTAGATAATTAAAAAGGCAAATACATGGGGCTAAGTAAATTGAAATTGGAAGGACTCTAATAGAGGAACAGCTGACAGCCCTTTTATATCTTCACCATATCCATTTGTGCTCTATCTGACGCCAGAGTTTTATTTGTGTAGGAGCATTCCAAATAAAACATTAAGATAAACTAGCCCCTAAGGTTAAAAAATGATAATCCATTAATTCTGACCTTTCTCAAAATTGCAGCGGTAGTCCTCTTCAACTTTAATTTAAGTCCTTTTCTTGTAAAGTTCTAATAAAGCAAAAGGTGATTGAAAATTTAAAAAAAATAACTATGGAATAAATATATAAGATGCAAAAATTGTTAACCTGAGGTTTTTGTATCATTTTATTTTCTTTATGCAAATTTCACTTTTGACATTTCATAAAAATCTCTGACCATCAGGAACATTTATTTTATGGCACACATTAGCAGGAGTGCAGTGTAGAATTATACCTTGCTTGAAATAACTGTGAAACATGTAAAGAAATCAGTGATCAAGTAATAAAAATATAATTAAAATATCCATTCAGTGAAATATGTGTTTAAGAACCAATTGGGGCCTATTTAGCTTGTACTCAATGCATTGGATGGTATCATTGAACTATACTATTACATCTTGTGTGTATTTTTTTGTGCTGCTATATTTGCTCCGTTAAATCTGTTTACTTTTCTGACATCTGGTGCACGTTGAAAGTCTAGTATTCTTAATCAATTTTGGCAGAAACAGCTAATTTGTTATGTTAATAGGGAAACATTAGCAATGTCTAATGAGAAGAAATTTGATTTTTGAGGCAATATTGAGGGTTTTTTAATAACTCATGCATCAATATGCAAAGTGTTAAAATATAACTGTTGTGGAAATAGTTTAAGAGATATCTGGAGAGATATGTATTGCTGTTATATGAATATTGTGAGTTTTTTAATAGTGGATCATAGCAATACTACTTACTTTCATTTCCAATACATGTAAGGTTATTTAATAGTACATCAGTTTATGAATTTCAACAATAACTTGAACTTAAGGTAGTCATTGCAAATGGTTAAAATTATTCACAGCATTATTGAGCGATATATCAAAAGCATGGAACCAAACTTTCCTCTTCCTGACAACTCCTAAGAAGGTGTGAATCTAAAAGATAAAATGTGGGGCCAATGTTTTAATAATATGTTCTGTCAAATGTACAGAAAAATAATGTAGTAAATATTTAAGTGGCATGGTGGAGTAGCGATAGAGCTATTGCCTTACAGCGCCAGAGACTCGGGTTCAATCCTGACTGTACGGAGTTTGTACGTTCTCTCCGTGACCTTTGTGAGGTTTCTCCAAGATCTTCGGTTTCCTCCCACACTCCAAAGACTTACAGATTTGTAGGTTAATTGGCTTGGTATAAATGTAAATTGTCCCTAGTGTATGTAGGATAGTGTTAGTGTGGGGGAATCGCTGGTCGGTGCGGACTCAGTGGGCCGAAGGGCTTGTTTTCACACTGTATCTCTAAACTAAACTAAACCTTTCAGTTTATAACTGGTTCCTATTTTGTGTGATTGAAAACATTTGACTGCTGTTGGATGACCGTATTCTTTAAGTTTAACAACTACTTTTTTCAAAGAAATCAACCCTGCACTAGTCTGCTGAAACATCTTGGGGAACCTAGTGAATATCTAGCAATGTGTCATCCAAAAAGCCAACCCTGTTTCACACAATATGATTGGAATTCCATTTTGAATAGAGCACAACATTTGAACAGAAATGTCTGGAAAAGCTAAAATGGGAATTCTAACTTCCCTCAGCACTTTAATTGTTAAAATAATATCAGTATTTTATTTTCTATTTCCTCATTTTCCCCTCCCACATTCCTTCGCCCCCCCCCCATAAAACCCTCAACCCTATTGACCTTCATGTCAGAATGACACACTTGTAACTTCACATATACTTGATTAGGTTACTGGTTGTAGGAAATGGCATTGTATTGAGAGGCCATTGCCTATAATAGTCATACCCAAGGGGTCTTAATTTATATAGTGTCACTTTAGATGACCTGGTCCCTGTATCAGCACAAGCTTTCTAAGTTTAAAATGTCATCTTTTTAGAATATTATTTATCAAAGAGATTATCTTTATTACTTGAAAAACTGAATATTGTTATTAAGATGGTGCATATCAATTTGTAAATGTTTTACAAGGTATTTTTTTAAAATCATTTCAGCACTGCCAACTAGAAAGGCAGGTGGAATACCAAACACATATTCTCATTTTCCAGGTTCATTGTCAGTGAAGAGTCAGACTATAAAAGGTGGGTGTTGCTGGATTGATTTGCACACAGTGAACATTGAATCATACAAACTAGCTGTCAGCTGTCATTTCCTCTTCCTCCATCAACTGCATTTTAACATTTTTAAAAAGCAGATAGATTCAATCCAACAGTTGAATTAATTGAATATTTATTAATGATTCAGGTGTGAATTGTATCCACTAGTTGCTGTAAACCAGCTGGTCGGTGCTGCTGGAATGAGATATTAGGATACAACGATACTTTGACATTAAATTCAAGAGATTCTTTAGCTATAAACAATGGGTTACATTTTGTATTTGTGGTCTCAGATCAATTTCAGGCCACCATTAAAATGCAGATGTAATGCTACTGGCTATAGGAGTCACTTGGTATTCTCAGATATCACTATGCATAACGAAACATCATGTTTTCACTGGCGTTTGTCTAAAACATGATACCCTCTATTTCCAATGAAATAACGAACACAATATGTCATTTAAGAACAAATTTGAACAAAGTATGTTTTAATTTTTTATTTGTATTAAAATGTTATTGTGGTTACTCGAATGTCAGGTTGCACTAAATAGCATAATTAAGAACAGAAATATATTTGACACCAGTTTTTTATAAAGCTAGGTATTGTTCAGAAACAATCAGCTTTTCATTATAGTAATTTTATTTCCAAAGAGGCCATGTTAAAAATGGCATACATTTCACCCTTAAGCAGTCAATGCTTCTCCCTCATTTTATTTTCTTGCATATTGTTACTGGAAATAGTGGTGTAGCCTGAATCTCTGAGATTACTCTTCAAATCTAAACTGATTTGTGCATTAATTATCTCAAATTTGTAAGATTTCGAACACAAAACTTCTAATCAGCGATTGAATTATTTAATTTTACATAACCAATTAATAGAGAAGCATCTTTGTTTTGTATAAACTGACGTCATCATCACTTAAAAAACTAGAATATTTTATCTGAGTGATAAAACCAGTTTTTCTGATGTGTTACATAGTTTCATTCCATTTGCAATTATTTGTGCCTGTGTTTTATATGGTAACATACAGGTTTTCTTGCATTGAGGAATACCAGATGGCTGATTTGCACATACCTGTGTTGCTGCATGTTGTCTGCAGATCAAACCCAGGCTATACACTTCTTCCAGAACATTATGCAGAGACAGTAAATATATTTTTTGGTTTACACAGGCTTTCACACCTCTGCTTCAATTTTGAAAATAAAGTCTTAAAATAATAAACAGCAGCTTTGAGAATATGTAGAGTTGTTTACAATTTATCACCTACACAAGTAATATTTCAGAATAATGTGCCTGAATATTTATTCTGCCAATAGACAAAGATCAAGTTATGCAGAGATTCCAAAATTGTGGGTGTTTTATATCCAGCAAGGCTATTCAATTTTTGAAACTCAAGTTATATAAATGTGCTGATAATGCAGCGGATAGTCAGTTTCATATTAATTGAAATTGGCAGAATTAACTGTAAATTAGACAATGGAAATAATCAATGTTGAATAGGAGCAGGATTTATTGGATATTGCAAAGGTAACATTTGATCGATTTATTAAAAGTTGAGTTGTTTACTTTGTTTATGTAAGGTACATATACAGCAAAGGTTACCAGCTGTCATATGTGTTCAATAATATTTTCAAGCATGATGTGGAAAATTAAAACTAACATTTTTTGTAAAAGAGTCTTAACTAATTAAATCTCCTTTGTGAAAGTCATAATTTGTTTAATAATTGCTTTGCATAATAAATAGTATTACGAAATCCCAAAAAGTGAGTTATAAGTATCAGGAATTACATACTGAGGATTTTAATGAGATATTTAAATAGTCGTGCATTCTTTAAATTTAAATATAGATTTTAATTGGCGTACTGCAGATTTATTTTATTCCCAGGGTTCATGCCTTAAACACATAAGGTAGAATGTAATAATATGCAGTGTTCCTTCTGCCTGAATTATCCTGCTTTAGGGTGATCAGACCTCACTAATTAGCCTGAGAAAAGCCATTGGTAAAGAACCTTAGGAAGTTTACTGGTAAAAGTCTGCAACCCTTCTATATAAAACGGTGGGCATTTAGTGTTTTTTTTAGTATTCATTACAATTTGAGATTTGTCTGCTAAAGAATTAGAATTAAATGAAGACACTTCAATCAACTTTGTGTTACCAGATCCACTGTTGGTGATAAATATATATATTTGCATCTCATTTTAATTTAGCAGCGCTTTGAATGTTGATCTCGTAGTTTTACTATGAAAAGTCCACTCTGAAAATGCTTCAGCTGGTTGTAAGCTTTATATCAGTAATTGTAGAAAAAAATGTAAGCATTTCAAAAAAAAATCCTAACTACAAATAAGAATTCATTACATTATTTTTTGATTAATTGGTAGCCAGGTGATTTTTTAAGTAAACACGTATAGACTGTTAAAGTGATCTTATAATATTATGTGTATGTATTCTGTTGTACAGAAATAAAATGCTTCAACATTTATTTTAGCAAAATGTGAGTATAATTTAAATATCTCACAATAGAGGACTTGAAGATACATCATGAAATCCTGAAACAATGTTTGCTAATGGGAATTGTCATGTTCTTCTTTTAGCCTTGGAGGCCAAATATTTCAGGCCTCACATATGATTCTTTTTTTCTTTATACTCAATTTTTCATCAGTCTTTTTGATATTAGAACTAATATACTATGATACTAATTTACTGATTTTCTTTTCAATTGATTATTTGAAACAAAAACTTTTTTCAGGAAATAAAACTGTTTTTGTTGTTTTTGATTTGCTGAACCTGTTTGAAATTTAAGATTTGTTGTTCATTAGTATTTCATCCATACTGGCACTGAGAGAATTTAGTGTCAAAGTAATTCATAAATAAAGCAGATGGCTCTAATTGTCTATCTTGTTGGATCTTTTTTTTCACAAAATAATTATACTTCTCACTGGGGTTGTGACATTTAAAAAGTTTAACCAACTTAATGAAAAGTGTATTTCTCAGCCTATTAAGAAATATTGTTTTAGGTTATTTAAAATAAAGGAGAGATCACTGCAATAAAAATAACATCATAAACTTGTGCATTTCTGCCTCGGAAATGACGGTAAACTCCACCAGTTTTATCCTTCAAATCTATCGAGAAAAAGAACAAACATTTCTATGCAACAAAATGGAGTACAGCTATTTAAAGTTGCCTTTATGTTCTTTAAAATTCTCAGTTGCTTTCTGGTACCATGCAATTTATTCCGTTTTGTCCTAATGATGATATTCTTAAACTATTGAATTAAATATCCAATAGTTTAATTATTTCTTGAAATGATATTTTTGGCATTTTTTTATCAATACTTTAAAAAACACTTCCTGAAACTGACAGTTTAAAAAAACAATGTTATCATTCAATTTTGATGGAATGGTTCTTTATTCATTTATGTTGATCAAGAACTTTGGCATTTTATATGTTACTGATCTGCTTGAATGAAATGTGAATGGACAAACTTTGTTCTAAAACTCTGCATGTAATGCCATTCATCTTACAGAAATTTGATGTTGAAGGCAAAACTATTTGAAACATCTATTGACAATTTCTTATTGAGCATAAAATGCTATATCCTTTAATATCATGACAGAAATAAATAGATATCTTGCAAAAAAACATACTTGGCAAATTGCATTGTTAAATGTATATTGTTTTAACGTTTAAAAGTTTTGAGTTACATTTATGGTTAGATGCAATACAACATTTTATTTGCCTTTGCACAAATGTTAAATTTTGCTAAGGTGTTCATTAAAAAAAATCTCACTATTATATTTATGTTGCTGTTATTTTAGGAATATAATTCATTTGGGTGGTGGATAGGAGAAATGAAGGGAATAATTGGCTTGGTGCCTAAAGTGTACCTAATGGAGATGTACAATATTTGAGAAGGTCTGGGTAAGTACATTTTAATTGAATCTTGGTATAATAGACCATAAGTACCTTATTCCCATATCGTTTATATAGAAAGCATTCTTGTCAAGGTTTCATTCTGTAGTTTTGAAATAGTTTTTTATGTTTAGGAGACAGACTTATGTATCTTCCTGTTGTGAGCTGTCAAAAAAAACCATGGAATTATTTGCCAAATGAGAAAAGATAACTGCTATGGGCCTGTTTCTGCATTTTATTGATTTAATGCTCTTCTTTTGCCCTCTGTGACTAAATGAGAATATTTCACCTGTCAAATATTCCTGAAAAATATCTTCATGAAGAAATACTCTATCTGTAGCACATGGATTATATTGCTAACTGGAAATTGACCTTTTTACAATAAAGCTACTTCCTTTTAAAGTCCCTATAGTATTTGAATTGAAAAATCATATGCAATTCTGGTAATCAAAATGTATGGCATAAATAATGAAATATGATATTATATAGTCTAAAAATAGTAATTCCAGTGCTAAAATTTGAGGACCTGGCAAAATTACTCATAAGACCTCAAGGCTCATTTTTCCATTAGCAAAATATTCTCAGAGATAAGCAAAACAAAAACAGTTTGATGTATCTATTACAGTAAATACGACATTCTAGAAAAATGATTTGTAATAATTTTTAAAATTACTAAAAGCATTCAGCTGTGCAAAGAAAGGAGGTGGGAGGAGGGGACAAGACTTTCTTCAGCTGAGTGTAGAAGTATTCCGACTGATAATGAAATTATTGCATTTAAAGAAAAGATAAGTATTTGATGCAAGCATTCAACTCGCTTCAGACGATTATTGATAAAATTTGATAAATACCTTATTATTCTTTCAGAGCAGATTTGAAATGCGTCAAGTGAGCATCACGTGATAATGGGGTATACCAGCTATTGTATATTGGAAGAAAACACTAGATGGCAGTAGTTTTCTGCAGACCTCAATTATATTGTCCATTCCCTCCCACCCCCCACCACACACACATATAGACACTAATCCCACCTCCCCTGCAATTCCTATCTACCTATTTGACGTGTTATTCTGCACAAAGGGATTTTATAAGCTAGATAGAAGGTCATGCAAAGCTTCTCTGTCCTTTGCCAGGAGAGGGAGTTTGTACCCACTAGTTCTGATTCTCAGCTTATTTTATCACAAAGATATTATTACCAAAATAATCTATCCTCTTACAACAGATGTGAAACTCAAGAAGCAGCTAAGTGTTTCATTAAATTATTTCCTCATTATTGTAATTATCTTCTATAGTTTTACTGATGCATTATTTTTATTTTTCTGCACTTTGCAGCACGATCAACTCAAGATATTTGTGACTTCATACCAGCTTTATATAACATCTTTGCTGAATACCAAGCCAGTATATTTTCATTGCTTTCAAGACCTGTCATTACAACTTAATCAATTGTAGACAAACTCAAAATCGAAGGGGATGAGGCTGATTTTCCTTCCTTTCCCCCAGAGTGTCTTGAAGTAACTGTAAGCACTGTTTTCTGTCTTGTCTGTTTCACTTTATTGAATCTTGTTCAAATGTTCCAGTCTGCAAATTTTAAGGTTCAAATAAAGTTTAATTGTGTGCAAACTGTTGTTATGCTAATAATTTAAATGCCTGCTGTGTAACTAATGAAATTACTGTGTTATGATTAATTTGGAAACTGGTATGTTGATTGTAGTAATTGAACACAACAAGGTGAAGTAAATGATTATGATGCCATATGGCCTGTTAATCTCAAATTTTAAAGAGGATAACATTTTCTTCCAAGAATTTTTAATACTTATAAACATCATTTTTGGCAGATCGTACATTAATTAAGATGCTTAGTTGCAGTTAACTCTCATAACATTTGTACTGAAAATCTCAGGTTTTGCTGTAAATCTTGAATTTAAAAAGAAAAATAATTTTACCTGTTGATTAACTTTAATAAAAAAACATTTTTCCGATGTCTCTTTGTTTAATAATAAATCAGATCTTCATGCACACTTCCCTATTAAACTTTATTTGTAAGTCTGACTGTAAAATTCTGCCATCCAGATTATATAGTTTGTAATGAAGGATTTTTTTGGAAAAGTCTCTATATGGCTGGTATATTTATCCTGCAAAAGTTGCAGAGCATTACCCACCACAAAAATGAAGATGACACCACGAATATATTAAACTCAGTCAACCCTAGATCTGACTTTAATCAGTCTTCCTTATTTATATTAATTAGTTTTTTTATATGCTTAGTTTCTGGTTCATTTTAAAACTTGTGCAAAATATACAATTATATTTTGCATTCTCGCCACCACAAGAAATAAATATTTTATGGATGATACAGAATTAAAAATTGATCAAATTAGTGTTTATAATCAACAGAAACAATGCGCTCGAACATCAAGGTAAGTTGCTGGAGTCAGTTAAAATGTTAGCAGGAGGAGGAAATAAATGACTTGAATAATAAGACATTAGTAATTTATTTCCACTTCTTTTTATCATTGATCATAGGTAGGACTTTCATAAAGAGTTGTTTTGCAACTCACACATAACTAACTTTGTTTCAATGCATTTATATAAAATAGATTCACAAACAATTAAACTTGCCAATGTGTATAATTTTTATGATGCATTAAAATCAATGGATATTTAGCAAAGACAAAATAGACTACAGAGGCTGACTGTTGGTTTTTGGTGTCAGGATTTATTCCATTCTTTTTGTTGTACCTAACTTTACCCCATTATTTATGAATGCTTCGATGAAGATAAAAATTGGTGGTCTAGCAATGATCACTTGTATTAATTTTGAATGCACGTTAAACCAAAATTTATGTGTGATTATGCCTCTTTCAATATCTATGTACTTTATTTTTATGCTTATTATCTATTAAGGTTAGAAAAGATATTTTGTAAATGTTTTGTTTATATTGGAGTTTTGTTTTCAATTGAGTGACCAATATTACAGCACAATATTAAAGAGAATAAATCAAACCCAGCCATGCCTAAGAAAATTAATAAAAATTATTCAAGCTATAACAGCAAAATATGAAGCCACCTTTTGAACATATTTCAATTCTCAACATCTTGGAGGAAAGGCTATTGTTAATAGGTAAATACTGCATCTAATAATTAAAACCTCCACAATATTGAAAAATAAATCACTGATATATCTATCAGGTTTGGTTTAATAAGAGTTTGCTTTACTTCATACATAATATTGAAAAAGTCGCATAAAAGGTATTGACCACGTACCTTAAGGAGGTAGCATTGTGATGTATTGAGGAAAAAAAAATTGTTTCCAATATAAATGTGTTTCTTTCAGAATCTGACAAAATTACATATTCAGAGCTTAAGAAACTTATAAATCAGAAAAAAAACTACTGAATCATTTGCTACATTCAAACGAATATATAATTTTACACAAAGTTTAGACTTTGTTTCACATTGTTAAAAAAACAGTAGAGATGCTTTAACAAAGAAAGATTTATCAACTTCAATGTTTATTTACCTGAGTAGAGTACAGAGTAGAATGGGTAATCGTTATTTTACCCATCAAACCAGAAGTGGTAACTTATGGTACATAATGTGTATTCTAATGGAGTTGTATAACTTTTTTTAACATTTTGTTGGTTTGTCATTTGAACATCATAGAGTTAGTTGAATACAATGAAATATATAAGTGGCAATTGTTTGTTTGTATTAAATCATCTATCCTTAATTAATCTAGCAATCATATCTAAAGAGCAAACTAAACCAATAAATGTCCTGCAATCATTTGAATAACATTTTCATGAATACGTTGTTCCTTTTTCATAACCTTTAATATTATGTGTGTTACCACAAATATGTAATGACTACATTAGAATGCACCGAAACAAAAGGGATGATTGAGAAAGGTAAGGTGATGAGCCGAATGTTCATTAATAGTCCACAAAGCAAAGTAATATGGTGGATCCCTGTGGTTGCAGCTTGTGGTGCTGATCATCTGCTCATTCTTCAGGGGCCGCTTTAGCAGCAGTACATAAGGTGAGGAGGATAAGCCTGAGAAGGAACCTGTGTATTTGTAACTGAAGTCCGGTATTAGGAGCAGATTTCAAGGAAATGCCAACCTTTGCTGCTGCAATGAAATTACCAGTGCAAAATAGTGTTGGGAATGGGAACTAGAACTGTGCCAGACAGATGGCACACCCTGCTGTGCCTTTGATTGAAAAAGAAGGGTAACATTTGCAGGGATGTCAGAAGAATGGTGATCAGCTAAACAAATTAGTCTCAGAAGTGCACAATTGTAAGTGCTAACACTGCTGCAGGGTACATCAGGAGCTGTATTTCAAAATATACCCTGGTTGCATTTTTAAAATTACATAAATATAGGAATCTGGGGTTCAGGTAAGATCGACCGGCTGATTGAGATTTATTCAGATCACATGGCAAACTGCATAATTTTATTATCGTTGTATTGTTTTTGTAATCACTAGAACCAAGAGGAATTATTCAGAATTTTAAAAAAAATTATTGCACTGCAGTGGTTAAGGTCTCGGATGCTAACATTGGATGAAATTCATATGCATTTGTAGACAAAAATGGAAATTGTATACCAAGTAATCACAGAGGTGCAATTGAACAAAGGAAGATATTAAGAGCAGAAACCTCATCGTACCTACATTCTGCTCACAGTCTTAACTTGATGCAGTAAGAATGGTTTTTGCTCGTCTCAGCTGGCAGGCTGATTCCGCTTCAGTAAAGACAAGGTACGGAAATGTCCTTTGGGTGACATTCAAAACTCGATATAAATCCTGTGCTTTATGAGACTGCAGTGCAATAAATTACTTAGCCTAATTGTAGATGTAATGAATTACCATAATTAGTCATGGGCTACATTAAATTAATCAGCATGGTACATTATTTTGCTAAATTACATCCTTGCCTTCAGAAGCCACCAGTGCAGCAATCACTGTTTCTTCCAAGAGGGAATGATGCCATAATGAGAAGCCTTTCTGCTCCTAGTACTATGACAGGATATGAATTTTGATAGGAGACAGGAAGGCTTTTAGACACTAGAGCCTCAACTTCTGCCTGGAGTGTCTCTGATAGTTAATGATACTTCAGTCCTCCTGCAGGGGAGCAGTGGGCTGTGTCTGAGAAGGATGGAGAAGATTCTCCTTACGTGGAAAGAATTCAGACTTAGCTCGGGCTTTCGGGCAAAGAGTGCTGCTAATGCAGTGGTGGAAAATGTAATGTTGGATGATACAAACAGAAGTATTCAATAGACATATGAAGTATCGAGCGCATGGGTAAAAATGTGCACTGGGGTACAAATTTTTTTTTCCTAATGTGGTAATTTGTGTTTTTCCTGGTGGGCACTCGTTTAATTAGTGCTATGAGGGTTTGGATTTCTGCTTATCATGCACATTGTTTTCCAGCTGCACAGACGATTGCCAAGTTTATAATGGCTTGACCTTGTTCTGTAAAACAGCAGTAAATTGCAACACATCCATCGAATGCAGGCAAAGGGCTCATTCTTTTGGGTTTTTTGCTGTCACATCTACCTGGGCTGGGGATTAATAGTCTGATGTTCAGCATCTGTCCCCTGTCTTTTGGGGAAGCAAACAGTTAGAATCTCATGCCATTTTCTAAGATGTCTGTAGTGGGAAAGTCCTTCCCTACCCTTCCCCCCCCCCCCCCCCCCCCCCCAATTTTAGTGAGTGGCATATTACTGCCATAGACTGTGGGACAAGGATGGTAAACAGAAGCAAGATATTGGTTTGCTGACAGACAGATTTAGTGCAGAAGATAGACACTTTGTTTTCATTTAATCTTTATTAATTGCCTAAATTGTATATTACTATTATAACTACTTTCAGAATTATAAGTAGAACTTGACAAGAAATTAAAGCATGTTAATTGAATTGATATTGAAATTATATTGAAAACAACAAAATAGTATAAGCAAGCTAGAGAAGAAACAAAGCAAGTTTTATTTCTTTTCGGAAAATCCAATATTAACAGAACTGTGCATAGTTGTTGTTTAATAACAGGCCATTATGTGCGTTCAAAATACTGGGATTCCCATCGCTGACACTACGCACGAATAATACAAATTTCAAGCTAGAGCATTGCATGGTTAAATGTGAAATACAAACTTTGTAATGTTTTTTGCTGCCCTGCAATACTATTGAAATTCTGTGAACACTAAAGTTGCTGCATTTCTATGCTTGTTGTGAATTAAATTTGCCGTGGCAAGTTAAGTCTTATCTGTGTTAGTCTTAATACCCTTTTAACAACATAAGTGCTACCAGGTATTTACCAATGATTTGTATACCTGATAAAATGATTACGTCACATGACCGAATGAGAAAATGAGTACCAAAATAAATGCATTTAAATTGGACTAAGGTGATATATTAACTCAATAATCAAAATCACAGAGAATAAATTCCTGGTCCAAATGGATTACACCAACACAGTTTTAAGAACTCCGGGGAAGAGATAGCAGAGACATTATTACAAATATTTAATAATTCATTAGGAAAAGTGTGGTGACAGAGAGGATCAAATAGCTGATATGATACATATATTTAAAAAGGGGAATCAAAATGGCCACTATTGTCTGGTGAAGTTAACATCAGTAGTTAGAAAAATAATGGAATTCCAACTAAAAATATTCAAAATCTAAAAGCAAAAAAACAAATAATCAATATAGATTTCAGAAAAAAAGATCTTGCTTCATGAAACTTATTGTGCTTGTTAAAGAGGCCGAGAAAATAGTTCAGTCTGAAGAAGGGTCTCGACCCGAAACGTCACCCATTCCTTCTCTCCAAGATGCTGCCTTACCTGCTGAGTTACTCCAGCATTTTGTGATGCCTTCGAGAAAATAGATGGTCATAATATAATAGAAGGGTTCCATTCCCTAATGTCATCTCTCCATTTCCCTCCACAGATGCTGCCTGATTTAAGTTGAGTTCCTCCAGTGCTTTTTTTTTGTTCAGGATTCCAGCATCTGCAGTTCCTTGTGCCTCCCTAATATAGTTAATGTCATTTATCTCTATTTTCAAGAGGTATTCAATAAGGTGCCTCATAATGGAGAAATAAGTAAGGCCAGAGAATGTAGTTTGGGGCCAAGCAGCAGAATGAATCACAACCCCGCTTCAGGACAAGAAAACAGAATGAGGGGAACGAGTGGAAGGATGTGGGCAGTAGTGTTCTAGAAAGGTCAGGGCTGGACCATCACTTAAGTTAATGATTCCAATTTTGAAATCAAGGTGATAATCTACAAAATTTGCTGATGTTAGCAGATTGGCAGAAACTTCTAATATTGAGGAATATGATTCAGCGCCAGAGACGCGAGTTCAATCCTGACGTCAGATACTGTCAATGTTATGTTTGCACATTCTCCCAATAATTATAAGAAAATAACTGCAGATGCTGTAACAAATCGATTTATTCACAAAATGCTGGAGTAACTCAGCAGGTCAGGCAGCATCTCGGGAGAGAAGGAATGGGTGACGTTTCGGGTCGAGACCCTTCTTCAGACTGATGTCAGGGGGGCGGGACAAAGGAAGGATATAGGTGGAGACAGGAAGATAGAGGGAGATCTGGGAAGGAGGAGGGGAAGGGAGGGACAGAGGAGCTATCTGAAGTTGGAGAAGTCGACGTTCATACCACCGGGCTGCAAACTGCCCAGGCGAAATATGAGGTGCTGCTCCTCCAATTTCTGGCGGGCCTCACTATGGCACTGGAGGAGGCCCATGACAGAAAGGTCAGACTGGGAATGGGAGGGGGAGTTAAAGTGCTGGGCCACCGGGAGATCAGTTTTGTTAATGCGGACCGAGCGCAGGTGTTCAGCAAAGCGATCGCCGAGCCTGCGCTTGGTTTCGCCGATATAAATAAGTTGACATCTAGAGCAGCGGATGCAATAGATGAGGTTGGAGGAGGTGCAGGTGAACCGCTGTCTCACCTGGAAAGACTGTTTGGGTCCTTTGATGGAGTTGAGGGGGGAGGTAAAGGGACAGGTGTTGCATCTCGTGCGGTTGCAGGGGAAAGTGCCCGGGGTTGGGGTGGTTTGGGTAGGAAGGGACGAGTGGACCAGGGAGTTACGGAGGGAACGGTCTCAGCGGAACGCAGAGAGGGGAGGGGATGGGAAGATATGGCCAGTGGTGGGGTCCCGTTGAAGGTGACGGAAATGTTGGTGGATGATATGTTGGATCCGCTGGCTGGGGGGGTGGAAGGTGAGAACGAGGGGGATCCTGTCCTTGTTGCGAGTGGGAGGAGGGGGAGCAAGAGCGGAGCTGCGGGATGTAGAAGAGACCCTAGTGAGAGCCTCATCTATAATGGAGGAGGGGAAGCCCCGTTTTCTGAAGAACGAGGATATCTCGGAAGCCCTAGTGTGAAACACCTCATCCCGGGCGCAGATGCGGCAATAATTATGTTGGTCTCCTCCCACATCCCAAAGACATGTGGGTTGTTTAGGTTAATTAGCCTCTGTTAAATTCCCCTTAATGTGTGGGGAGTGGATGAGAAAGTGGTAGAACATTGAACAGGTGATTGATAGCATGTGCCGAAGGGCCTGTTTCCATGCTGTATCACTAAAATTACAGGAGGATCAATAAACTTTAAAAAATGAACAAATAGTTGGCAGATGAGATTAAACAAAGATAATTGGAAGATAACACATTTTGATAGGCAGAATATGGAGGTCCCTTATTAATTAAAAGGTGGAGTCATGGAGCACAAGTACATCAATTACTCAAAGTTGTATCAATGAGAAAGCAAACCAAGCACAAATGGTTAATACTAATGGTAAGTATTAAACCTCGGTTTGAGTATTGCATCCTGTATTGTTGCAAAGGCTGTAGAGAAGATTAATACCAGAAATTCAAGGTATGCGCATTGAGGTAGGATGAAGAGACTAGATTTTATTGAGAAGAGAAACTGGAATGGTGATCTAATCGAGGTCTTTTAAATGATGAAATTATTTTGATAAAATGGATGCAGAGAGTATGTTTTCATTTCAGGGTAAGGGCATAACTAGATGCCACCAATAAAAGATGGGCACCAAAAAGTCCAATAGAGAATTCAAAATGTGTAACTCGGTACCACATTGAGTGATCAAAGCTAATAATATGAATTTGTGTCAGGGGATGCTGAACAATCGTGAGGGAGAAGGGAATGGAGATCTGCAGGCAGATTTAGAGGAGGAAATGCTGAAGGAATGAGTAGAGGATGTTCACCAACACGGACTAGCTGACTAGACTGTCCTCTTGTGTATTCATTGTAATTCTTATGTAATTAGTTACTGCCAAACAGAACAAGTACTAAAAAGTATTAAAAATATGGTTTCATTCCTTTATTTCTTTTATTACTTATAAGAAAAAAAGTTTCTGCTTCTAATTCCTTTCTGACCCCAGCCTTTTCCTTTAGTACACAATTCAACTTATCGAGTTTAATATACACCTTTTCAGTCCCTTGAGCTTTGATTGATTAAATATCCTTAATGGTTCAATGGTACTTTTTTTTTTTTGCATACACTTCAGTAAAAGTATTACTGTCAGTATAAGCACATCTTATAGGAATAGTACAATGGGACAGTATAAAGGAGTCACCACATTTTGGCATCATTTTCATGTCCCAGTTGTTATAAGTGCAGAGTTTGTGAGCTGGCATGTTGGCATTACAGGCCGGTCTGGCGAAGTGTAGCCATTGGTATCCTCCACTGCTGCTTCATCATTCCGTACAGCGACAAGTCATGTCCAATCCACATGTTCGGCCTTTTGGAGCGGCGCCCGAAACAGCTGAGCCCCAGGCTGCTGCAGGGCTTCCAGTGGGCCACTCCACCATCGTGATACACTGCACTGCTGCCCGCACTCTCAGACTCTTGTAGTGGCCCCAACGCAGCCAAGCCCCAGGCTGCTGCAGGACCTCCAGCAGCCCTCTTCCGTCAAAGTCCACTGCACTGCCTCCTGCAGTCAGTCTGCTTACCAGCCCTTTTTGTTCCTTGCATCCATCTTGGATATCTTCACCTGCCTAGGGGATGGGCAGGGAAGGGTCGGTGGCTTCCCTCTTGATGGCGGTGGGCAGGCCAGGCCTGCTGCTGGAGGATACGTGCAGCACCACAGTCTGTCACTACATCACAGGAGCTGGCCATTGACCCTACAATATCAGTGCCAACATTGATGCAATCTAAACTCATCCCCTCTGCCTGAAAACCTGTGCACAAGGTCCACATCCCTCTATTTCCTACCTGTTCATGTGTCTGTCTAAATCCTTTTTAAATGTCGCAATTGTATCTCGTTCTACTTCCCCCACAGCATGTTCAAAGCACCTACCACCCCCTGTAAAAAAAAGTCTTTAAAAACTTACATTTTTCTCCTTCTCATCTTAAACATATGCCCTTGAGCATTTGATATTTTCATTCTCAGAAAAAGACACTGACAATCTACCATATGTCTTTCATAATTTTATATGCTTTTGTCAGGTCACCCCTCAGCTTCCAATGCTCCAGCACAAGAGTCCCAGTTTGTCTAAGCTCACCTTATAGAAAATACACTCCAATCTAGGCAACATCCTCTTCTACATGCTCTTCAAAGCCCCTATATCTTTCATGTAACATTGCAACCAGTATGACAAACAATGTTCCAACTGTGGCATTAGACTTTGCTTTAGACTTTAGACAAAGCAGAAACAGGCCCTTAGGCCCATTGAGTCCACGTTGACTAATGATCACCCCATACACTAACCTACATACATTAGGGAAAATATTACAACACACCAAAGCCAATTAACCTACAAACCAGTATGCCTTTGGGGTGTGGGAGGAAACCAGGGCACCTGGAGAAAACCCATGCAGTCACAGTGAGAATGTATGAACTCTGTACACACAGTATCCGTAATCCGTTATTCAGCTGCAATATGGCTTCCAAACTTAAATATTCAAGAACAACCAATTGCTTGTTCTATGCACTTACGGCCTGATATCCTGTTCACTGCCATATTTGCAAACTAGATTTGTGGCACTCAATATCAACAGTTTATGGTGCAAGGGCAGATTTAATCAATGATTTACTGTTCATTGCACTGCTTATATAGTCCCAATTTTACATTAAGGATACTTTTTTAATGATCATGTTCAAATGGCCATATTTTACTATGGAAAACAATTTAGTGCATGTAATACATAATAAATGATTGGAATATATTGTGCCAAAAAGTTGTAGAATTGTCTCTAAAGTAGTGAAAGTTAGAGATTGGCCAAAAGAAGTATTCACAACCTTGACTCCATAGCTAAGCAGTGACATGGTGTATTAATAAGACAAGAACATAGAATTAACATCAAAAGCATAAAAATTGAGGTTAGAAATCAATTTTTGAGAAGTTTATGAGAATTTGGAGTTTGGCTACTGAACCTGCATTATTCACAGTTATTTGGAGTGAATTAGGTCAGTACCCAACAAATATATTAAAAACTGTCGGTATCGAGGTTAGATATTTTTGATGTGAACCTGACACTAGTAGATCTGAAGAGCAATATTAATGTCTGCTAAGAAATATTTATTTTCCAATCTATCATTTTAATATGGCAATAATCAGACTACATTTATGACACTAAATAAGCCACAAATATTGAAATAATGAAACAGTAGTGGGTCAGACTATATCTAATCATGTCTTAATTAGATAGAAAGCATAGCTGACTGATAAATTTGTATGTTTAGATTATTCAATAGGTTATTCAACCCCTTGAGCACACAGTTTTATAGAGGGATTAAACATAGAACAGTGCAGCAAAGGAACACAATGTCTGTGCCAAACATGATGTAAGGTAAACTAATCTCCTCTGCCTCCATTCCCTGCATATCCATGTGCCTAAGTAAAAGCCTCTTAAAATCTTATCTTATCTGCACATATCGCTCTCTGTGTAAAAAAAATCTTGCCCATATATCTCCTTTAAACCTTGCCCCTCTCATCTTAAAGTTATGCACTCTAGTCTATGACATTTCCACCCCGGGGGAAAATGGACTTGACTGTCTACACGTTAAGAAATTGATATGAAAGGAATATTTCAAGATTGAACTAAAGTTGAAAGTCTTGGCAATGTTATTATATGGTTTGACATTGTGGAATTTTGCATGACCATCCCCACTATCCTGGAGAAATTTAACAGATATTTTTTTCAGCAGTGAAAGATGTAAAAAAAATACAAGGCATTGAAAGGAGTGAACTTAAATGTACCCTAGTGGCCTTTTCCTAGTATGCATTTTATGGCACTGTTGAACAATTTAAGATAAATTGTGACTTCACGTCCCAAATACTTGTGCGTTTGTAGGTTAATTGGCCTCTGTAAAATTTACCCTAAAGTGTCAGGAGTGGATGAGCAGTGGGATAACATAGATCTAGTGTGACCAGATGATCTATGGTCAGTGTGAACTTGGTGGACTGAAGGGCCAGTTTCCATTCAGCATCTCTAAACTAAACATAATTGTAGTTTTAATTGCACTGTTAAACCATACTAGAATACTGATATTCTTGAATGAATTATTGGAAAATATTTTGTTTTGAAATTTGAACGGACTAATAGAACATGCCCTGTCTTTTTAATCTCAGATAGTGCAGTTTTAATTGTCATTATCTTCAAATCCCTCTGTGAATTTGCCCCTCCCTATCTATTGAACACCATTTAACTCTCTGAATTCCTCCATTCAATCTCCTCTGCATCTTATTTTCATCCCACTGTTAGTGACAGCATATAGCAAACAATCAAATATATTGGGCATACTCACTGCTCAGCTTCCTCACCAAGAATAAATTTTATTTTGATGAGATCCTATGGGAGTGATGAGCAAAGAGCTGTGGGAGCAGAAAGAAGCCTGGTTAGTTTAGTCAATAGACAATAGGTGCAGGAGTAGGCCATTCGGCCCTTCGAGCCAGCACCGCCATTCAATGTGATCATGGCTGATCATTCTCAATCAGTACCCTGTTCCTGCCTTCTCCCCATATCCCCTGACTCCGCTATCCTTAAGAGCTCTATCTAGCTGTATAGAGCTCTATAGCTCTATATCGAGCTCTATAGAGCAAAGAGCTCTATCTAGCTCTATCTATCTAGCTCTATCTATCTAGCTAGTCAATAGTGTTCAACTATCACTCCCTTTCTCCATCCCCACCACCCTCCCAGCTCTTCAGGTTTGGAGGTGGGTGGTATGTCACACTCACACCGAGATGTTTTCTTGCCTGCTGATGAGATAGCATGACAATTCTGTGCCATTGAATGCAGAACTCCCCAGCTCTCAACAACTGGACGAAGATGTTGTGTATTTAACCATACTGACCAATTGCTATTGTTGCGCACATTGATGTCCATCAGTTTCAAGAATAACTGTGCCAGTTCCTTTGCAAACACATGTATGGATGCAATGCTGTTACTTGGACTTGTGCTACTGCTCTGGAAGTATTTTGTTGGCCAGTGTGGCCGAAAGCCATTTACTTCCAGCTGAATAGAAATCGGGTCCTGCAGTCAGAAGCACAGAATGTCCATGCTCTTATCTCCACCAATGTTTTCATTTGATATATTTGACTATGAGATAAAACCCCACCCCTCTTACTTGTCGTGCATGCCATAGTGTGAAATCTGAGATGCTGCACAAGAGGCAGATATAATCTCCTTGAGAGAGACATCAGCATCAAGATGCATTTTTTGATGGATGGATGGATGAATGAAGGTCAATTTGGCACAAGTTACTGCGTACAAGGAAAATATTTTAAAGTTGTCACACGCATTTGGCACTGCTGACATCTAACCCAGATGAATCGCTGTTTTATGCAATATATGGGTGAAAATGTTATCACCAGGTAATGGAGAAAGTCATATTTTTTGTTAAGTAGCTGAAGTTATACCTCCAATCTCTCCCAAGTAGCTTGAGGTTTCTTCTCCAAAGAGGGAAACAGACATGAACCTGAGACAAGGGTATGTGTTGGACAAATGGATAAAGAACCAGGTCTAAGAGATTTGGTATTATGTAGAGTGAGATTGGATAACAGTAGTGAGTAGTGATTAATAGGATTAGTGTAAATGGGTGGGTTCATGGTTGGCTTGGATTCGGAGGGCCAAAGGACCTGGTTTTGTGCTATATCCCTCTGATTCTGTGACTCTATAGAAGACAATTTAATGAATCAAGAAATAAACATGATTTTTATGAAAACTTTTTCAAATAGAAATTTGAATTATATATGCGACACCAAGATTTATCTCAGCCTTGCTATTCTACAATTAATTAGTAATCCACTGCTTGAGATTGGTCACCATTCAAGTGCCTGCCATTCTTTTTTTAAGTTGTTTCCATGTTCTCACATGAAGTTATTTTATACCTTCTCCATGTACCCATGCCTTCCCAGCTGATTTTGAGTAAAGGCAAATTAAATGGATGCAGCTACAGTTGTTCCTCAAATTACAAAATGGGGTGCATAGAAGTGACATGTGCTGACTCTTTTCCATGTAGAATAAACTTACTTTTGAACTAAAATAAGGAATTGCAGTAACTACCACCAGATTAGCATTCATGAGAATATGACCACAGCATTCAGCCATGGGTCATTGTGCTGCACTAAAGCAATTGTACCAGTTTAAGGAAGAGCTGGGGTAGCATATAATCTACACAGGTTCATACTTCTTTCTCCACAGGCTCGACATTTTATGTTCACCATTAATTATATTTTATTCAAGATTCATTGAATTACTTTAAATTAAATTCCTTTGCCTTGTGGGATTTGAACTCATGCTACAAAATCAACATTTAAGACATCTGGCTATTGCTCCAGTAACAACCATCATGCCACCTTATTCATCCCTGTATTTTCTTGAAGCTACAGCTGTTCCATAAATTCATTGGAATGCATTGAAACACAATGTGCACGCATGGGCAAGCTTTTCAATACAGTGGAAAAAATGTAACAGTTGTGTTAGAACAACTTAGTGTAAATGTCAGGTTTATTATGGCTAAATACTGTATTGTAAGTGTCAACCAATGAATCATGGCTGTTCTTTCTCCTGTCATTAATAAAACAATGCCCTCACTGCCGTACAAAGAGTAATCCAAAATTGAATATTATAGGCCCAATGGTATACTCTTCATGAAATATCACTTTAATTTTACAGATGTTAACAAGTAATTTTGTTTTTGGTAAATTCATTTTCAGATATTGTAAAATGGTTTCAAGTTGAAGCTGCAAACACACTTAGAAAGTGTCCAGTTAAATACTGTACCACTGATGTCAATATCCTCTTCTAAGTCAGCATTCACCACCTAACCACTGTCCACTCTGATGGGCAAGCCATGTGATTTACGTGCCCAACACCAGCACCAAACTCTCAAAGCAGACTATCTCTTCTGCTCTCCATAAAGCAAGAGAGGAAACAATGCAAAGATGTTTTCCAAGCCTTGAAAAAAGTGTAATATCTCGACCAATTTGAGCAAATCCCTGGGTCATACTGGAGAAGCAACTTTCAGAATGACACTGGGAAACTCAAGTCCATCCATTTGGTGCATAGAGAGAGCCCTGTGTACATGGTGGAAGGAGAATGCTGGCTCTCAAAATTATCCATCCTGCTCCTGACAAGCACTTCTTGCCACATCGGAGGGGGAGTTAATAGGTCTCTTATAGGCCTCATCTGTCAGCTCAAAACCAAAGAACCCTGGGACTGTGTAAAACAAACAAGTTAAAGTTTCTTATGATTTTCAATTCTAACTAGTTTCATTGAGTATAAACCGTAATCAGAAATTATATGTGTGTTTAAGGGGAAAATAGCTCCTGTGTGTTTAATACACCTGAAAAAAATAATGTGGCAATAAGAACATTTTGGTTCAATCCAAATGATGATCCAAAGAAAACCATTCAAAATTATATCAATAAAGCAGTAGTTAGGCACCTGCTTTTTAGTCAATGCTTTGTGGTTCAACTCTGCTCTGGAATATGTGTTCATAAAATACTGTCCCATATATCTACAAAGGGGAATTCACATCTACCATTTTGTCAGCAGTCTACTGACCACCCCAAGCCAACACCTAGGTGGTATTGAATGAATTTATACATTGCTGTCAACTCTCAAGAGACAGCAAACACATCTTCACAGGGGACTTCAATCAGGCTAACTTCAGGAATGTTTTAGACAATAGACAATAGGTGTAGGAGGAGGCCATTCGGCCCTTTGAACCAGCACCGCCATTCAATGTGATCATGGCTGATCATTCTCAATCAGTACCCCGTTCATGCCTTCTCCCCATACCCCCTGACTCCGCTATCCTTATCGTTTTCCCCTAATACCATCAGCATATCCCATAACCCATGCAGGGTGTGAATACTCTTGATCACTGTAATTACACCTATCACTCCGTTCCCCACCCTCATATCAGTCAGTCTGATCGTCTGTTAGTATTGCTCCCATCGGCCTACAAAGACTGAAGCGTAAGATCCCTATGAATAGAATAATACAGCAGGAGGAGGCCAAAGGTCTATTTCAGGACTGCCTTGAGTCTATGGACTAGTTCATGTTCAGGACCACTTCATAAGGTAATAACATCATGTGATAGGAGTAGAATGAGGTCATTTGGCCCATCAAGTCTACTCCACCATTCAATCATGGCTGATCTCTCTCTCCCTCCTAACTCCATTCTCCTGCCTTCTCCCCATAACCTCTGACACCCGCACTAATCAAGAATCTATCTATCTCTGCCTTAAAAATATCCACTGACGGCCTCTACAGCTTTCTGTGGCAAAGAATTCAACAGATTCACCACCCTCTGAATAAAAAAACGCCCTTTAATTCTGAGGCTATGACCTCTAGTCCTCGACTCTCCCACTAGTGGAAACAGCCTCTCCACATCCATTCTATCCAAGCCTTTCACTATTCTGTATGTTTCAAAGCTCCCCCCTCATTCTTCTAAGCTCCAGCAAGTACAGGCTCAGTGCTGACAAATCATCACCATAAGTTAACCTAATCATTCCTGGGATCGTTCTTGTAAACCTCGTCTGGATCCTCTCCAGAGCCAGCATATCCTTTCATCAGATATGGTGCCCAAAATTGCTCACAATATTCCAAATGCGGCCGTACCAGCGCCTTATAGAGCCTCAGCATTACATTCCTGTTTTTGTATACAAGCCCTCGTGAAACAAATGCGAGCATTGAGTTTGCTTTCTTTACTACCGATTCAACTTGCAGATTAACTTTTTGGGAAGCCTGCACTTGCACTCCCAAGTCCCTTTGTACCTCCGATTTCTGGATTCTCTCCCCATTTAGAAAATAGTCTACCCTTTTATTCCTACAACCAAAATGCATGACTCCCCACTTTGCTACACTATATTCCATCTGCCACTTTTCTGTCCACTCTCCCAACCTGTCCAAGTCCTTCTGCAGAGTCCCTGCTTTCTTTCCACTACCTGCCCATCCACCTATTTTCGTATCATCCGCAAACTAGGCCACAAAGCCTTCAATCCCCTCGTCCAAATCATCAATATACAACAAGAAGAGTTGATGCCCCAGCACCGATCTCTATGGAACTCTGCTAGTCACTGGCAGCCAACCAGAAAAAGCCCCCTTTATTGCCACTCTTTGCCTTCTGCCATCCAGCCAACCTGCTATCCATGCCAGCATCTGCCCTTTGATACCATGGGCTTTCATCTTCCTTTGCAGCCTCAAGTGTGGCAACTTATCAAAGGCCTTCTGAAAATCTAAGTAAGCAACATCTACTGACTCTCCTTTGTCTGTCCTGCTATACCATAGTTGGTAATATTTTTATCAAGAAATGTGTGGACAACTACATTCTGACAAAGACAATTACAGTCTACCCATGCCAGAAACCTTAGGTGAACAGGGAGATGATCAGAAAATGAAAGTCCAGATCTAAGACTTTTAAAGAGGTTGATCCCACACATCTCAAAAGAAGGCCAAGTATAATCTCTGCAAAGCTGCCAAGAGAGAGTTCCACAACAGACTAGAGACTTAATTCAATCAAACAAAGGCAAGGAAATGGAGGCAGGGCCTAAATACGATCCACTGGCTACAAGCGGAAATCTGAGCAATCTCTGGCAACGATGCATCTCTACCGGATGAACTTATTGATTTTTAAGGCTGTACTAAACGGACAAATTTGCACCTAAGCACATTCCCCCATCTCCCACAGGTTCTGTGCCATACATCTCAGTGGCAGATGTCAGATCTGCTTTCACGGGGATAAACTATCAGAAAGCAGCCAAATGGATGGCGTCCCAGGACAGGTTTTGAAATTGTGCACCAATCAGTTGGTCACAGTCTTTGCCAACATCTTCAACCTCGCACCTCACCAGTCTTCTGTCCCATTTGCTTCAATGAAATGTTCATTATTTCAGTCCACAAAAAAAAATAAGGAGACTGACTGTTCTCTACAATGACTAATGCCCAGTTGCTCTAACATCGACTATAATGAAGTGCTTTGAAAGTTTGGTAATGGCCCACATCTGCGCCAGTCTTCCAGACAGTCTAAACCCCATGCAATTTGTGTGCAAGAAAATAGGTCTGCAGGGGACATTATCTCTTTTGCCCTACATTCAGCTCTGGATCAATAAGAACATCTTGGTCAGGATGCTATTCATTCACTACAGCTCACCCTTCATCACTATAACATTGAATGAGCTCTACTCCATCTGTAACTAGTTTCTGGACTCCCTGACTGGCAGACCTTAGTTGGGTCAGTGACCCTCAAGCCCTTCAGTGTTGCACTTAGTCCCTTCCTCTACTCCCTTTTTTCCCTTATAGATCCTGTCTGCACGGCCAAGCACAATATCAATTAACACAATACACAATACCAGACACAGGGAGAATGTACAAACTCAGTACAGACAGCACCGGTAGCCGGGATTAAACCTGGATCTCTTTCACTGTAAGGCAGCAACGTTTCTGCTGCATCACCATGCTACTCTAATGGTTAGCACAGAACAAAAGTTTTTCATTGCACCCCTGTACACGTGATAATAAACTAAACTCAAACTAATGCGTATTTCCTCTCTCAGGCGTCTGAGAAGATTTGGCATGTCCGCAAAGGTTTTCACAAACTTCTACAGAAGTACAATAGAAACTGTCCTGACTGGATGCATCTTATCTGGTGTTGCAACTCAATTGTGCTTTTTTTTTAATCAATAGTGCTTTTGCTAACACAGTGAAAGTTTTTTCTTCCAAACAGTCCAGTAGAGTATCACCAGACCCCCGATTAGCAGTGTACAGGAATAATCTCCTGAGCCGTATGCAGAAGGCGCCGAGTTTTGGCGCCACGTTCAAAGTCCACGCTCTAGTTCTGATGAGCGGTTCCTGGACCAGGCAAGTCCCAGGCAGTTGCTAGGATGCCACGTCGCTCTCCTCGCCCGTCCTTTGTTCCCCAGGGTGCCTCCCACAGCCGACCATGAGAGTGCGGTAGCCAGACCCGGGTTCCCTTTTCTCTCCAACCAGCCTCACTCGCTCCTTGCCCGGATGTCACTGGCTCCATCCTCCTCGTCTCTGGTCTCTGGCACATGAGCAGGGGCCGGCACAGCCGTATGCCCCCTGCTCTGCCCTTGACCCTCTTTAAGTGGCGAACACTGCCCAGTACATCACATTTTGTCACTTCCTTCTGTCCAGTCCATTTTCATGGTGTATTGCCACCAGAGGTTGGGAGTATGGTCAATGACATCCCGACAATACTCTTTTTCACTCTTCATTTTCTGGTAGAATGCTCAGGCAAGATCAGCTTCTTCCCCATTGCTATCAGACTCTTGAATCAATCACCTTTTTCATTCCCACTTCCCAGAGATGCTGCTACATCTTCTCACTCTTAACACTGTTTCATTAGGTTATTCTGATATTGGAATTTAACAATTTTTTGCACTACTCAGACTGCACTACAAATTTGCACCACTGTTGTTTTGCACTTGCTATTCTACTTATTGCTGTATTTTACATTAATGTATATTGTTGAATCTATGCAATTCATGTGAACAGGGAATTTCATTGCATCTGAGTATATATGGCAAAAAACATGAATTGGAATCAGAATCTGCAATAAAATTGTTGCTGTATCTCATGTGGCATTGATACTATATTGAGATAACTGCATTCTGCAGAACTAACGAATACTTAAAAAATAACTTCATATTAGAACAACTCTCTAGTTATATAGAACAACCGATTATTCCAAAGACCTAATAACAATTTAATTACTTATCAGAATTATAATTTTTCTCCTATTCTGCCTTACAATGCCTGCTATCATTGCCTGTGAAAGTGATGAAATATCAGTAAAACTAACTATACATATCAATTACAACATGAAAATATTTAGAAGATTATTAAATTGTAATAAATAAGTTTGTTTCAATTTTATTAAGGAACTGGTGCTATAAAAATGTTATCACTGAATACAAAGTGAATACACCAAGAGATGATGAAATGAATATCTTTGGTGACTGGGATGTGAACATCCAATTGAGAGCCCAGTGTAAATTAATATGGTCAAGTCAGATTTTGGAATTGTGATTATTGCAAGCTGTGGAAAATTAGGACAATATTGCAAACCTTTGACCTGTTTATTAAACCAGGAGTTTGAAGCATAGTTGCCACTTGCAAAGGAGGTGGCTCTCAAATAAATCATCTTCCAAACCCTTAAATAATGAAGCAGCCTTGTACTGGTGTTGGGTCGCATTTGATCTCTTAACCCGAAATGTTGAAGTGTGGAATATGGCCAACAAGCTGGAGACAACTTCTCCAATGAGATGCATGTTGCTGCTAATTGGTGTGTAACTGGCATGCTACACAAGCATTATAATTTAAAAAATTCAGCCGACAGCTGCCTTGCCTAATGTGACATTACCTGATATTTTAATGTTAGCTCTGGAAGGTGAGTGACAATCTCCATACCTTATCTGTAGAATGCCAGTGTATTACTGTTACCTTTAATGCTGGCTTCCGGACAATTGCATACAACCTACACTTAGTTCATCAGCACAAAAGACTTGCACTTGATTGACGATAATTAGTTTCCAACTGCCTTCTGATGCATAAATATGTGAGCATGCTACAAAGTCAATCCCAGACCTGTTCTTTCCCTTTGGAACTAAAGCATATTGATTTTTACCTCTTTTTTAAAAATCACATCAATGATTTGTTTCTAGTCGCCATTAGAAGGCGGCTAACACCAAATTGAACATTTCAGTACTGCAGGAGCTCAACTCATCAGAAAATTATTCCAACAATATTCAAATTCAGACATATATAATTTTTAAATGCATTGGCTGATCGACAAAAGATGGTCGGTTTCTTTTGCACTTGGGATAACATACCATTCACAATCGCACTAATATGGGCGGCACGGTAGCGCAGCGGTAGAGTTGCTGCTTTACAGCGAATGCAGCGCCGGAGACTCAGGTTCGATCCTGACTACGGGTGCTGCACTGTAAGGAGTTTGTACGTTCTCCCCGTGACCTGCGTGGGTTTTCTCCGAGATCTTCGGTTTCCTCCCACACTCCAAAGACGCACAGGTATGTAGGTTAATTGGCTGGGTAAATGTAAAAATTGTCCTTAGTGGGTGTAGGATAGTGTTAATGTACGGGGATCGCTGGGCGGCACGGACTTGGAGGGCCGAAAAGGCCTGTTTCCGGCTGTACATATATGATATGATATGATAATACTTCTGCGATCAGACGGGGCATTAAAATGTAGTCATTCAAAGGAAAAAAAACGGTTGCTAGAATTTTGAAATAAACCAGAAAAAATATGAAAATATTCATGTCAGGCAGCATGCGTGAAAGGATAAATTGAGTTAATGTTTTGTGTTGCTGACCTTTCATTAAAACGATACAGAAAGCCAGAAATCAAACATGAGCAACAAAGAAAGGGAGGTGGGTGTTGTAGGGTCCACAGCAAGAGAGTGAATGATACAAATAATGGTGCTGCCCACTAACAGAGAGTCATGAAGGTGTGTCTTCATCTCTCCACATCACTGTCTATATCTCTGTGCTTCACTTATCCCTAACCAGTCTGAAGAAGGGTCTCAACCCCAAACGTCACCCATTCCTTCTTTCCAGAGATGCTGCCTGTCCTGCTGAGTTACTCCAGCTTTTTATGTCTATCTTCTTGTTAAATATATAATTGCACCATATGGAAATGGGCTCATTTGGCCCATCCCGTCCATGTTGGACATTATGCTCACCATTTCAACTGACTTCTCTGGAGAAGATATAAATAGTGGTAGATGAATGAAAAAGAAAAGAAAATATTCTGAAACTGTGAATTGCTGACTATTGGAGGAGCAAAAGACTGCAGATACTGGATGTCCAAATATGTCTGAAGAAAATGGATGCTGTAAATACTAAATGTGTAGAAAGAAACTGCAGATGCTGGTTTACAGCAAAGATAGACACAAAATGCTGGAGTAACTCAGCGGATCAGGCAGCATCTCTGGAGAAAAGAAACCAAAACGTCACCTATTCCTTTTCTCCAGAGATGCCGCCTTTCCCGCTGAGTTACTCCAGCATTTTGTATCTATCTTTGCTGTAAATACTCACCAGGTTAGACAGTATCTATGGAAAGAGAAAAACAGTGACAGAGGTGACCTTTGACATTTTGGGCAAAAGTGAACCTAAGTTCCCAATTGTTGTTTTATGTTAATCCTACATCCCAGGTTCTAATCTGTGCACTCTGTCTCCAGGCCCTGACATTGTTTCAAGCAGCCGAATGTGAGCTCAGGGGACAGCATCTCATCTTGCAACCTGGCACACTAAAGCCCACAGAGCTTAACACTGAATTCAATAATTTCAGATAATCAGCCTTTCCAGTTTGTATTTGCAATTCTTGCAGTTCTGATGAAAGGTCATTATTCTGAAAGAATCACTCATTTTTGCTCTAGAAATGCTTTCTGGCCTGGTGAGTATTTTCAGCATTCTCTATTTCTATTTGAGGGGGCTCGTCCTTCAAGGTCCAAAAAGCACAATGTAAATCCACATCCAGAGATTCATACAGTCACTATTTCCATCAACACTGCTCTTCCTTCTCTTCCCCTTTTCTGAATCAAAAAGATCTGTGATGATTTGATGGCGATAACTTAGAGCATTCACAGAGTTCACAGTTAGACTAAATTAAAAGCCTGGAATAGATTATCAGGGAGAAGGGTATTGATCAAAGTTCCATCTGCAATAAATAACTATATTTATATTTAATAGCTTTTACAGTCCATCTTTGAGCATTGAGTAAACGCCTTGAGCTATGGACATGATAGAACAGAAACGAAGAGAACAAATTACCCAATACGTTTTAAATATTTTTAAATTTCAAGTTTAATTGTTAAGGGGAAAATAGAGTATTTTGAGCAGATTTGTGCACATCAGCAGATTGAAATGTATGTTGAGATACAAAGGTCTCATTTAATAAGTCTGGGTGTATTCAACATGGATTTTATTTTCCTAGTATAATTTGGAGAATTATTAAATGTGAGTTACAAATTATAATGGCTAATACTGTGTAGGGGAAGCAGCATAATTAAGAGGTACTCATCCACAAGTCATTGGATAATGATGGAACTGAACCGTGTAAGCAATACACAAGAAAAAGGGAAGTTTACCCATGAACCTGAACTACATGTGAACATTTCAGATGCCAAGGTTTCACCTATTGCCAATGTGGTCACAGAAGCATGAGAGGATACATTTTGCACTAAACATGTGCAAAATGAAGGAATTGTTACGATTTCATGGCTATAACTTAAAACATTCGCAGGGTTCAATGTTACACTCAAAGTCTGGAATGTATTATCAGGGAGAAAGGTAGTGATCAAAGTTCCATCTGCAATAAATAACTATTTATATATCCAAAAGCTTTTACATAGATACATAGATAGATACATAGACAATAGTTGCAGGAATAGGCCATTCAGCCCTTCGAGCCAGCCACGCCATTCAATGTGATCATGGCTGATCATCCACAATCAGTACCCCGTTCCTGCCTTCTCCCTATACCCCTTGATTCCGCTAGCCCTAAGAGCTCTATCTAAAGACCCTGTTGCAGTTCGTCGATTTTTTAGGTGATTACAGACGACTCGGCTGTCACCGCACGGTCGCCGGGGTGTCACGGGCATGATCGTGAGTAGTCTCCAAAGAGTCGGAGCATTTTTCTGGTCATCGCTGGATTTTGTGAAGGCATGAAATTTTTCGGCGACTGTTGGTTTGACGTCAATGAGCGTAGCTTGACGTCTCCTGACGTGGGTGCTGTCGTAGGTTGTCGCCAAGTTGTCGCCAGCTGATTAAAGTTGTCGCCGGCGCTGACTTCCGCGAATTCCAAGTGTGGACTTGATCTGATCATCCATCAGTGTAATGTGCCCATAAATGATGTTAGGTTTTGTATGTTTTTGCACTTGTATTCTGTTTGAAGTTTGAATTTTAAAGTTTGAAGTTTGAAGTTTATTGAAATTTATTGAAGTTTATTACAATATTTTTGTATGCACTGTTGTATGTTCTTATCAACCTTTAAAAAAAAATTGTTTGTATATCAATAAAGGAAATTCTTGACATTTTGACGGAAAATTGATGTATGAAGTTATTGTATGTCAAAGTAGTTTTTCATGGAATCACTTTCAAATAGTCATGATGCAGAATGATTGGAAACCCTACTGTACACCACCCCCTTTTATAGGGAAAGTGGATGAAACGTGTATTGTCTTCAGTTGTCTTCAGTCTTCAGGGTCATAGCTTGTCGTAGCTTGTTGCGGGTGGACGTAGGTTGACTTCGGTTGTCGCCTCTGTGGTGGTAGGTTGTCGTTGGTGCGGTCGTAGGTGGACGTTCTACTTGCGACGAGTGGGTCGCCGGTTTTCGGTAGCTTGCCGTAGCTTGACGTCGACTAGGTGGCAGGTTGTTGTAGCTTGTCGTAGATTGTCGTAGGGGGGGTCCAGTCACCAGTTTTTCGGCGACCTGCTACGACTATGACAGTCGCCAGCAGTCGCCTTAAAAAACGCCTAACTGGGACAGGGCCTTAACTCTCTTTTGAATGCATCCAGTGAATCAGTCTCCACTGCCTTCTGAGGCAGAGAATTCCACTAATTGACAACTTTCTGTGTGAAAAAGTTTTTCCTCGTCTCAGTTCTAAATGGCCTACCCCTTATTCTTAAACTGAAGTCCCTGGTTCTGGCCTCCCCCAACATCAGGAACATGTTTCCTGCATCTAGCTTGTCCAATCCCTTAATAATTTGATATGTTTCCACAAGATCCCCTTTCATCCTAAATTCCAGTGAATACAAGCCCAGTCGTACCATTCTTTCATCGTATGACAGTCCCGCCATCCCGGGTATTAACCTTGTGAACCTACGTTGCACATTGTTGAAGAAAGAGTCTTTACCAACCTGACCCAAATTAAAATACCATCCTCCAACAATAAAGATTCATTGGGAGATCTTGGAAAACATGGATTGCTATTATTATAGAAATTATAGAAAATTAATCATGTACAACTGTGAAATATCAGGTTATTTTTAATAAAGCTTAATATACCTGATTTTGTGTTTTATGTTTTGTGTCCAGGCAGCATTTATTCGTCAAACTGCATCCTTAAAGCTGATTATCATCACATGACTCCATTCACAAATTAAGTGTTGTGCTTCCTGCGTCACAAAACTGACTATAATTCAAGATTGCTTGAAACAAATGTAAAGCATTTATCAACATCCGAAGGTCATAAAACTGGCTTGTGTAAATGCGAAACTTTTTCTTTGTGTTCTCCCTTTTCAACATGGGAAAGATGTGGAGAGAATCCTGTTTCTGCAATCACATCAGTGCCTGATTAAGGAAGTGACAATTAGGCAAGGGTGTGGGAGAGAAGTTAAGTCAACGTTGGAGATTTACTGGCTCTGGTGAAAGTTGAAGTAAGCAATAGCAGTCTCACAGGGCTACCCACGGAGAGGCTGGGAGAGAACATCATGTTCAACCATTTCAAAATGTACAGAGACCAAGGTCACTGGCCCAGAAAACACTGGCTGTAACTTAGCCTTATGGCTGTGGGAGTGATGGGAAAGAATTTGAAAGGTTCAAGGAAAGGGAAAGAATTTCCAGTTTAGATGACAGTTTGTTAATGTAGGAGTTTGTATACATTTGCCTTCATGAGTAGTGATGAGAAGTTTGACTTTAGAAATGAAGGGATTGCATTAGGCAGACAAAAGGGACTGCAGATGTGGGTATCTTGAACAAAACACAAAATGCTGGAGTAACTCAGTAGGTCGGGCAGCAACTGTGGAAGAAATTATTAGCGATGTTCAGATTGTGTTATACAGATTGGTTTGGAATTTAAAGGAATGGGAATGCTCTAATTAAAATATGTAAAATGCTGAGAGGAGGTTTTCTTTGATGGAAAATCTAGAACAAGGGGACATGATCTCAGGAAACAATGCGGTGAAGAGGAATTTAATTTCGCAAGGGATTATTAAATGTTTCAATATTTCTATATCATCGAGTTGTGGGGAATGGTTCATTGCATATATTTTGATTAAATTATCCAAATTATATAAATTTTAAGGTTTGGGAGATGAAGGACAATGGGACCAGACAGGAAAGTTGAATTGAGGACAAGCTCAGATCTGGCCATGAATTCTTTGAATAGTAGAGCAGGCTCGAGAGGCTGTGTGACCTACTCCTGTTCCTATTTCTTACATCAAGTAGCGACTAGGCTTCTAGATTTGGACAAGGTTGGCTTAAAACGTGACGAGACAGAAACTCTCCAAGGTAAACCAGACAAATCTGCTAATGGATAAAATGACAGAAAATCAGTGGGAGGTGTACAAAAACGAACAATGCAATACAGTTTACATCCCTTAGGTGCATGAGCTTTTGTTACCAGATTTTTTTTTTAAAACAAGGATGACTAATGAGGTAACAGACAGTACAAAGCTAAAAAGGCGGAACATATAACCTTTTATAAAGTTGTACAGGTCCTAGGAATGATACAAAGAACAAAGAAATGAATAGAAAGATTGTATAAGCCATGAAAAGGCCACATCCAGGAGAGTCAAAATCAACCGGAAGATAATGGCAAAAGTAGGTCATCAGGAGCAATGAAAGCTTCAAAACAGTAAAAGGTCATGTGACAGGAGTAGAATTAGGCCATTTGGCCCATCAAGTCTACTCCGCCATTCAATCATGGCTGATCTATATCTCCCTCCTAACCGCATTCCCCTGTTTTCTCCCCATATCCTCTGATACCAGTACTAATGAAGAATCTATCTATCTCTGCCTTAAAAATATCCACTGACTTGGCCTCCCCAGCATTCTGTGGCAAAGAATTCCACCGATTCACTACCCTCTGGTTAAAGAAATTTCTCCTCATCTCCTTCCTAAAAGAATGTTCTTTAATTCTGAGGCTATGACCTCTAGTCCTAGACTATTCCACTAGTGGAAACATCCTCTTCACATCCACTCGATACAATATTTTCACTATTCTGTATGTTTCAATTAGGTACCCACTCATTCCTCTAAACTACAGCGAGTGTAGGCCCAGTGCTGACAAACATTCATCATAGGTTAACATACTCATATTTCAAAAGATATAAATGAAAAGCAAATGGCAGACATTGAATCGAGGCCAATTTGGGATTTTGGCAGCAGTGATTTCATTACACCAAGAAACAAACTGCTGGGGAAACTCAGCGGGCCAGTCTGCATCTGTGCAGGGAAATGCACAGTTGATGTTTCAAGTCAAGATCCATCCTTATACTGTAAGCCTGTAAAAGTAGAGGGGAGATGGCCAGTGTAAAGAGGTGAGGGTTTGCAACAAGAGCTGACTCATGATGGGTGGATCCAGGCGGGGAGGGGTAGATTGGTGGATGGAGTCAGGTTGAGATAACTGGAGTCTTGGATGTGATTTGTGGAGGTAATTAGGGGCTGCAGATGATGGAATATGATGGGAAGGAAATGTGGAGTATGGGACCAAAACAATGCAGGTGGGATGGGCTGATACGAACAAGGTGAGGGAGGGGACCCAGGGGTGATGGATAGATGGAGTGGATGGGGAAGAAGCTGGGTGACAGTGAGCAGAGAGTTGGTGGGACTGAAGGGTATGCTGAGAGGATCTGGGTGGGTAGAGGGATTGAGGGAGAGCATGGAACCTGGAAATTGAGAATTCAATGTTCATGCCATTGGGTTGTGACTACCGAAGAGTTGTCTCCAGTGATTTCATTTAATTGGCTAAGTACATTGAAGACGCAATGTAGTCAACAAACCAGGAATAAAAACAAACACAATGTTCAGTTCAAATTTAAATATTTGGTAGAAAACATTCTAAAAATGTGAATATACAGACAAGAGGAAGGTGACAACAACTAATACATAAGACTTAAAAAATATAGTTATGTCTCCTCTAAATTAAGAGCAACAGTAGGCCATCCAGCCCATCAAGCCTACTCTACCTTTCAAATTCAGCATGCTCTTGCTTTCTCCCATACCATTGATCCCTTAAGCCCAGAGTTGTATCTAACTCCTTCTTGATTATATTTGATGATTTGGCTTCAACTGTTCCTGTGGTAGTATATTCCATGGGTCTTGTACAGTACACTCTGGATGAAGAACTTTTTCCTCATCTCAGTCGTGCACACATTAACATTTCATGGCATCCCCCAGTCTCTCATCATTCGAAACATCCTGCCTGTCTTTAATCTGTCCAGTTCCATTAGCATTTTCTTAGCTTTCCCTGAGATCCTCACTCATTCTTCTGAATTCTACACAATCAACCCAGCTTTTTTTTTCGCACATCACTCCTACCCTGATAGAAATAAATCTGGTGAAATACATTTTACTTTGAAATATTTATCCTAAGCATTAATCCGCAAATATAAAATGTTGGCATTTTTTGGACCAGAAAGTATTCTGAGCAATAATGATGGCTCAGCTTGCCATTAAAAATCCTATTGGACCTCACATGTTCAGTAAATATCTATGAAGAAAAAATAGTTCAGTAATTCCTTGTTCTCATCAAATTACAGAATTCCTTTGATTTATCCAGAAAAGACCAGAAAACAAGATAACCCCCGGAGGAGCAGGAAAGGGCTCACATTGGACATGGAATTCTTGCATTTCAATGCATGTGAACAAGTTGTGTAAGATAATAACTGCAGATGCTGGTACAAATCAAAGGTATTTATTCACAAAATGCTGGAGTATCTCAGCAGGTCAGGCAGCATCTCAGGAGAGAAGGAATGGGCGACGGAAGGATATAGGTGGAGACAGGAAGACAGTGGGAGATCTGGGAAGGGGGAGGGGAAGAGAGGGACAGAGGAACTATCTAAAGTTGGAGAAGTCAATGTTCATACCGCTGGGCTGCAAGCTGCCCAGGCGAAATATGCTCAGTCTGCATTAACCAATCTGATCTCCTGGTGGCTGATCACTTCAACTCCCCCTCCCATTCCCAGTCTGACCTTTCTGTCATGGGCCTCCTCCAGTGCCATAGTGAGGCCCACCGGAAATTGGAGGATCAGCACCTCATATTTCGCCTGGGCAGCTTACAGCCCAACGGTATGAACATTGACTTCTCCAACTTTAGATAGTTCCTCTGTCCCTCTCTTCCCCTCCCCCTTCCCAGATCTCCCACTGTCTTCCTGTCTCCACCTATATCCTTCCTTTGTCCCGCCCCCTCTGACATCAGTCTGAAGAAGGGTCTCGACCCGAAACGTTGCCCATTCCTTCTCTCCTGAGATGCTGCCTGAACTGCTGAGTTACTCCAGCATTTTGTGAATAAATACCTTCATGTGAACAAGTTGCTCAGAAAACACCAAATGCTGGAAATATGAAACGTAAACAGGAAATGCTCAGCAGAAACTTCTCTCTCCACTCTTGCTGCACAACCTGCTGAACACTTCCAACCGTTGATGGTTTTACTCTGTAAGTGACTGTCAGTTTCATGGTTATAGATTAATAATGTCTGTAACTGCTATTCACACGCCCCTAATGCCTGTGAGTGTTTACTGGAGAGGAGGGGACAGGATACCAAACATTCTGAGTGAAATAATATTGCAAAAAGGGCAGGGAGTTCACCAAAATTAAAATTTCCCCTCAGCTGGCAGCAATGTGTTTTTTCTGCAGGTTGCAGTTGATATCCACTCAGCAAACCATTACACACATTCTCTTTTAAAAGCAAGGGCTTAAATGGATATTTTCAAATATCAATGTATTGAACTTCAGTATGATTATTTTTTAAATAACCAGATTCCAAATCTTCTGTTAGTTTTTCTTGTGATTATTGGATCTGATTTCTTCTTCTTGGTGTGCCATCATGGCTGACCACATAATTCTATGCACTGAACTGTACAGGATTGCCACTATTGACAGGAAGAACCATGCCACCACTTCACAAAACGCAAACCTGACAAACTTTTCTGGATCATTCATTTGCACATCCACTAAAGGAGCTAGCTGCAGGCTGTGTTGGACAACATACTTTTACCGTTGTGCTGTTTTTCATGAATGTCTGCTGCTGGGGTATCCACCATGGAAAGCCAAATAGTGAGGCAAAGGCGTATATTAATGAGGCTCAACTTCAACAGGATGTCCTTGAGGAAGTGGCTCATGGTGCCAGGTCTGTTTACTAGAAACTCTCCATACGTTTTTGGCTGAAGACAATTAATGTTTACAATGATCAGTTTTCCAGTCCTGCAAAAAGAGCAATTTCTGGTCAGGACAAAAGACATCAACCACTCTGCCTTTTCATCCCTGGGCACCAGTATAGTTCATGTTCATAAGTTCATAAGTGATAGGAGCAGAATTAGGCCATTCGGCCCATCAAGTCTACTCTGCCATTCAATCATGGCTGATCTATCTCTCCCGTCTAACCCCATTCTCCTGCCTTCACCCCATAACCCCTGACACCCTCACTAATCAATAATCTATCTCTCTCTGTCTTAAAAATATCCATTGACGGCCTCCACAGCCTTCTGTGGCAATGAATTCCACAGATTCACTTCCCTCTGACTAATGAAATTCCTCCTCATCTCCTTCCTAAAGGAAAGTCCTTTAATTCTGAGGCTCTGATGTCTGGTCCTAGACTTTCCCACTGGTAGAAACATCCTCTCCACATCACCATATTCAGAGTATACATATCTGGCCCAAAGTTAAAAGATTCACAGTTATCTCCTTGCACTGCCCTCCTGTTAAAGGAAGTAACATCTGGAACTCATGCAGAATGCGGAGCTATTTGGTCTGGTTGCCATTATTTGCACTGATAGCCTTAAAATCTACTTCTCCATCTTCACAAAGCAATACCACTACATTTCATAGCGGTTATCCAGTGCCCCCTGGAGACAATTTTTCACCTAATTCACTTAATCGTCTTCTCTAAGAGGCAGACAATAACTCATTGATGCTGTCTTGAAAAGAAGGATGGTCAAGGAATATCATTACTTCAAACAGACCGAGGTCAATCTCTGAAGATGAGCAGCAACTGACAAGCAGCACTCTAATTTCCACAACCATCATTTGTATCTATGTAAGGGATGAGGTTAAGTAAATCTGTGGAAGTCTGTGACCAGTGGTATATTTCAGAGACTGGTGCTGGGAGCCTTTGTTGTTTGTGAAATATATCAGTGAGTTGCGTGTAAATGTCGGAGGTATGATCTTAGGTTTGCGGATGATGCACAAGTTGTTGGCATTGTGGACAGTGGGGAAGGTTGTCTCAGGCTGCAGCAGGATATAGATTAGTTGGAAAGTTGGGCGGAGCATTGGCAGACAAAATCTAATCCCCACAAGTGTTAGCTGATGCATTCTGGGAGGTCAAACAAAGGTAGGACATATAAAGTAAATGGTAGAGCACCCAGTAATGTTAATGAACAAGACAACCTTAGAGTTCAAGTCCATTATTCCCTGTACGAGACAACGCAGGTAGATGGGGAGATGAAGAAGGCATGTGCATTTATAGTTAAGGTGACAAAATATTAAAACTGGGACATACTGTTGCAACTTTACAAATACTGTTTAGATCACATTTGGAGCATTGTGTGTATTTCTGGTTGTAGGGGTGCATTGGAGGTAGTGCAGAAGAGATTCACCAAAATGTCACCTGGATTGGAGGACTTTAGTTTTGGGGAGAGATGGATAGGCTGGATTGGTTTTCCCTGGAGCAAAAACGGTGGATGGGTGATCTGACAGGAGCATGTAAAATTATGAGGCAGAGATATAGATAATCAGAATCTGTTTCCCATGGTAGGAGTATCAAAAACAGGAGGGCATGGGTTTAAGGTGAATGGTAGGAGTTTTGCAGGGGATCGGAGGGGCAATTTCTTTTAAACGCAGACAGTGGATGATAACATGCTGTCAGCGGAAGTGATGGAATCAGATACAATCATTACGTGTAATAGACATTTAACTAGACACTTGAAGGGATAGATATAAAAAGATATGGACTTAGTGCATGCAGATTAAATTAGTTAAGATGGGGAGGGGGGGGAGGGGAGGGGGAGGGGAGGGGGGGGGGGAGGAGGGGGGGGGGAATCGGACGTGGAGTGCCAAAGGGCCGTTTCTGTGTCTTGCAACTCCATAACTCGAAATGCACATGGGTGAATTCAAGCTTTTTAGCTGAAAATAGACCAAGTGGACCCATTGGGCCCAAACCTCTCCTGCATTGGTGCAGCACCCTCTTCCCCCCTCCTCCCTCCCTCCCCCTTCCCCACTCCCTCCCTCCTTCCTCCCTCCTCTCTCCCTCCTCTCCACCTCCTCTCCCTCCTCCCCCTCCCCTTCCCCCTTCCCCCTCCCCCTCCCCCTCCTCCCTTCCCCCTCCCCTCCCCCTGCCCCCCTCCCCCTCCCTCCTCTCCCCTCTCTCCCTCCCCCCCACCCCCTCCCCCCTCTACCCCCTCCCATTCCCCTCCCCCCCACTCCATCCCCCTCAACCCCCCTTATCCTCCCTCCTCCCCCCGTCCCTCCACCCCCTCCCTCCACCCTCCCTCAGAGATAGATTTAAACTTTAAAATGTGAATAATGTAAGATATGACACCGATTTCAATGAAATTTCTTCCATTAGCACCAAAGAGACGACGGTGAGTAAGGTGGGCATAAAATTGTTGCGCTATCGTGTACCGTTTTAGCTGTAGTTCAGGAACAAACAAACAAACGAGACTTTTAGTATATAGATGTAGGCTCTCTTGTTTTTGATACCCTACCATGAGAGAAAGTCAAGGAGACGAGAGTACTTGATTGGGGAGAAATCACCCAATGCCCTCAAGCCTATTAACAGTTCCTTACTTTGTGTTCTGTCTCTGAATGCAGCACAAAGGGTCATGTTTGTCTTCAATATGAAGATGACTTCTGCTTCTTCAGCGATCTGTACCTGTACAATAAGGTCCTTTAACTTCTCTACGCCAATAGTAATTGTGCCATGAAACATGTATCTATTGCTCTTGCTCACAAAATTTATTGTTTCACATTTCATCTCATAGAATTCAAGTTGCTACCTCTGACCAACTCGCTGCTTTGCTGCTTTTCCCTTTGCAGAGCAACTGAAATCAAATGACCTCCAGTGCTTTCTGTTCCAAAAGATGGGGAAATGAGGGCACGGGCTGGTTGCCATGGTTTTTCCAGATTTGGAATATTATTGTTAATACTCCTGCTCCCTTTCTCAAAGCTTTCTTAAAGCTTTACAAAAGCAGGGAAATTATTTCCTAAATTGGTGTCCTGCTTTAAAATCTCTTTCTTCTTTGACCTTCCATAATTGCAACTCCCAGCCTGGTTGTATTTAAAGTCACTGTTGTAGCATGCCTAATTTCACCTTCTCGACTGACCCTGCTCAATAGGGGGCATTGTTTCTCAATCACACCAGTTGAAGCAGTTCTATTCCCTGGATTAGCTACTTCTGTGAGTGGCATCCTTCCTACGTGTCCACCTCGCCTCTTCCAACTTGCCTTCTTCTCCAATGTCCACCTGATGTGACAACAATGTGTATCACATACCTTCTGACTGAATAACATTCTGTCAAATTCACGATCAATTCACTATGGTCACAAGGATAAGTCTTGTGCAATGTATCATGCTGAGTGAAAATTTGGGAGCATATTTCTTCAACTCTGTTTTACTATTATTAACAATGTGCACCCCTTTCCATCTTTTACATCTCTTACACTCATTTTTAGTTTTACTAGGACCACCAGATGAAGTGGAAAGCAATGTGCACAACCATTGTTGCTCACATTTGGACACATCATATTTCTTTGTTCCGTCAACCCACAGAGAAAGAAGAGAGATGGAGAGAGTAGCTTTTTACACATCCAACATTTCACTGTGACTATTGATGGAAGCAATTGGAGCCCAATATTAACACGAATATTAACAAAGTTAATTAATTAATGTGCATAAAAAGCACTGTGGAATCAGAATAAGTCATATGAAGTGGTTCTCAGCATTTCTGATTTTTAAAGTGTAACAGATCATATTTAATTAATAAGATTATGAGCCCCTTTAAGATAAGTCAAAAGCTGCACAGTTCCGGGAGTCAGTCACAGAAGGATTTATTTTTGCAGCTGTTTGCTTTTAACGTATTCTAAACTTGTCAGGTTAATGAAATGCTTTGCAGCCATTTCTAAGGTAACGTCTTTAGTGCAATATTAACTAGGGCTGATACATTTAGAGTGCACTGAGTTCATTAGTAACATCAAGAGGAGTCTAAAGCCTTTACAGCTAATGTGCAGTTGTATTTCCAGTCTCTTTCACCAGAAAGATATTTCAAAAGGAAGTTTTACAATTCATATACAGGGTTAAATGTGGTTAACATGAACAATCCAAGCTGTTCACGATGAAAACAAAAATCAGTCAAATTTCATTTTTGATTTTAACTAACATAAAATATGCTAGGCAAAAAAAGCAAAGTTATCAATTGCAAATTGTTCCAAAATAAACCTGCAATGATTACATCACTCAGGTTTAATCCACTTGAGTGACAGTTATCTCAGTATTTTCTGACAGTCATCTTTCACACTGACATATGATGCCAGAATGGAAGCTATTACAAAGGATGTCAACACCAAAACAGAAAAAAATATGAGTGTCAAAGTATCAAGGAGAAATTCAGGCTGTAATATAATTTCATAGTTTTAAAAAATCTATTATGGACTATACATTCTGATCCATGCCACCTGGGAGCATTCATTTCCCAGCAAGCAAAGGCCAGGAAGTAGGAATTCCCATTCCTGTAACATTACCCAACAATTCAATGGATAGTTTCAGATACTGGGATATTCCACCGATACAGATCTGGATAATCTAAGGGTACCCTGCTCCCTCAATTTGCTGATGTGAAATTCAGTGTTGTGGTATTCTAAATCACTGCCTAGCCTTCATATGACAGGTGAACAAGACTAAAAGTGAAATATTATCTGTTTAAATTAACCATCCACTCACTTACGATCTTCCTGCACTGACAAAAATAAGTGGGGAAATGGGCTTGTGTAGTGAGCTTATTAATGGGCTTGCGTAGTGAGCCAGCATAAATTTGTTGGGCTGAATGGCGTCCATCTATGTCATGCAGAAAAGATGGAAATTGATCTTTATCAAATCTCAGATCTTATTTTCAATTTTCAATTTGTGTTTACTTCTAGTAATAGCAGAAAGTGGAATACAAATTTATATGTATTTTTAACTATTCGAGTTCTGTCTTGCTTCTATTTTTAAGATACGGTGAATTTTTAAAGTATATTTTCGAGGCAGCTCAGAGCTTTCAAGCCTGCTGTAGAGGGATGTTTATCAGGAATTTCCCAAGAGCTGGAATGAATCAAGAGCACAAAAAGTAAAAATATATATTAAGATATATCACCATTAAAATGACCTGCTCCTGATTTCCTTCCACCACTGTATCACCGTGCAGGCTAATTTCATGATAGTATATAGGGAAATTTTGTTTACCTTTAGTTAGCCTTCAAAAAATGCATCCCCAATAGCGTCCAATTACTCCAACAACGTTATAATATCGCTGCAACTGTTCTGAATAAGGGACCCAGATGTGAAGCATTGCTTCTTTTTCCTGGGGTGCCGAGTCTTTCTAGCATTTCATATTTATACATCAGATTTCCAGCATCAGCTGTCTTTTTGATTTTCATGTAATATTTCTATGCAATTTTCTGCTAGCCAAGCAAAGAGCTTATGGAGTCTTTCAAAAAGCTGCATTGAATACATTGAGACATAATTGAATGGGGCTTTCATTGGCTAGAGTGCGGTCCTGACTTCCCATCTACCTCAATGAAGACCTTCGATTTATCTTTAATCGGACTTTATCAGATTTCAATGCTATATCTTGCACTAAATGTTATACCCTTTATCTGTGCGCTGTGGATGGTTTGATGGTATTCCTGTACAGTCTTTTCTTTGACTGGATAGCAAGTAAACTAAAGCTTTACACTGAGCCTCAGTACACATGACATGAATAAATTAAAATAAATACAAGGGACTTCAGATGCTGAAATCTTGAGCAAAACACAAAGTGCTGGAGGAACTCAGAGGGTCAGGCAGCATCCTTGGAGGGAATGGATAGGTGATGTTTCAGGTTGGGACCCTTCTTCAGACTGATGAAGGCTTTAGGACAGTCTGAAAAGGGTCCCGGCCTGAAACGTCCCCTCCAGAGATACTGCCTGACCTGCTGAGCTCCTCCTGGACTTAGTGATTTGCATTGAATGCACTGACGCGGCTTTGTGGCCTGGGTTCAACCTTTGTGATCTAGTCTTGGGCATCTATTTGTTTGAGTTTATGGCCCAGTTGTTTTAAAATAATCTTTTGGGGAATATTTAATATTGGTCAAAATGCTGCCTGATCTCTAATACATTTCTGTGTTGGCATTTGAAAGAGATGGATTTACCAGCTCAGTAATATATGGCATTCAATGCCCAGCAGTGTGCTTTGCCTGAGGCCGAGTTGGTTCAGTAATATTATCCGAAGATAAATTATCCACAACTGACCTGATGTTTGGACAAACATAGATACTAATTACAAGAGTCACCGTGTCACTAATTAGTAACATCTTATGCAGCAGTGCACATTTATGGAACACATAACATTGATACATAACTTAAGATTTTGCACTGCCTGTCTATTTATACACTCTTCTGCACATTCCTTCCAGTATTTAGGGCACAACCGATTCACATGTCTTTTTCCTAGTTATTAACAGCCCTGAAAGTGTCTTGACTTTGTGCTTTTACCCGAAGGAAGGATCGCAGCAGACAGTATTTGGGAGTAGAACTGTGTTTTTGTATCAGTCGGCTAATCAGGTCACCGAACACTCAAGCTCAAAGACTTCACTGTCTAACCACTCCTAACTGTGGCGGCTTCTGTAGATTTTACAGCCTTCTCTTTTTTTTTGTGAAAGATGTCAAGGACAAAACAAGAAATATGTTCTGCCTACTCTTCTTTCTTTTCACTCTTTCTATAATATTGTTTTCCTGTTGAGAAGATTCTGGGAGAAATGAGGTTGTGAGCCAGAAAGAAATTGCTTCAATCAGCACTGATGCTTAATGACTGTTAATGGGAAATGGAGATAGGATAGTAAGTGCTACTTTGATTAATAAGTGAACTGCATAGAATTTAAATTGTGCCACTGATGGATTATTTTCTTCAAGCTTGATAAGCAGTTCTCATTTGTTCTTAAATTTGGTCAATACTGTTAAAGATGGCAAATGAAGTATAATTAATTCTGTTGCCATTACTCAAACCAACTGTTACCAGGATGCCTGCAATATTCAAAACATTTTAAAGTGTTTTAAATGTGCTTTGATACATAGAGTGTTGCACCACAAATCCACACACTTATTGTGAGCAGTCAGTTTATTTGTAATTCCAGTAAAGATTAAAGCGCGGCTATAGAATTTGTACTTTATATCTGTTAAGATATGTTGCTGTATAATTTATACTTAAAAACACCCGTTCTTGTTTTGCTGAATTATTGATCTTTAATTAAAATAGTTGTAAGCACGTGATGTATATTTTTCCTATATGTATGAGCTTGTGGAGGCCCAATTATATATTATTTCAGTGCAGTTCAGCACTGCAGAGCCCTACGTTTCAGTCAGTCAGTCTGATAGTGAGCAAAGGGGTGCAGTGAACAGGAACGATCCACTTCCTCGCTGCAGGAGACAAGTCAATTCAGGCCATTATCACGCACCACTTAGCAACCAATTAAAGAGTAGCATTGGAAGAGGCCAGGAATGGGCTTGCTTCATTGTCCAGGGATCAATGTTCATGTTTGAAGGGGCACAAAAAGACATATTTTAAAGTTCTTAAATCTTCTGAGTAACATATAGTCATTCTTCTTGCTCAGTGAGAAGGTGGTTGCCAATTTTGACAGTATTAAATGTTAGCCCCCTTGGCTGGTTGCACATAACAAAAGTGTAATAAATGACAGAGAATATGGTGATATCTTGTCTTTCCTACCAACAAGGTGATGGTCTCTCAGCATTGAAAACAATTTAGAACATAAAACATGCGCAAATCATCTAATAAAGATTAATTGGTAAAGCAATGCAGAACATTATCACTTCCCTTGGATGCAGGATAAAACTGTTGTACAAGCACATGTATGTGAATCAAGATGTGAAGCTTTATTTATGTCAGGCTTTCCATACTTTGGCCATTATGGGTAATATTAATAAATATCATTCTGTTGCACATTCAATCCTCTGGGATATTGAAAGCATATCGCACTATGATAACTTTTAAAACCAATGATAAATAGATTTTGTGATAAATATGTAAAAGGCACATATTTTTTCACTTTTAAACAGTTTGTTTTATGCTCTTCTAGTCAGTCAAAAATCCATTGAATGCTGCAGTTTGGAACAGAACAGAGAATGAGAGAGAAGATAAATTAAGAAGGTTGTATTTTATATGGGCTTTTTGTTAGAAAGCTATAAACAAGATGTGTTATATTAGTCTCTTTAAGGAAGTCTGCTATGTTATTATGTGATAATATCTTGTATTTATTTGTTTTTTTATGAATCATTGTAAGTAATAAAATGAAGCAAAAAAATTTTGTAACCATTGTTATGTTCCCATAGAGGATTGTGCTTTTGTGATTGGCAGCCTAACTGTATGGATTGTCAATGGACATTCGTGCATCCTTTCTTTAAAAATCCTGACAAGAGAACCAGGTTTTATTCCTACGGCCAGCCGACCTGCATTCTACGAAATAAAAGCCATTTACTTATGTAGACATTTGTTCCCTCTCAACCAAATTTCTCTTTGGCCAGAGAACAAAATCGTTAGCGACATTTGTGCCGATTATTATTGTACATGGTCTTTCCCATCAGTCCTCATAATTACAGTTGGCAATTGAGAGTTTTATTATCTAGGGTCAGGTTTATGTGGGCAAATGTCATGAAGCACAGTATAATAATTTTTTTTAAATCCCGAACCATGTTCTGAGGTAGGGAAGGTGAGGATAATAAACTTGCGGAGCTCTGTGAAAGGTGTTTAGTCAAATCATTTATGATATTTCTGGGAATTCCACAGCACAGAGTGTGGTCTTTATCAAAAATCAGATACAACATCTTGGCATCATGTTGTAAAAACCGAGGGGAGCTGAAGATCATTCAAATTATTTTCTCAATTAATTAATTTTATTGAATGTTTTAACTTTGTTGTCGAATATTCACAGCTTATGGAATATGAGGAACTTATGAATAGTGTCTTTTCAGTGATATTGATATAAATCATCACTGCTCAGCAATGTGTCCTTAGCATGCCAGTAAGTTCCTCATCTTCCATCCCCTAGTCACAACAGAGACAGTCCCCCTAGTCCTTACCTTCCACCCCATCAGCCGTTGCATACAACACATAATCCTCCGAAATGTCCGCCACCTCCAACGGGATCCCACCACTAGCCACATTTTCCCATCTCCACCTTCCGCAGTAACTGTTTCTTCTGCAACTCCCTGGTTAACCTATCCCTTCCCACCCAAACAATCCTCTCCCCAGGTACCTTCCCCTACAACCGCAGAAGATGCAACACCTGTCGCTATATCTCCTGTCCAGAGACCCCAACAGTCCTTTCAGGTTAGGCAGAGGTTCACTTGCACCTCCTCCAACCTCATCCACTGTATCCGTTGTTCAAGTTGTGGACTATTATACATCACTTATACATTATACAAGTGCAGACTGGGTGATCGTTTCACAGAACATCTTCCCTCAGCCTGCGTGAACCAACCTGATCTCCCGGTTGCTGGACACTTTAATTCTCCTTCCCATTCCTACACAGACTTTTTGTCCTCAGTCTCCTCCATTGTCAGAGTGAGGCTAAACGTAAATTGGAAGAATAGCATCTCATATTTCACTTGGCCAGCTTGCAGCCCAGTGGTATGAATTTGATTTCTCTCACTTCAGGTAGGCCCGGCATTCCCTCTCTCTCTATCTCTCCCCCACCCAAGTCGCACTAGCTTCTCATTTTCACCCTACTACAAACAGCTTACAATGGCCTGTTTCCTTTATCATCGTTACTTTTTTGCATATCTTTCATTCATTGTTCTTTATCTCTCTACATCCCTGTCTATATCTCTCGTTTCCTTTCTCCCTAACCAGTCTAAAGGGTCTCGACCCAAAACGTCACCCATTCCTTCTCTCCAGAGATGCTGCCTGTCCCACGGAGTTACTCCAGCTTTTTATGTCTATCTTTGGTTTAAACCAGCATCTGCAGTTCCTTCCTACACAAGGAGGTCTTATGGTTTATTTTTCCTATTTTAGGAATTTATTATTCTGCGTTTTTGTTGCACAGATCATTTCCAATCATTTTTATGGTTATACCACAATGCATATTTTATATACTTTTGGAAGTATCCTTTCCATTAAAACTAAAATAGTAATAGGCTTATCAAGAGACCCCTGAAAAATTGCCCTCACGGAATTATATTACAACATTATTAATTCTGTTGAAGTGAGTGATAGTAATAGGGTATCATTAGGTCAAACATGTTTTTGGGGAGGAATCTGCTACTATTTCAATATTATTCACTTTATTATATAAAATCACACTAGTCACATTCAGTAGGGCGATCCCTGGTTCCCATAGTAAAAAAAAAAGAAATGTTATCACTTAGACTGTATGGAACAAAAAAATAGATCATTTAATTCTTACTAAGCTCAACTAAGCTTAACTCAAATACATGCTAGTTAAGGTACAAATTCTGTTGCCAAAATAGAATGAGGGGTAACAAAGGGAAAAATGAGAGAACGAAAGGTTGAAGAACAATCTAATGATACTGAAGAGAGAAGGTCTGTTGGAAACCACACACACGCTGGAAGGCAAAAGAACATTTTATTTTCTAAGTGCCTGTTATTTCTTTAACTGGGAGGAATTAATTAACTAAGCTTACATACAGAGTAGTATCATTTTATTCTGAAGATCCCTAATATTAAATAATTTATCATTATTTGAAAGTCTGCTGAACATTGTATTTATTTGTAACATTAAGAACACATGCTGACAGGGTAAGGATGTCCACATATAACTCATAAGATAAATATCACTGGTGTGATATCAAGCCTTTTGTCTCACAACCAATACAATCACAAAATCATGCCACCTATGTAATCCCCCTTTAAAAAATATAAAATTTAATTTTTCACCTCTTTTGTCACAATTGCTCACGTTTCAGCAAAGTACAATTAATTGGAGCAATGCTAACACATTCATGTTTGAGGGGGCTCTCATGAATCAATTAGTACTTATTTATGGAATATAAGAGGTATCAACAAGTGTTTAATGTTCGATCATGCTCGAGGACATCATATTTATTCCTTTGATGTGTAATGTGCAACTGTGTAATTTCCTTTTAGTTCAAGCTGAACCGAATGTCTTGCAGTTATCACCAGATGTAAAATGCTCAGACTTCTGGTAATGGATGTCTACGTCTAGTTCAAGACCTTGGGCTAGCGGAGTATAGGAGGCAACTATTGCTTCTTTATTATTGGCAGTCAAAGTCTCTAGTTCACGGTCACTATTCAGTGGCACAAACTGAAAACAGGATGTGGCAGATGCAGGTGCCACTTCTTTGCCCATATTGAAAAGCCGAGCATAGGTCTGTAAAGGGAGGAGGAACATTTGGATAAAGTACCAAGGAGTCACAGTCTAGCATAAGCTATGAGAGAAGGTAAATGGAAGAAAACAGGGCAAGCAACACTATTTCCTCAATAACATTGCAGTTTCCTATTTTGATACCACATTTTCAAACATTCCCCTTTCTCCCCGAATTTTTCAGCTTGTGCCTCAAATATTCCCATCAGGCAAATACCAACTCAATGGTATTATGCTGGTAGCTGCCTCAGATCATCAATGTTCCAATAGCATCCTCTTACAGTGGCACAACACTGTGTAGGAGGCCATTTAGCCCATAATATCAGTGCTGCACTTTCCCCATTCCCATGCAAATCTTTCCTTTTCAAATGCCTCAACAATTCGTTTATTAAAATGATTATCAAATTTGTTTCCAGCACTGAGAAAATCAAAATTGTTTTGTAAGTTACATAGCATCTGAAAAAATAAACTCTTAAGAATTCTTTAAAATCAAGTCTTAATTCTGAAACATTACCATTTCATTTCTACAGGATATTAACTATACTGCATTAAATTTATAGCATTTGCAGTATTGATTTCTCATTTCCAATTTTTTAGAAAGTTAAATAAAACTGAAACTTTCAAAATATTAAAAACTACAATGTATTACCTACCTCAGAAACTCAGTAAAGAAGGCTTCTATTTTGAAATATCTCCAATAGGGTGCACGATCAAAGCAATTCTTTAATATGCAACACCATTCTAGACACAGTAACATACAAACAGATGGACAGGGTAGATTACCGGTGAATCCTTACAGCCCTCATTAAAAATCAACTTGAATTATTACCTCCTAGGCTGTGGCTTAAAACAAAATGTACAGTGCTCAAGGATGGTTTTATGCTGCACTTGTTTACGTGCTAAGTGTAAAAGAGATGTCCTGTTCTCTTTCAGGCACGTTGCTAAAACCCGGTATATTAATGGTTTTTCAATTCAATCTGTCATTTTAACAAGACAACGGGGATGCTAACTTACCATAAAAAATACTAATGTTACAGTCAAGCTACACATTTCAACTTGCATGCTAAAATCTATGCCGCACGAAGATTCTTGCCAGCTGCTCCTGCTAAATAGACAGTGCAGTCCTTCTGGCAATTTACCTCTGCTGAATTCCCAAACAATCGACAATTAAATTACACATTTTTATTCCATGTCAAATTAAAAACTTCTCGCCTGATCCTTCGACAAGTGCAGCAGAAATATATGAATTTAATATTAGGATCAATTAAAATGAAAAACAAGGGATGAGCATCTTCCTGTCATCATTCAATCCACATTTTCTCCCGTGAAGTGCAAAATAAGGACAATAATGTTTTTTAACGTTAGAAAACTATGCCTGGAGAAATTAAAGAATTACATCTGCCCAAATATATTCTGTGCAGATAAAGATTGGTGTGGTCTATGGAAAAAATGCAACAATGCTACACCTTTCACAATATATAACATGCCGAGCACACCTTTAGTCCATATAAATATTGAAATGAATCCCCATAGTTTGAAAAAATGTGTTTTAAATGTATTAATGCTGTTCCAGGGTAGACATTTTATCCTGGCCAATAAATGGGCCATGGCATTAACTGAATGCAAATAAGAATGATCAGGTGCAGATTTTTTTCTGTTCTATAGTCATTGGTTTTAGCTTCTGTCTGCAGTAACCCACTTACTTGTTATTTAGTTTTAACTATCGAATCCACATAAATGAAATACACATAGCTTTATCTATATACCATACATAAAATATTGATGTGTCTTTGTGTGCATGTGTATAATAATTTGTAATTATTTTCATTCAACTTTTCTTAAATATTGCAAAAGATGAATATTAAATATTTGTTTTGTTTGAATGTCTTGTCCTTTCTGTAGTTGAATGCAGTTTAGTTTGGAGAATTATTCGACAATCAGTTGTCATTGCAGATTTCAGCTGATGTCAGTGAATTCTTCACTGTCAGCATAATCACGTTATTAACCTTACTTTTTTCTGTCTTCTCTCCCATGATAGTTTTGACATATATTTAAAATAACTGTCTCTTGAAAAGATAGTAATCTTAATGCAGATAGTAATGTCATTAAAGGAAATAAAGACAAATTTGTTTTAATATAATCTCTTAGCGGTTTACATACAATGGGATGTGCTGCTGCCATTTCACATTAAGACCGTACAAATTTTAATAAGCTGACTGAATAGCTAACCAGTTAGTATATCTGGTAATGCAAAGGGAAATACAACGCCATATCACAAGGTCATTCTTCAGTGGCACCATGATATCCTCAATCCACCCTGCAGAGGTGGAAAAGGACAAATGCTACTTCCATTTCATCCCAATGGGAAACTCCTTTAATTCCCACACTCCGGGCATTTTAAGGGGTGGCACAGTGGCGCAGCAGTAGACTTGCTGCCTTACAGTGCCAGAGACCCAGGTTCGATCCTGACTACGGGTGCCGTATGGAGTTTCTACGTTCTCCCTGTGACCACGTGGGTTTTCTCTGGGTGCTCTGGTTACCTCCCACACTCCAAAAACGTTCAGGTTTGTAGGTTAATTGACTTCTGTAAAGATTGTAAATTGTCCCTTGTGTGTCGGATAGTGCCAGTGTAAAGGATGATCACTGATTGGCATGGACTCGGGGGGCTGAGAGGCCTGTTGTGGACTCGGTGGGCTGAGAGGCCTGTTGTGGACTCGGTGGGCTGAGAGGCCTGTTGTGGACTCGGTGGGCTGAGAGGCCTGTTGTGGACTCGGTGGGCTGAGAGGCCTGTTGTGGACTCGGTGGGCTGAGAGGCCTGTTATGGACTCGGGGGGCTGAGAGGCCTGTTGTGGACTCGATGGGCTGAGAGGCCTGTTGTGGACTCGGTGGGCTGAGAGGCCTGTTGTGGACTCGGGGGGCTGAGAGGCCTGTTGTGGACTCGGGGGGCTGAGAGGCCTGTTTTCTTGCTGTGTCTCTAAACTAAAACTAAACTATTGTGCCATCTGATATCCGAAATTCTTGCAGTGAACCCAAGTCAAGTCACGTCAGATTTATTGTCAGATGTACAAGTACGGTGAGGTACAGGTACAATAAAAAAAATCTTGCTACGAGCAGCATCACAGGCACATTGGACATAAGAGTAAAAGCTCAGCTATCACGATGCTGCTCATTTGGAATTTAACTCGAATCAACTGACTGTTGACTGCTTTTAATACTTACATCATCATTACAGATCACTTCTGTTTCCTCAGTTCACGGGTGCCCTGGTGTCCAGTACTAGTGCACTCGTCTCCTAGACTCCACATCACCATGACAACTCAGAATGGAATAGAGAGAAAATAACATGATCTCACTGTACGTAATGTTGTTTGCAAAGGAATTGAATACATCAATTCTTTCAACATTATAGGCACATAATATTTTATCAATATACTCTATGCTTTAGCAGCTTGAATGTAATTTTATCAAAAAAAGTGCACAACTGAAATATACACACAGCATATTAGTTGCAAAATAAGAAAATAAACATCCCCTTTCTCACATTTAATTTTGCCACATTATTTGTGCACTTTCCAAAAAATTGAAAGTCGCAATAGAAGATTCTGGTGCTTTATATGTTTGTCCTTAATTCTGTAGTCTTTGAAATAAATTTCTGAAACAAGATGCAATGTGCTGACTCCATTAAAGAGCATGTTTAGTTCTACCCATTCTGTATGAATTTCTCAGCATTGATATCCACCCTACAGGATAGACAGAGCCTTGAGCCAAACACTTGCAGAGCAATACACTCTCAGCAGAACAGTGGCAGCCCAGACTTTGGTTGTGGATCTTGCACCCTCAGCCTTCAGAGCCCAACACGCAAGCACGCCATCAGTTGAGCCTTGGATAACAATGAAATAAAATACAAAATTCAAGAATAATATATAATACTAATAATATATTCCTTTATTTGTCCCACACCAGGGAAATTTGCAGTGTTACGGCAGCAAAGTGGATAGCAAGAGACATTCATTATAAATAAAAATAAAGATAAGGATAATTGTCATCATTTACTGTTCTTTTTTACCGTTACTGTTAACTGGTCAGTTGACTGGTCTGCTGGGTGTAGCGCTGGTTGTGCAGTCTCACAGCAGCGGGAAGGAAGGACCTCCGATATCTCTCCTTCACACACATCTGTCCTTCACTGAAGGAGCTACTCAGTGCAGTGACAGTGTCCTGCATGGGGTGGGAGTCGTTGTCCAGCAGCGATGTTTTCTTTGCCGTCATCCTCCTCTTTCCCACCTCCTGTACTGAATCGAGGGGCAACCCAGGACAGAGCTGGCCTTCCTGATCAGCTTGTCAAGTCTCTTCCCCTCCGCTGCTGAGATGCTGCTGCTCCAGCAGACCACTCCATAGAAAATGGCTGATGCAACCACAGTGTTGTAGAAGGTCCTTAGGAGTTGCATCAGCCATTTTCTATGGATTTCCTGGTTGCATCAGCCATTTTCTATGGATTGGTCTGCACTCCAAAGGACCTGAGTCTCCTCAGCAGGTAAAGTCTGCTCTGGCCCTTTTTGTATAGTGCATTGATATTTTTGGTCCAGTCAAGTTTATTGTTAAGGTAAACACCCAGGTACTTATAAGACTCCACTCTCCCAATGTCCATTCCCTGGATGTTCACCGGTGTCGGGGGGACGTGGCTGTCCCTGGCTTCAATGTGATACATATGAACATATTATACATGTTAGGAGCAGAAGTATTAAAGATATTCAAGGACTCTGCTTCTATCGCCTTTCAAGGAGGAGTTCCAAAGTCACATGAAATCCACTGTGTCAAGACACTGAAGGCTCCTATTTGTTTCAATTAAGCCACCACTCATTCCTCTGAGCTCCACTGGACACAAGATTAGACTGTCCAACCTTCCCTTATAATGCAACCCACCCTTTCCAGATATTAGTTGAGTGAATCTTCTCTGAACTGCTTCAAGTACGTTATTATCCTTCCTTAAATAAAGAGACTAATACGGTACACAATGCCCTATATAATTGAAAAATAAATCTTGTTCCTTTTTAAGCGATGATGCTTTCACTTGCTGATGAAGGGTGAATAACATAATATATTTACCTGCCTTGAAATTGTCTTTCACCATGAAAGGCACACTTTTCACAGCATGTCAAGGGCCATTTCATTTATGAGTGCTGCAGCTAACTTTATAAATGCAAAGTAAAAACCAAACTGCTGGTGGAATTTAGCAGGACAGGCAGCATCTACGGAGGGAAAAATAGCGGTTGACATTTTGGGTTGGGACACTTCTTCAGACTGATGTTTCGGGTGTGGACCATTTTTCAGATGCAGGGTTTAAAGATTAATGTTAATCCAACATTTGTCTGCTTATTTCAGTTTTATTTCCATCCACAGATGCTGCCTGACCCATTGAGTTTGTCCTTTCTTTTTCGCTCAGGATTCCAACATCTGCAGCCCTTTCAGGTGAGGCAGAGGTTCACTTGCACCTCCTCCAACCTCATCTACTGTATCCATTGTTCAAGATATGGACTCTTATACATCGGTGAAACCAAATGTAAATTGGGCGATTGTTTCGCTGAACACCTTCGCTCAGTCTGCCTCGACCTACCTGATCTCCAAACACTTTAATTCCCCTTCCCATTCCCACACTGACCTTTCTCTCCTAGGCCTCCTCTATTGTCCGAGTGAGGCTAATCGCGAGTTGCAAGAACAGCATCTCATATTTCTTGTGGGGAGCTTACAACCTAATGGTATGAATCTTGATTTCTCTAACTTCAAGTAACCCGTGCACTTCCTCTCTCTCCGTCCCTCCCCCACCCAAGTCACACCAGGTTCTCGTTCTCACCTAGCAAACAGCTAACAATAGCCTGTTTCCTTTATCATCATTACTTTTGTGCATATCTTTCATTCATTTGTTCTATATCTCTCTACATCATAATCTATATCTCTTTTTTCCCTTTTCCCTGACAAGTCTGAAGAAGGGTCTCGACCTGAAACATCACCCATTCCCTCTCTCCAGAGGTGTTGCATGTCCCACTGAGTTACTCCAGCATTTTGTGTCTATCTTCGGCTCTTAAACCAAGATCTGCAGTTTCTTCCAACACATTTCGTCGACAATCTCTTGTGTCTTCATAAATGCCAATGCCACCAGCTTTATTAAATCACCAAAACCTTTTCTTTTCTGTGCTATAGACCAGGCAAAGGAAAATTAAGGAAGTGACTGAGGTGTGTTGACGGGAAATGAAGGCCGGTGGTCAGAGGCTTGATCCGGCCGATGTGAAGGGGCGAGATCATGAGGATTTGTTTTAGATATTGAAGCCCATTCGGTTGGGTGGGCGATGGTTGCTGGCTCTCCAATAATTGGAGTCGTATGAGGTGGGAAATGGAGTTCAGAGTATTGCGGATATTGTTCAGCAGTGAGATAGTGACTGGTGTGTCAGTACATCCAGGAGATCAGGGCAGCAACAGTGGAGACAGTGGGACATTCAGAGAATCAGGGCTTCGGCCTTTCGAAGTTTGAGACTGGTGACTGAAGGAGGGGTCAGTACAGAGGAGAGGAATGAATTGCACTGAAGGATGTAAAATAAATAATGGGACTTACCCAAGTGGAATCCCCATTTGGTACAGAGAAACGAAAGCAGAGTTCTTTTAGGAGTACCCAAGCACGATCATTCCTCGGATCAACATGCACTGATCCTTGCTTTATATTACATAGAGATGAAAAGCACTAAGTGATCTAATTCCTTAGTATGTATCCGTGAAGTAATTAACGTTGTAGCCTTGTTCTTTTTTTAAATCTTCCCTGTGAAGGTGGAATGCAGAGAGTAACATCAGACTAGATGGATTTGACTCTGATAACAGATCGCACAAATTTTCTTTCCCCAATAAGTTGAGGAACCGCGATGTCTCAGCCTCTCCCCTCCAACACAAACTCCACCCACTACCTCAATCCCCTCCTGCCACCAATCCTGCGATCTTCTCCATTGACCTATCCTGGTAAAGCTTAAAATACAGCAGGAAAGAATTAGAATTTAACCTACTATGTCAATCAATTCCCACGCCATTCTGTAAAAGGATATCTGCCTATTCACAAAGTGAGCGGTAATAAGAGGGAGGAACAGAATGCACTTTGCCTGCACCATTCCAGAACTAAAACTTTAGGAAGGAACCGCAGATTTTGGCTTACACCGAACATAGACATAAGATGCTGGAGTAACTCAATGGGACAGGCAGCATCTCTGGAGAGAAGGAATGGGTGACGTTTCAGGTTGAGGCCTTCTTCAGACCTTAATGATCTCCAATGGAAGAATGTCTCCACTAGAGGAGTGGACGGGGGAGGGGAACATTCCAAGTTCCCAAAGTTCTCGGAGCGTGGGGTGATGTATAGAGCAGGAGTCCCGTTTTCTTTGGCAGCACATTACTGGAGAGGCTTTAACTCAACTGCTTCATTCAATGGTTCAATGTTTTTTTTATTATCATGAATGCACAGCACAGTGAAATTCTTTTGCACAACTCACAAATGCATAGTCACCATATTCTGGTGTTGTTTACAAAGAAAAAGAAACTGCCCAAAGCCCAGTGGACATTCTGGAAGTACTTGAGGGACCCCAATCTAGGTCACACATATTAGTTCACACGTGAACTGGTTTCCCTGATCAACGGGGCAGAGAAGTCCGATGGCAACATGAATGCATCCATTCTGGTCTCAGCCTCTCCCCTCCAACACAAACTCCACCCACTACCTCAATCCCCTCCTGCTACCAATCCTGCAATCGTCTTCATTGACCTATCCTGGTAAAGCTTAAAATACAGCAGGAAAGAATTAAAATTTATCCTACTATGTCAATCAATTCCCACGCCATTATACTGTTGCAAACATTATACTCAATAGTTTATGATTTCACCCGCACCGCAAAGGGGAAGAGGAAGTAGACAGTGGATGTGTCAAACGGTCCCCACGTTCACTGATCCGTAGCCCCCATGCTGAAGGCTGTAAAGGCCGTGGGGAAATCAGCACCCCTGCTGTTAGGCAGAAGAAAGCTGCAGCTGAACTGAGATTGCATGGCTGGAGTTGGCTGCAGAGCCACAGTATATTAGTTGGCAGCTGTATGGGTGTAGTGCCTGCTGCTCGCCTCGGCTCAATACCACACGTAGTTTAATGGCCTTATCAGGTCAGGAAAGTGAGCATGGTAGCAGCTTTGCCTGCACTATCTGTTATTCTGAGCCCCTCAATCTCCCCCTTACAGTAACTCTACTTCAGTGTGATTTTCCCCACACTAGCATAACTTGTATGTTCATGCTAACCTTTCCGTATGGTTACACTATGCAACCACATCATTAAGCATGATCACAGCTTTTGGTCATCATTATCTGCATTTAAAGTCAAACAGACTTTGGCTGTTTACCCTCTCTATGCCCCTCATGATTTTGTATGACAGTAAATGGATGCAGGTAAAAATCTAATTCAATTCAGGACAATAAAAAACTCTTGACTCTTGAGGTAATTCCACAACCAGGGGAAAAGGTCCCAGCCTATCCATTTAACTCAAGACCACAAGTCCTGGCAACACCTTGGTAAATCTTTTCTGCACCATTTCCATCTTAATGATAAACATCCTATCGCAGGGAGACCAGAAAGGTACAAACTGCTCCAAATGTGGTTCCATCAACATCTTGTACAGCTGTAACATGATGTTCCAACTCCAGTACTCAATGCCCTTCCATCTCTATGCAACACACCCTGTGCAACATAGACTTCATATCTACACCATTCAGCCAGTGGCTTTGTCTCAACATCACATTTACCCACAGCCTCTTTCAGCCTCTGGCTGCCCATATCAAATTGTTTAAATCTCTCAATGCACTAGATTAAAATTGCACTTCCAAGTTCTTATGTACCCTCATAAGGGACCTTCTCAATGATCTATAGCTCTCATCAATTCAATAGTGTTCAGTATGTCCTGAACCCTACTTCTGACAATAAGTTTCATCTTCCCATTTTCACACGTCACACTGCTTGGTTCTATGGCTTCCCTGGGGCATCAACCACATCATTAGTTCTCAGGAAAATTTCCACCCATTCCATGTGAAAGTAAAGGGCAGCAACCTCTCACACTTCATCATATGCTCCATGTCCAACATCTGCCACTGTTATTGCTGTCTTGGTTCCCCAATGTTTCCTCCCACTTGATTACAGGCTCACTATTACCCCAGTAGCAACACACAATCCTCTTTGCCAAATAGAATCTGTCGGTTCTTTTAGAACATAGGATATAAAAGAGTACAGTACAGGAAAGTACAGTACAGGGGAGGGGAGAGGCGGAGGGGAGAGGGGGGGGGAGGGGAGAGAGGGGAGGTGGGGAGAGGGAAGGGGAGGGAGTGGAGGGAAGGGGGAGGGGTGAGGGGGGGGTGAGGGGAGGGGGGAGTGGGGGAGGAGAGGGTGCTGCACCAATGCAGGAGAGGTTTGTGCCCAACAGGTCCACTTGGTCTAGTCCTTCCAATAAAATACAACCAAAACTGCAATCATTACTCTAAGACGGCCTAATACTCCAAAGTCTTATATAACTATGCCATCACTTCCTTACTCTTGTACTCAATCCCCCGACCAGTGAAAGCAAGCATACCATATACCTTCTTTACTGCTCTACCTATTTGTGCTGCCACTTTCGGAGAGCTATCGACTTGGGGCCCTGGATCTCTTTATATTAATGCGTAGCAATATTGTAACTAATATGGCCACTCTAACCAAACATTCTTTACAAATCGTGAACAAGATCCAATTACAGTTGTGGATGTTGCAACAATGCATCAGATGTCATGCCACATGGTACAACAAGGTCTCAAAGATAGAAGGCCTTGACCCAAAACGTCACCCATCCCTTCTCTCCAGAGATGCTGCGTGTCCGCTGAATTACTCCAGCTTTTTGTGTCCATCTTCGGTTTAAACCAGCATCTGCAGTTCCTTCCCACACATGTTCTCAAAGATGTATACACATACATTTTGGAACAGCTATAGCCTTGTCCAATCAGTGCCCCACTGGTCTACATCAAAATGCTCATTAGCTCATTGTTGGCAGAATATTCTGGAAAATCTTGTTGATGGAGGCTATAAAAGTCAAAACTCTCTCTGCTCTTCCCTGTTTCACGAGCAGTCTGTCGCTGATCAATGTTCCAGAGTCCAATAGTTTCTCTCACAGTTACGGCTGGGATAGTTAATCGAAGGACCCACACAAGCTCCAAACAATAGGGTATCAACACTGCCACCTCCCCAATTTCCACCCACTGCCTCTCTCGTCTCAGAGTTTCATTGGCTAGATTCAGAGAGCTTCGGACACCTGTACACCTTGGGTTAAATACCAAAACTACACTAAAGGCAATCTAAATTGTCAGGTCATCACTCCTGTTGGGGTTTACTAAATACTAATGTACTTGGGTTAAATCCAGAAAGTGGAAAGATTGAGTCCTATTTCTGACACTGTAACTAAATTAAAATCACCATGAAACACTTACAGGTGTTAAAATCCACTCCCACCACACATATACCTTCATCCATGCCAATCACAGGGAACATTATTTATTTAATTCCAATCACATGGACTTGTGAATACTTCTGAGATGGGACCATTGGGTTACACCTATTATTGACATCCATCACACTTCAACAGGGAGCCCTGCAGCGCACAAATGGAAGAGACTGAGCCTCGCACAAGCAAGGGGCTTTAAATCAATATATCCCACCTCATCCTTGAAACTGAAAGTTTAGTGCTCAGAACACACTCACATACTCACGAGCTCACACACACAAGGCAGCCGCCTCACTCGTGTGGACTGGCCCAGCTGCATTCTACAACTATTTTCACAACCTAAATCATTTTATAAAAATAAAAATGTCCATTCTTTTTCTTTTAAAGTTCCTTTCAATCACACTATGTGTGATTTAAGCAAAATGCATAAAAAGACTGTGTGATTTATGCTGAAATAAGCTAGCTAGTGAGTCTGGCCTGTTTAATTCATTAACACTTCAGGCTAGTGAGATATGCACCCATCATCATTCATTCAGTAATTCAACATGTCATTACTATCTTAGATAAATCTTACAGATCCTCAGATAGTTAGAACACTAATGTTTAATGAAACTTGCATGATATATGTTTTAAAGTTATTTAATTCAGGTATTTTTGTAACGTATCCAATTACATTTAATCATTTATTCATTTTGGGTTCCCATCCAAAACCAGTTCAAGCACAACATAATTAAGAGAAAATGTAAATAAACGCGTAGTGTGGTTTCTTTACATTTTCAATTTTTATAGATCTGTTTCACTGCCATTTTATAAAAATGTTGAATGTTTTCTCTTCTAAACAAGATGGAAGAGTGGATCACCACATTGACCCAAGCTCATAAATCATGCAAAATCTTATTTACATAAAGTGAACACACATTTCTGTCTATTACTGTGAATAGAGGGGGCATCCTAACTCGAAGACTGCAAACCCTCCCAATCATGTGCATTATACTCCCCATTGTGTTCTCTAAATGTAGTTCAAATCAGCTTGTTTCATCTCATGTTGTCATAAAAGCAACTCATTGAAATGAAATGTCACAAATACTTGCCCCAAATCCTCTCGATACAGATTAATGAAGAAATTCAACTGGTGCCAAACCCAAGAAGAGATTCCTCTATAACTAGGAACTAACCCAAGGTCCAAGCTAAACTTTTCTTCATCTCTTAACTAAATTCCTCAAAGGAACTGCATGTATCACTTGAATGAACTTTTGTCTGTTGTTCCCTGGCCAGGGATACAAGGCATCATCTGGCTCAATTATGATACCAATCAGCAGGTGAGCAATGAGTAAAGGCAAGGAGGGAGCAATCATCAAGTGGAATTTGAATATGTTGATGTGGACAGATTTTTAATTGGGGCAGAAAAAGAGCAGATCAGATATTTCTGAAATTGAATCTGACCATATAACACTATCTAACACTAATGAATGTACTGTAGAAATGCTGAGAATGTTGGAAGAGGTCTTGCTCTGTTCTTAGTTTATGTATATGTATGTGTATGTGTATGTATATGTGTATGTGTATGTATATGTGTATGTGTATGTGTATGTGTATGTGTATGTGTATATGTATATGTATGTGTATATGTATGTGTATATGTGTATGCATATGTATATGTATATGTGTGTGTATACGTATGCATGCGCGCATACACACACACATATATATATACACACACACACATATATATATACACATACATACATACACACACACATATATATACACACACACACACATACACATACACACACAATTATGATACCAATCAGTTGGTGAGCAATGAGTAAAGGCAAGGAGGGAGCAATCATCAAGTGGACTTTGAATATGTTGATGTGGACAGATTTTTAATTGGGGCAGAAAAAGAGCAGATCAGATATTTCTGAAATTGAATCTGACCATATAACACTATCTAACCCTAATGAACGTACTGTAGAAATGCTGAGAATGTTGGAAGAGGTTTTGCTCTATTCTTGGTTTGTGTATGTGTATGTGTATGTGTATGTGTATGTGTATGTGTATGTGTATGTGTATATGTATGTGTATATGTATATGTATATGTATCTGTTCGTTTATTTATTTACTTATTTATCTATTTATTCATTTCCCTATGTTCTCTAAATCTCTGTAAAGCGTCTTTGAGTATATGAAAAGCGCTATATAAATAAAATACATTATTATTATTATTATTACAGGCATGTGTATATATGTGTGTGTGTATACGTATGCATGCGCGCGTACACACACACACACATCTATACACACATATACATATATATGCATATATATATACACTCACATATATGCATATATATATATATATTTAGAACATATATATATATATAAAATCTGAATAACGTTTATTTTTGGAAAAATAATTTGAGCAGTCTTGAGCACCTTTTGAGAGAACTGGTAAAATTATGTGGATAGTTTGTGCTGGAAGCTCAGCATGTTTAGATTTGAATTTCCATTAACTTCATAACAATTAGAATTAGACTGCAATTGGCAAATTTAAAGAGACAAGCATCCAGTTCAGGCACGAACCTGGATAATTAGAAGATGCCTATATCAATGTGCGGCCTGGAGCACCTTGAGTCAAAGACAATTGGAGCAAGTCACTGCGTTACAATTCAGAGGTCAAACATCCATTTTGTTGCCCAAAATAAACAGCCACAGGTTGCTTTTTCTCCCCACATTGTATTACTGTATTCCACTAGCATTGAGAATGTGCCTACTTGTACATGTTGACAGGAGGCAGTGATCAGTTATAGATGAACTTAAGCAATTGCAACAAAAATCAAAACTCTACAGATGCTGGAAGTCTGAAATTAAATCATAACATGCTGGAAACACTCAGCAAGTCAGGGAAACGTCTGTTGAAAGAAATAGAAAGTAAATATTTCAGGTTAGATCTGGGGAAGAGAGCAACAGACACAATAAACTGCAGATGCTGAAATCTCGAGCATAGACAAACTCCTGGAGGATCTCAGTGGGTCAGGCAGCATCTATGGAGGGTGATGCTCAGACGACATTTTGAGTAATGACATTTCCAGTCGCTACTCTTCTTCAGGCTGAAGAGATAAAACAGATAAGTTTTAAGTTGCAACCCTGTCCACGCAAGTTAATATTGCACCCCGTTCATCTAAAACAAATAACATCTTCCATTTAAATAGTCTTTAAATAGGCCCCAACACCGCAAATGACAAAGCTGTCAAAACAGTAGCAATAGATGTTGTGCCAAAACTTGAACTTTGGAATCATTGGGCAAAAAATTGCAAATATTCAAAATAAAAACAGAAATTCAGCAGAGTGAGAAACAGAGCATCCCATACATATGTGTCCTGGGCCGCCTCCATTGTCAGAATGAGGCCACATGCAAACTGGAGGAACAGCACGTCATATTCCGCTAGGGTAGCTTACAACCCAATGGTATGAACATTGAATTCTCCAATTTTAGGTAACTAACCCACAAACACCACCCCCTTTTATTCCTTCCTACGCCCACCCCCCCCCCCCCACCTCCTTTTCCTTGTGCCCCACCTGGACTAACATCCAATTCTTCCATTTCAGCTCCCCTTCAAACTACATTCCTTCCTCTCACTTTACAATTCAGACCTCTTCTATACTTTTCTCACACCTTTTGTCTTTCAAGGTTATCCTTGAATCTGTTAGATTTGATTTGTTAGTGGGATTCATGGTCTAAAACAGAAGGCTTTTTACGTGGTGACACCAACAGCGCTAACCATTTTGATGCGTCTGGGTCTGAATGGTTCCATGTTGGTGAAAAGGAGGGGGTACATCCTGAGAGAGGAGTCCACCTTGCCCTCCTGACTCTTCTGCAGAAAGTGCTGTCATCTTGTTTGGACGCATGACTATCTCCCACGACCCCTCCAGACCAAGAGATGACAGTGACCTTGCTATCCTTTTCTCCCTGCATCCACTGTAGGGTTTTCATAAGACAGAGTGGCACAATGCACATGCTTTCTTTGGGTGATGTTTATCAGAAAAATATTAGATGACGCTTCAATAGAGTTTGGGGAATTTATGCAAAGATTTCCTGGAAAATCTCCAGAAGTGCTTTGAAATACTTCCATTTGCAACGGAACAGGAACTTGTAATTTCTCTTTGCCCTCAGAAACCTCTGGGATGATATGTTTATTCACTACAGTAGCTATTGTTAAATTACTAGTCATCAAAATCCTACGCAGTCCCTTAACAAATTCCAGCAAACAAATCATATGACATTCAGCCCCTCAATACCGTTCAATTCTCGAGAGCTCAATTCAATTTCTGTACACTAAAATCATACACTAAATATAAATGACGCAGCCCTTCAGTTTCAGATGCAAACTGAGGGATGTGTCATCTAACGTATTAGAGAAATATTATTGAGATAAATTTTCTCCAAGATGGACATTTGCTTTCTATGTTGATAATTTTATCACCAATTCTTGCAAATTCTCTACAAATCTCAAAGCTGTTGGTAACTCTTTAAAGTAGACCAAACAAAGTCATCAGAACAAAGCTTTAACCGCTCGACAAATAGTGACAAAATAGACATCTAAATATCTGTTCAAGAAAGTCAAACGTGCCTCATTTGCACTTGCCAAGTTCTTTGATTTCCTTTCTACTCCTGACTTGTCGATTTTTGTTCCACTGATCCTTTCAGTGCTTATAACAAGTAGGAAAATACTCAAGAAACGAGGCTCCTGTAAAAGCAAGCTGACAATTCACTATCTCTCAACCAGAAACTTTAACTCTGTTTTCTTTCTCTGTTAATGTTATCTGATTTGATGTACATTTGAGCATTTTCAGTTTTTAACAGCCTTTCAACCTTTAGGAGGCTAAATCTTTGCCAGCACTTTGAACAAATAATTGGAGAATTTAATGTATTTACAGGTGAGCAAATATAACAGCAATTATGTTATTTCAAATATTAATTGTTTCAAATTAGCCATTGCAAATATAGCATCAAATATCAGACATGGTATTAATTAGCAAAGTTTTTAATGTGATTCTAATTTCCAAATTTCTAAACCGTACTGACATGATGGTCTGGTATTGACTGGATATAGACACTAAAAAGCTGCAAATTTCCTACTACATGAGCTAATGAGGATCTACTGAGTCAACAGAAACATTTTCCATTTTCAAGCAACATCTATCATTTTGGCGGCCATTTTTCATGGTGCAGCTTATTAAACCCCATCTGGTTCTTTAGAAAATAATTGCAGCCGCCCACGCAGTATGTCCTTATAGTGCCTCCACTGCAACACAAATATGATTTCTGTTTCAAAGACTGTATCGCAAAGTGTTGGGAAATGCATGAAATTGAGTGAGAGAGAATTAGAAATTGTACAGGCGCTGAGAATATCAGAAGAGTTTTTGCACTGTTCATGCTTTGTACATATATATTTTATTCTGAATAAAGTTTATTTTTGGGGAAAAAAGGTCCTGTTTTAGGAATTCTGATGTTTCAAACTGGAATCTCGCCAGGAACTCAACTGGGCATTACAACTAATTGCAGCAACGCTTCAGCATGCCAAAAGGATATGCGTTATAATATCTAGACATTCATCTGCATACAAATGAGTAGTCTTCCAACTAAAAATCTGTTGTTCAAAAGTTTTTCTTTCCCCAATAACCAAGCCGGCTATCAACAGAATAATACCAACATTAACTGTGGTGAAGTCAAGTGTTTTCCCTTGAAATTAGGATCATTTAAGATTCAAAAAGGTAAAGGTATTTGATAAGGAAGACATTTGGATGAGTGGGAGGAAGTTATATCAAGGCAGAAGCAAAGGGTGGTGAAAAGCAGAACTCTCAGCTTCACGCCCATGGATGTTAGATCAATTGGAGCTTTCAAAGCAAGATCAAGTTTGAGCCCAAGTGCATGGCGAAATATGGAACAAACATGGCTACTCAGAGTGTAGGGCTTCCACTAACTCACTGTCCTTAGCCATACATCATCTTATTATTGCAAATGATTACCTTACTCGGTGTGACATTTCACTCATATTTCTAGATACCATTTCCATTATATAACATCACACCTCTATCATAATGCCGTGTGAGCAATGTCACAGGAGCTCCAGTAAAACACATGGAGAAAAACTGCCAAGATATTTTGATGACACAGTGTTAACCTATTTTAGATAAGGCATGAGTTTGCTATGTTGAAAGTTCAAGATTTAATTAACTATTTTTCTAAACTCAGTGGAAAGTTGAATGTTTTTTTTGACACATACCATTATTCTTCATCTGACATGAGTACCAACTGAGTCCACTGTGATCAATTAAGCTGTGAGCTGGGCTATAATGCATATTCGAATCTTTCCTGTGGTGCAATGTTACTTGACAATGTTGCCTTAGTGTACGGACTGTTTAAACTATCCTGATGCACAACACACAACTTCATAGGTTTGTCATAACTCTGAAGATTCTACAGGAGGCTTATCACTAAGTGCACAACACATTGAAGGGAAAAAGCATCAAGGCCTGTGCGGTGTAAGATAATTTGGTCTATGTGCCTATGGTCCTGTAATCATTGGTGCTTCAGACAAAAGGATGTCAGGCCCTCATTGATAGTGCCAGCAATAAAGTGATTCACTTGTGAAAAGTCTATGCCTCTTTATCTCAACATAGGTGTTTACCAGGAGTAGGATTCGAGTTTCCCACAGTAATTAATCAAACCAAACAAACTTCGAGTAGGAAGAAGGCAATTTAGTGACAAAGGGAAGAAAGGGGTTTTATGGCAGCAAGTGTATGGCAGGAAGAAGTCAAAGTGCTGGGCTCAGAACCTCTCCAGATAACAGCCACATACATGAGAGGAAACGGAACAAAGCCACAGACATGATATTTTCTTCAGAATTTGAATCTCTATTCTATGTTCCTCGACAATCTTTGCTCTGCAGCACAATGTATAAAACACTGCCATGGAAATGGTATGGAACAATCAAGAAGTATGCTGCATTGGCATTGAGTTTAAAGGCCTGAACCGCATCAATATAACAGCAGTTTCAAATATGAAGCCATTGTAATTTTGATTATTACATTCCTGTTGTAATTCTAAAATTGTACTGTTAAAGGTCCTTCAGGTATATTCAAAACATTGTGGTGTAATATTACATGTTGAGATGTAATCTGCACGTTGAGCCTTTTATAAACACCTCCAACACAGGCAGATTGGGGGTGTCGACCACCTGTTGCAGGATGACAATGCTCCTTCAATACTACATCTTTTTGCACTACAAGATAGAACAGAACAACGATCACGAAAAATGATCAGTACTTCCATGCCTGCATGGCTGACAACATGAACTACATTCACTGGCTTCAGTGCACGTGGACACCCATGTATGGAGGATGCGGGGTGAATGCCAGAGACATCAGCGATGCACTGATGATGTTGCTGCAACAATGAACAACTGGTCTATGATTCCCCGTTTTCTCTCTCGCTCCTTTCTTGAAAAGTGGGATAACATTAGCTACCCTCCAATCCACAGGAACTGATCCTGAATCTATTGAACATTGGAAAATAATCACCAGTGCGCCCACGATTTCTTGAGCCACCTCCTCGAGTACCCTGGGATGCAGACCATCACGCCTGGGGATTTATCAGCCTTCAGTCCCCATCAGTCTACCCAATACTATTTCTTGCCTCATGCAAATTTCTTTCAGTTTCTCTGTCTCCCTTGATCCTCTGTCCACTAGTACATCTGGGAGATTGGTTGTGTCTTCCTTAGTGAAGACAGATCCAAAGTATCTGTTCAACTCTTCCACCATTTCCTTGTTATGCATAATAATTTCACCCGTTTCTGCCTTCAAGGGACCCACATTTGTCTTTAATAATCTTTTTCTCTTAACATACCTAAAGAAGCTTTTACTGTCCTTTATATTCTTGGCCATTTTTGCTTCGTACCTCATCTTTTCAGCCCGCATTGCCCTTTTTGCTATCTTCTGTTGCCCTTTGAAAGTTGCCCACTCCTCTGGCTTCCCGCTACTATTTGCTATCTTATACATCTTTTCTTTTAGTTTTATTCCATCTCTAACTTCCCTTGTCAGCCACGGTTGCCTCTTACTCCCCTTAGAATCTTTCTTCCTCTTTGGAATGAAATGATCCTGCATCTTCTGGATTATCCCCAGAAATTCCTGCCATTGCTGTTCCACCGTCACTCCTGCTAGGAACCTTTTCCATTCGACCTTGGCCAGTTCCTCTCTCATGCCTTCATAGTCCCCTTTGTTCAGAATCGAACCTGGGTCCCTGGCAGCAACTCTACTGCTGCGTCACTGTGCCGCCCTATACTCTACACAAAGTTCACACTAACTTTTTGAGTCATAGTTTCCCATTGATAACTGCAGGTTCACGAGATGTAACTTTGTTGGGAGACCCAACAGTCAAGATGCCAATTTCTGTAGTGGAACTATGTTCCTGTAGCCAACCCCACTGAAGGTGTCAGAACTATTTTACTTACCTCCACAACTGCAGTTAAGAGAAATTAGCCAGAACAATCTGCCAGTTCCATGAATGAAACCATCTTAGTGCACATTTCTGGCATGTTGATCCAATTCCAAGCAGGACTTGAATTCACATCTCTCAGAACAACATTTTACAATGTTGATATTGGTTGTATGAGTGCAAGGTGTTGTAAGCAGCTGGTATAAATCCAACTGACTGTCAAATTATTTTTTAAATGATTTTTATGTTTTGGTGAGTTTTTTAATGTACAGTAAACCCTTGCAATAATGGACCTTTACTGGAGAGGTGTCTGTTCTTGCCGAATATCCACTACAACCGAATGAGGAAGGTAAAGTTTAACCCAAGGCCAGGGGGGAAGAAACACTGCATGGGGGGGGGGGGGGGAGTTAAACAAGTGGGTATTCATAGGCCAGGGAGCTGCAGAGCCCCCAGCCCTGCACACAGTGCACCAGGGATGGGCCTGGTACTCAGGCCACCTCCATGTTGCCCGCACTCTCTGCTCCCGCAACCGGACGCACACCACGTGATGCCAACGCTTTGGGTAACTGATGGAAGTGGGGGTGGCAGGGTGTGCAAAGGGAGCCTTGGTCTATTATAACTGCCATCCGTTATATAGATGTCCATTATTGCGAGGGCTTACTGTATAATACAGGATGCAGCAAAGAATGCAGAGTAACATTTAATAAAAGGGTAAATTCTAAAAGATGCATTTAGCTCAGTCGAGGTTGTTATCATATCATGCACTTGTATACAACTAAATAACTAAATACACTGAAATAAAATCTTGGCTTCAATCAAATTTCCTCAAACTCAACTGCAACAAATCTGAAATCATCATCATTGGTCCAAAAACGCTCACCAAATCCACCCAAAACTTCATCCTCAATATTGATGGTCTCCCAGTATCCACCTCCCCTCACATCCGGAATCTTGGAATCATCTTTGATCAAACCCTCTCCTTCGACAAACACATCAAACACATCACAAAGACAGCCTTCTTCCACCTCAAAAACATTGCCCATCTCCGTCCATCCCTCTCCTCCACAGCTGCAGAAACCCTCATCCACGCCTTCATCACCTCCCGTCTGGACTACTGCAACAGCCTCCTCTATGGCGCACCCTCAAAAATCATCAGTAAACTTCAATACATTCAAAACTCCGCTGCCCGTCTACTCACCCACACCCCGATCCGTGACCATATCACCCCCGTCCTTTACAAACTCCACTGGCTCCCCATCCCCCAGAGAATCCAGTACAAAATCCTCCTCATGACCTACAAAGCCCTCCATAACCTGGCCCCATCCTACCTGACCGACCTCCTCCACAGGCACACTCCCACCTACACCCTCCGCTCTGCTGCTGCCAATCTCCTATCCCCCCACATCCGGACCAAACTCAGATCCTGGGGGGACAGGGCTTTCTCCATCGCTGCTCCCACCCTATGGAACTCACTACCCCAAACCGTCAGAGACTCCTCCACACTCACCACATTCAAAACATCACTGAAGTCTCACCTGTTCAGTACTGCCTTCAACCACTGAAGGTCACCTCACCTTCTGTCTCCTTTCTCTGTTCGTTTACTTATTTATCTATTTATTCACTTCCCTATGTTCTCTAAATCCCTGTAAAGCGTCTTTGTGTATATGAAAAGCGCTATATAAATGTAGTGCATTATTATTATTATTATTATAAACATGACCAAATATATCATGCGGTGATATCATTCGGATTTGCAGGATAGGAAGAGTAGTATGGGCAAAGAAAGGCAGGTGGGACTAGTGTAGATGGGGCATCTAGGTGGTAACATTTTCAGGTCACAGCCACCTCTATAAGTGTTGAAGTGTTGAATGAAACTATGTTTAGTTTTCCTCATGTAATTGAAACTAGTTATATGTTGCTAATTTAATATTGCTCAGAGTCGGGGAATCGAGAACAGGGGGACATGGGTTTAAGGTGAGGGGGAAAGATTTATTAGGAACTTGAGGGGTAAACCTTTACACACAAAGAGTGGTGGATGTATGAAACAAGCTACCATAGGAGGTAGTTGAGGCAAGTACTTTTGCAATGCTTAAGCAACATTTTGACAGGTACAGTACAAGGATAGGACAGATTTAGAGGGATATGGGTCAAATGCAGCCAGATGGGGCTAGTATAGATGGAACATGTTGGCTGTTGTGGGCAAATTGAGCCAAAGGGCCTGTTTCCATTCAGTAAGACTGTTCCTTGAAAATGACTCTGATTCACAGTGCACGATTAACCTGCAGACACTGATCCTGCTGCAGATAAATTTGTGCTGCCTACTCCTTTGGCTACTTTTTTGGCCGTTCACCTCAATTGGTTTCCCAGTTCCCCAGTTTGTCACCAATTTAAGCTGGCCCGTATTGCCAAAGCGTAGGGCTTCACCACTTGGAAGTTTGCAGCATTGTGGCCATGTCAGACACTGACAGCGATTCTGGAACTCGTTCTGACCAATAAGGAAATGCATGAAATGGAAGCTAGTCCACTCCAGGATTTCAGTCATGTTGAGGAACCCAAGAAGCAGACTTTCAGCCCATGATGTCTGAGCTGAACATGATTTGGATTTAAACCAAATTCCTTCTGCTTGCATATGATCCATATCCTTCCAATTTCATGTTCCCATCTTACATGTCACTATTGTATCTGCTTCAATCACCACCCCTGGCTGCGATTTCCAGGCCCCTACCACTCTTTAGGTTAAAAAAAAAACTTGCTCCGTATATCTCCCTTAAACGTTCCCCCTCTCACCTTACACCTTGTGTACTCTAGTTTTGAGAATGTGGAGAAATGGCCATTCCACAGGAAACCAGGCTTCTCTGAGGTGCACAGTGCCAAGGCAGCAGGAAGAAATAGCTGATATCCTGAAAGAAGGGATCAGGTTTTTGTACTGGGGGCCCCTTTCACTCCTCGGCACGGTGACTCAAAACACCACTGACCTGTTCAATAATAGGTTGCTGGACTGCTAAAAATTTCGACACACTTTCTAAACCTTGGGATCCAGATCCATGCAGGCAATAATCCAAGTTTGCTTGAGAGCAGCTTGACAATGCTCAAGTGCAGGATGGCAGTAGAGATGAAACAGCAGTGCTCAATTTGACATTGGCGGCCATCTCTTCAGATAGTCTCAAATTTAGTGTAACTTTGCATAAAGGCAGGATTTGCATGTGTCTCGGAACCAGCCATATCCTTAACCAAATGCAAGCCGGGATTCTGGAACTCACTGCAGAGAAATCAGACGAAGACTTTAATGGAGCAGACTACAGAGGAGGACACAAAACCAAAAAATACTGGAAATGCTCAGGGAGTCAGGCAGCATCCATGGAAAGAGAAACAGATTCAATGTTTCAGGTTGTGAGAACAAAAGTTCTTCAACTTGAAACACTAACTCAGTTTTCTTTGCCATAGTTGCAGCCTCTCCTGATGAGTGTTTCCAGCATTTTGTTTTCTTGTTTCAGATTTCAGCCATCTGTAGTTTTTGATTTTTACTTGCAGAAGATAGACAGGCAGGCATACTGTAATGAAATACTTGATACATTGGCCAACCTGACAGAAATCTAATGTTCAATGTCAAGGAACAAGAAAAAGCTCAGCACCAACTTTACGTTGGACTTTGTGCAGAGCTTGGGGTTCATTACAACCAAATTGTGTGCATCTTCTGCCAGCTAATGTTTTTTTAGTTTAGAGATACAGCACATAAACAGGCCATTCGGCCCACTGAGTCCACACTGACCAGCAATCCCCGCACACTAGCACTAACCTAGACACACTAGGGACAATTTACAATTTTAACAAGTCAGTTAGCCTTCAAACCTGTACATATTTGGAGTGTGGGAGGCAACTGGAGCACCAGGAGAAAACCCATGCAGTTCATGGGGAGAACGTACAAACTCTGTACAGACAGCACCCTCAGTCAAGATTGTACCCAGATCTCTGGCGCTGTAAGGCAGAAACTCTTCCACTGTGCCACTGCGCCACCTTTTATCTCAGCTTCCATTGCACCACAACCAGCAACTTCTAATGTCTGACTATTGTTTTAGCACAAGCTTTTAGATAAATAGAAAAACATATTATGGCGAGTCTGGAGGCTCGTTCTTTGTTGAAGAAGTTTATTGCGACAGCAACATTCGATTACAAAGTATAACGAACGAGATTACAGACAACCATTAATTCTAACTGTTCACTTCGAAGAACTCTCCTAACTGACTGGTTTTGGGCGCCAAAACCACACGTGACGTCGCTGTCCAATCAGCGGGGTCAACGCCTTGGACCAATCCCTACGGTCGCACTCACACGTGACCTTGCTGGCCAATCTGAGGGTTCGACCCCTAGGACTAATCTCTGTGGTCGCTACAATATCAGCATTACCCAAACCACTATCTGTAAACGCTTAAAGCCCCTGACAAATAGAGCATTTGATAATGAAGTAATTATCCAGCACCTAAACTGTGAATGGTTAATAATTTCCTTAAAATATAATAAGAATAATACTTCTCTGTTTAATCTCTGGCTCAGCTATGTAAATCAGCCAGCTAGCATGTGATATTTGAAGAGGTAGCCCTCATGCCTCATCTCGATTGTACATTAATTACCATCACAATTTGCTGGTTTAATACGCTGGCAGCAGTTGCTGTGACCAGGTGATGGGCAGAGTTGGGTGGTGGATGAAAGCTCAAATTTGTTTACCAAAATGACATGCAGCAGACTTCCCACTGGAGATGTGCTCATCTTGGAAGCCATTTGCAAGTGTTAGATTGCCACATAGTGGCTAGAAAACAAGCACTACAGAATTCAATTCAGTTGTCTACATACTCTATATAAGACAGGGCTGTACTATGGCCCAAATTGCTGAGGGTGCTAATCTGTTGTCATTTCAATCCCAGGGCATGTGCAGACAGCAAAGACTGTGGAACACTTGCCAACTTCTATTTTGAAGTATAACTAATGTTAGAACTCATGCTCTACATTTTGCTGATTCTAGGAATAATCTCCTTTCGAGAATAGATCAGCAATCCTTCCACTAAAAAGCAATGCTTTTAGTGACCCACCAATGCAAAATGACAAGATGTTTCAAGCCGCAGAGCAAAGTCTAGTGTCTGTAACGTATGTTTAAAGAAATATGGTTGTCAGTAACAACTTGTTGTCAAGTTGGTTCCCTCCCAACATAGCTCCGATGTCCCATTTATGCATTCTTAAAATTTAATTCATTATTACTGTTGAGAATATAAATGACCTATAATGAGCCAGAGAGAAAAATCTTATAAAAGTCCTATGCAACATAATGTTGATTTGAGGTGATTTTGTGTGCTGCTCACAGTGCTCAGACAGTCAAAACAAAGATAATCCCTTGCAATGGGCATTTGTTAGCTGAGGTGGGAGAAATTCATTATATTGGAAGTTTTACCAGACTATTAATGAATTGAACATTGCTGACTGTCGGATTAATGACAGGGAGAAGGCAGTAAAGTGGAATGTACGAAGCTGGCTGACTGCTAAACCTGCGTCGTCGACAAATGGATTTCTGATGTATATTCTGTTTGGCAACACGTTGTAAGCTTGACCTTAAATTGACCTTGACTGCAAGACATTGAACCTAAAAATCCCTAGTGCTTTAGTGCCGGTTAGAAGTCATAATGTGAATCTATTTCCCTTCTTCACTCGTGGATAAGACATGAGATATTTGGTTGTATTTTACGGGGGGGGGGGGAGATGCAAGATCAGCACTCAGATTTTCATAGTAAGTAGGTAGTAATTTCAACAGAAAGGACAGAGTTTATCATTCTCTTACATGTTAAGTGAATTGAGGCATTAAATTATTTTTGGTCTGATTTCAAGTTCCAAATATGAGATTGTGTTGAAGGTGCATCCTTACAGGAAACATTAAAAATGAAATACATACATTTATCCAGATGAAATTAATTTTCTGCATATTAAAATCTTATGTCTCAAACTAAATTATTACCAATACAAAAATACATAAAATATGTAAAGGAGAGGGAGCAAGAATTTTCAACATAGAGCAGTGATCCCGGAACATCAGTGTGTCAGCAATGATATTCTTACCATTATCATCAGCTGAAGATAACCCACCACAACATTCCTGTGGAAACCAGAGGTGGGCAATAAATCTGCTCTTTCTTGTGTCATCCAAATTGTAAACAATTCAGCCATGCAAGTTTCCAATCTTGGCTGTGTTATTAAGATGCAGCTACCAGCGTAGGCTAGGTGCTTAGGGCCAAAACTTTGCCTTAGGAACTACAATAAGGTTATCGGCACTCAGGTTACTAAATAAAATAGGCAGCTGGTTCCTCTGGAGTAATTTGCTTAACTACAACAAATTCTAAGTCACTGAGAGCCAAATTCAACCCAATTCCTCAGAAAGAGAAACAAGCAAATAAATGGTGTCAGGTCAACATTAACCCTCAACGTCAGGACAACCCTTAACATCAGCAAGACACAAAAAAATATATAGTTGATGAACTAATGAAGCGAGGGGACAGTATATGTCTCAGTCTGACATGGCAACTGCTTTGTGTAGGAAGGCTGGAGATATTGCCAAGGATGCCTTCTTGTCTGGCCATTCAAATTTCTTTCTTCTACTTTCTGGGAGAAGATACAGGAGTTTGAAAGCTTGGACAACCAGAACAGCTTCCCTACTGTTACCCGACTCTTAAACCCAATCACCTCTTTCACATTCCCTTCCTGGATGTGCTGTCACATACTCTTACTCTTAACTCTGCTCATTCAGTTGTTCCATTTTGTATTTTAATAAAATGTTGTACTACTTTAGATTGCATTACAATCTTGCTCCATTCTGCTGTTTTACTCTGGTTGTTGTATTTGCTGTTACATTTATCATTACTTTATGTATTCCATGAGCTTCACGTAAACAAGGAATTGCACTGCATTCTGGTGGGAATGACAATAAACTAATCTAATCTTCCAGTTTCCCCAGAGCTACATCATTGGAAGTCCATGTGAAAACAGTGAAGATCGGATCCTGACCCAAAACATCACCTTTCCATGTTCTCCAGAGATGCTGCCTGACTCACTGAGTTACTCCAACAATGTGTCCTTTTTTAAAGAAATCGTACTTCAGTTAAACAATCAAGGAGTGGAAGAACAAAAGTTATGAATAAGACATGCCTGCACAGAAAAGTAGTTAATAGATTTAATATCCCGTAAAAAGCAATTTGAAAAATATTAATGGGTTTAATGTTGATTAGAGGTCAGCCCAGTGAGGCAGTGATAATAGATAATAGACAGTGATAAAAAAACAAACAAGTGATCATTTCAGAAAAATGTAGTTTAGTTTAGTTTAAAGATAAAGCAAGGAAACAGGCTCTTCAGCCTATTGACACCATGCTGACCATCGATCACTCGTTCACACTAGTTCTATGCTATCCCACTTTCGCATCCCCTCTTTACACATTAGGGACAATCTACAGAGACCAGTTATCCTACAAACCTGTACTTCTTTGTAATGGAGGAAATTGGAGCACCCAGGGGGAAACCCATTTGGTCACATAGAGAACAGAGAGAAAGGCTATCTCCACACATACAACAGCCAAGGTTGAACCTGTGTTTCTGCCATTGTTATGACATAGAGATTTACCTGTTTTAAGAGCACACTGGGACCATGGGCTCCTATACGCTTCGTGGCTTTACATTCGTTGATAAATGCATATTATTAGGAAGCAAACATAAATTCTTCAAACCTGCCCAGACAGCTGGAGAAAAAAAAAAGGTTAACCTTCCCTTAATAAAATAAGGCTGACTCCAGGTCAAGAGTACTGTTTGGAAAATTATTCCATGAAGACATTAAATTAACTGAGAAAAAAAACATTGAAAATATCAGCTCCAAAATGGAAAGAAATGTTTGAAAGATACATGCAGAAATGGCAGGAAAGTTGTGACTGATGGGATAGAGGAGGGTGTTGTGAAGGGAGTTGTGGAAAGCATTGCAGAATCATTAAAGTTTGGAATTGCTAATATCAATGTTCTGACTACAATGTCTGTGCCATCCAAGTCATCAATCCCATCCAAAAAATCTTGTTTAGCCCTTGCTGTCATGGATCCAATGTATTAGTGCAGATCTGTTCCAGGAAAGCAGCACCAGATGCTTTGAAATATTGGGATGACTGAGCAGAGAGTAAAATGCATGCCATTCATCAAAGTCAGCGCATTAATCCCAGATGAACATGGCTGGCTCAATTGCTGTTTGTTTTTGAAGGAAATCTGCTTTACTACATACAGCTGGGATGCAAGTAAAGGTTTTAGGTTCCATTAAAATGGTTCATCAAGCCAGGCCTTCTGCTTTGACAAGGTGATTATATTACAGCGCACTGGCCAGATGATGAAATGTTAAGAAGCAAGATTGCAAAAGATTGGCTTTTTTAAAAAAAACATTCTCATGAAACCATGGAAGGAAGATCTAACTCGTTCTCTGCTAAAATAAATTTAGGTAAGCAAAGTGGTGTTCCATCACAGACCTCTATCCTCCATTCCTCTCTCCCCTCCCCCCCCCCCCCCCCCTCACACACTGGGTCAGAGTACTAGTATTCACTCAAGACAACTGTGATGTGGTGACACATTTCATGCACATGCCAGAGAGGCTTTTGGGCTTTACACCCGACCAATACTGGTTTCAGTCCTGAATATCACCCACAGATAATGGAAGATTGATCTTGCTATGGAGCGAGTGGAATTCACCTCTGGTTCAAAATAAAGCTGTATTTACATCAACTCATTAACTGTGGAATCATAGCCACTTCATAGCCACTGCAGATCGAATACCACACAGCAAACATTGGCCTAAAGAAGTGATTTCATCATGTGCTATGTTTGAACTGAACATGGCCATTTTATCGTGTAATTTATGTTAAGTCAATTTTAATTGCTATGAGGGCCTATGAAAACATTATAATTATTTCTATTGTCAAAAGGTGTGTATATGGTGGATGTTTTCGTGGCCTCAATGATTTTATACAAAATAATTCTCAAATTTATTAAATAGGCAATAATTTGTCATGAGGGAAAACCATTATTGTTTTAATTGGTGTTTCACCGTTAATTATTGTTGACAGCTACTTGGCTACAATGTGATCTGGTCTTTGTAATTCCAGTAATTGCCACACCAGTTTGTTAATTATGCTTCAAAATATAACCCAAGACAAGGCTTGCACCATTGTGCTTTTGCATTCCAGAAATAATAATGTTTTTTTTAATGATAAGATGGGAGAAAAGTAGAGCAGTTTAATGGTCGGAGAGCCAAACTCCAATTTTGGCTTGGCCTGTCACTCACCATCGTTCATGTCAATAGGCTGTCAATAAGTGACGTTTGTCTCGTGGACAGATCACAATCACAATCACAATGAAACCTTATCAGCCAAGTAAGTTTTGCAACATCCGAGGAACTTCATTTGCCATACAGTCATAACAATAAAAAGCAACAGGATACACAACAGGACAAAATACATTTTAACATGAACATCCACCACCGTGACTCCTCCACATTCCTCACTGTGATAGAAGATGAAAAAAAAGTTCAATCTCTCCCTTCTGTGTCCTCCAGCGGTCGGGGGCTCTAACCTTCCGTTGACGGGATGATCTTAATCCTGCAGCCGGCGGCGAGCCTTCCTCGTCGGAGCGATCAAGCTACTTTATCGGGGAGGGGGGGGATCTCAGCTTCCCCGTGCCGGCGATCTACCCCGGCTCGGGACCAGTCGAACCTCGTGCAGCTTTTGGAGCTCCCGACCGGTTTTAACCCGAGACTGCGAGCTCCTGATGTTAAAGTCCGCAGGCTGCATTAGAGCATTGATCCCAGGCAAGGGATCGCAGGCTCAGATGACTCAAGGTCAGTCCCAGGCAAGACCTCCAGCTCCGTGATGTTAGGCCGCATCGTGACCAGAGATACGATCCGGAAAACAATCGCATCTCCGGCAAGGTAAGAGATTGAAAAAAGGTTTCCCCGACCCTCTCCCCCACCCCCCCATAAAACAAACCAGAGAACATTTACACAAACTTTTAAAACTTACCAAAAATAACAAAAAGAGTGAAAAGGACAGACAGACTTTAGGCGAGGCAGCCACAGTGCGGCACCCCCAGATGAATTATGGATCAACTTTGGCAAACAGCTATAGTAATTTCCAGATAAACAAATTTAAAGTTACAAGCTGAGTGAAATAAATTAAAGTAACAAGAAACAGACACCTCAAAATTTGTTGCTGGATCCTCTGCATTAAACGTATGAAATTTTAATGACTACTCAGGCAGGTTTAAACTAAAGAGGCATGGGAATGCGAACCAGAGTAGTAGGTCAGAAATTGGAAGTGGGGATAGGAAGATAGAGTTCAGGGCCAGTAAGGCTCAAAGGAAGGACAGGCAGGGAGAGGTGAAAGAATATGGTGACGCTGATGGGCAGAAATGTGTTCATTTCATTGCAAGGAGTATTGTGAGCAAAGCAGAGCCTGGATCAGTGCTTGGGACTGTGACGTTGTGGCCATTGGGGAAATGTAAATTGCAGGAGCCTTGACAAAGATCCTTGCAGGAAATTATCGGCCGGTGAGCCTTACGTCAGTGGCAGGGAACCTATTAAGAGAGGATTCTTCAGGATAGGATATACTCCAATTTGGAAGAGAATATATTAATTCGGGCGAGTTGGCATGGCGTTATACATGGTTGGTCATGTCTCACTCATTTTTTTGAGGAGGTGATGAATGTGATCAATGAGGGTAGGGCAGTGGATGTTGTTTACATGGAATTTAGTAAGGCATTTGATAAAGTCCCCCATGGTAGGTTGATCCAGAAGATTAAAATGCATGGGATTAACAGTGACTTGGCCATATGGATTCAGATCTGCTTATTGATAGAAGACAGAGGATAGAAGACGAGTGTCTACCAATGCAAGCCTTCTACTCCCAGCTTAAAGAAGGCAAACGTAACAGGCGGACAATAGAAGAGATTCAAAGACGCCTTAAAGCCAGCATGAAGAAATGTGAAATCGACATTGACAATCGGGAAACCAATGCCAAGGACAGGAAATTCTGGCGAACCATCATCCAAAAAGGAACAGCGACCTTCGAAGCCAACAGATGCGCAGAATTAGAAGAAAAGAGAAGTAAACGGAAAGAGAGGCAGCAACAATCAAAGCCCGATCTGACATCTGGAATTACCTGCTCTGAATGCTGAAGAACTTTCAAAGCCAGGATTAGACTCATAAGCCACCTGAGAGTTCATAAAAACAATGGATCATAGACCATCATCCTCAACCTCGAGGGATAGCCACGACGACGCTGATAGGGTCATTTAAGAAACTTTGGACAGGCACATGGATATGCTGTGAACAGAGTTCTTCATATCATGTTCAGCATTGTGGGCCAAAGTACCTGGTCTTGTGCTATACCGTTCTATGGTTCTATAATCTGCTTCTGAAATTAATATTATTAAAGTGAATGGAACTGATTTACAGATGTAGAGGGTATTGTGTTATAGAGTCATAGTCATAAAGCACAGAAACAACACACTTTGGCCCAACTTGTCGACCAAGATGATCCATATAATCTAGACTGATTTGCCCGTGTTTGCTCCATATACCTCTAAAATCTTCCCTCTTCATCTTACCTGTTCAAGTTTATTTTAAATGCTATCATAGTACCTGCAATTACCTGCTGCACCATCTTGTTCCATATACCCATCACCCTCTGAGTGAAAAAATTGTTTCTCGGGTTCCTATTAAATCTTGTCCGGGTGTTGGTGCATCAATATGCTTTGTTTAATGAGACCAATTTAAGGATTTAATCTAAAGTGTAAAATAAACTGTGGATTCAGGCTCTCACACATGCCAAGAAACATTGAATTAGTTTTAATAATTTAGCAGCTTTACATTTTGTTTTTCAATTCCCCATCCACATCCCTGAAACTGGTTCTGAGTGTTTCACCAACAAACATTCTCCAGTAAATCCCGTGTTAAACATCAAGATAAAAATGAATGATGTAGCCCTCACTTCCACAAAGCAGTTATCAACTGGGCACAAGATCAAGATCAATTTCATAGGTTGTGCCTATGAAATTTGGTGTTAAAATAGATTAGATTCTCACCGTTGATTGCCACGTCAACAAGATTCACAGCACGGTAATGTGTGAAAGGAAAAGTCCTTTCTTTATTGAAGATATTGAAACTTGGGAACAGTACAGGATTTTGGTTTGGATCTGATTGTGTTGCATTCTAATGGCATTTCCAGTCATTGTGCCTGAGAAAAAAAAATGTTTTGTCCATTGTTGAATCATGACGTGACATGATCCAATCTAAAGCAACAAAAGCTTTTCACTGTACCTTGTTACACGTGACAATAAACTAAACTGAGCTGAACTGCATCCTTCACTATACTGTGGCAACTCTGCCAGGATTTCAGAGGAAAGATGCATTTGCATTGAAGATGACATCATACAGAAAAAACTTTGGAAAATGGAGTTGCTTCTAGGATCAGGAAAAAAGAATGGGTTCGTGCGAGGGGGAGGGTGGGGGCCAATGGAAGCACTTGGTCAAGAATCAAGAAGGGGACATGAGGGATCCTCCAGAAATCGGGTGAGGATATCGAGACAAGACTTGGCAGGAAAGAGAATCAAGAATTGCAGGGACAGTGTTGAGGGAAGAGGATTGGAAGTTGATCTGGCAACACCAGCAAAATGAAGTTAAGATTGACGATCGTGCCTTTTGATGTTGGCTGAGAAGGAGCCATCCACTCCACATTTGGGTAAATTTCTGGTGATTCCTTGAGGTTGATTCCATCTTGGAATTCTCTGCCTCAGAAGGCAGTGGAGGCCAATTCTCTGAATGCATTCAAGAGAGAGCTAGATAGAGCTCTTAAGGATAGCGTAGTCAGGGGGTATGGGGAGAAGACAGGAATGGGGTACTGATTGAGAATGATCAGCCATGATCACATTGAATGGTGGTGCTGGCTCGAAGGGCCGAATGGCCTCCTCCTGCACTTATTGTCTATTGTCTATTGTTGGTGCCTTTGGCTTCCAGAGAACTTCAAAGAGATGTTGGGTTGCTTATTTTGCCAACAGTTCCTGACACAATCTTTCATTTTGCTCTTGCAACAGACCTTGTTGATTTATATCCATTTAAAACCAAAACACACAGTTTGGGTCAGCATTTCAGCACTTAAATACAGCATGGATATTTTTCGGTTGTGCGTGAGTTTTTAAGGCCTAAAGTGAGCACAAAGTGTATCAATTTGGCAGCAGCACGTGGTCTGTTTTTGAGGCATAAAATGTTCCATGTTAAAGCGTGGAATAGAGTATTAGAAAATGCAAAACGGGAGCTTTAAACTGGCGAAAATGATAAATAGGAGCATTATGTTGTTTGAAAGGCTTTCACAAAATTATTAGCTAATAAGCAATGTATTGGACAGAGCTCAGCATTCTTTGCAACTAAAATATGAGGCATTTGTTGCTAAATGCACATATATATCATATAAGAGGATCAAATTCTTTGGCTTTGAGATTGCAAAGTACTACTATATCTTCAAAGGAAATCTTTTTGGCTTCAATTGAATATTTATCTGACAACCACAACACAGGTCCTTTACCAGTACTTGAACATACCACCATGTATTAATACAAACACTCTTTAGCACTAATATAGCCCATTTAACCAAACCCAGAAGGTAGCATAACACTTTTTAAACAAAACATTTAAAAATGGAATGAAATCACCCAGCATACATTGGATGATGCCAATCTTAATTGTCTAAATTTGGATAACTTAGCACTACATTTCTGTGTGAGACATAAGCCAGTTTTAACAAAAAATAAAACATTAGTTAAAATTGAGTTACTATATGAAATGTGAATGAAGTGATTTCTCTTCCAGGATGTCATTGTGTCTCAGATGAATCGATGTATGGATACTCCAGCACAGGAGAACCGTTGGTGTGTGCAGTTGAGTTCAGCATTACGAAACATAAGCTTGGGTGATTCATTCAAAAGTTACACATGCTGGCTTCTGGGCACCCAAGCCGGAGTAGGTATTCAGTAGCCTGCTTTGTTGCAACTTAAAGGGGACTCCTTAGCAGTTTAGCTGCTGCTTCATAACGCCAGAGACCCTGGATTGATCTACGGGTACCATCTGTGCGGAGTTTGCATGTTCTACCTGTGACCGTGTGGGGTTTCAGCTGGTGCTCCGGTTTCCTCCCATATTCCAAAGATGTCTTTAGTCAGAGGGTGGTGAATCTGTGGAATTCTTTGCCACAGAAGGCTGTGGAGGCTGTGGAGGCTGTGGATATTTTTAAGGCACATATAGATAGATTCTTGATTAGTACAGGTGTCAGAGATTATGGGGTTAGGAGGAAGAGATAGGTCAGCCATGATTGAATGGTGGAGTAAACCTGATGGGCCAAATGGCCTAATCCTAGACCTTATGACGTGCAGAAATTCCACATAGTGTGTTGGATGCGAAAGTGGGATAACAGAACTATTGTACAGATGATCAATGGCCAGCACAGACTCAGTGGGTCAAAGGACCTGTTTCCACATCGTATCTCTAAACTAGACCAAACCCAGGTGTTACACAGAACAGTTCCAAGCACCAATGTGGAAATTGGTCTTGGCTTCCTGGGCCACTTACCATTTCTGTAGTCTTAAGTTCACATTGACATAAAATGTGAGAGAATGAAGCCTCAGTTTAAGTATCTCAGGTTATAATGCACTTCAGCCCCATGGTCTCTGGGCACGATGCAGAGAGGAAGGGGTGTAGGAGAGTGGGTCAGCCAGAGGATCTCCTCAATACTCTGCGACAAGTGGCCATTCATGGGACTAGGCAGCGGGCTGATGAGAGATCCAATCAAGCTGACTCCTGACCTTCCTCAAGGAATACGTCCATACTCCGGAACCTCAAGAGAGGGAGCACACAAGGTACACTGGCTCACTGGGGCTCTTCCAGGACTAATAGATGCACAGCGGCTGGAGTGCATCCTGGAGAGGAACGATCAAATTATAATCCCAAATTGTTGTCGGCTTTGCTTTCTAAACTAAACTGCAAGGGATCCATGGGGAAAGGCAACAGTTTGACAGCATAAGAATTAGTTAATTTTAGTGTTAAAACCCCTGAACTATTTAAACACTACAGCTCATATGTTGCACTACTATGGACTTGGGGTTTGTTTCTAATTATGTTTCTGCACTGATGTTTTGATTCTGGAATCTTCATTCTTTTTGGAATTTTGTGTGTGATTTATGTATAATTTATGTATAATTTGTTTTAGTGTGTTATCTGAATAGTTTCGTTTAGCGATACAGCGCAGAAACAGGCACCATGGCCCATTGAGTCCATGCCGTCCAGCAATCCCCACACATTAACGCTATCTTACACACACCAGTGACAATTTACAATTATACCAAGCCAATTAAACTACAAACCAGGATATCTTTGGAGTGTGGGAGGAAACCGGAGATCCCAAAGAAAACTCTCACAGTTCACGGGGAGAACGTACAAACTCCTTATAGACAGCACTGGTAGTCAGGATCGAACCCAGGTCTCTGGTGCTGTAAGGCAGCAACTCTATCACAGCACAAAGATGCCACCCTGGTTGTGCCTGTGGTTCTGCTTTAAGCAAGATTCTTCATTGTGACTGTACCTCATTGTGCTCGATATATGACAATAAACTTGAATTATAATTGGATGACAACTGATGATTAGCTAATGTTAATGTTTAAGTGATGGAATAACATTTATAATAAACATTTTTGACTTGAACAATCTGCATTTAAATATTCAGAAGTATTTTTGTGAATAAAGTATACTTTGGAATGTAATGCTGGGAACCCAGCTCAAATGGGATACTTTGACTAATTTACTTTCCCCGCCCTACCCAAAGAGAAGCAAACCCCAGACAGCAACGTATGTCACACATTGACTGCCTACTAATCTCCACACAAACAAAGACACATCACCGCCTCTCCAACCAACAATTCCCCCTCCCTGCCTCTGTACCTGACTAACACAATCTCACCTCCCATCTCAGCCAGCACCACCGCCAACACCTCTCTGACAATTATTCTGTGGCCACAAAGACCACACGCCTCAAATATTTCACATACAAGTGCGCAAAACCCCTGCTCCATCAATGGTTTTAACCTCCAACACCACTGACAATCGAACACCCACTCACCAACCCCAACCGATGATCGAATCCCATACTCGTCCTCTCAGCCCATCTGATGATTGAATGCCATCTCCCCCCACCCCATACATTCCTGCTCCCCACCCTGACCGTTGATCAAACCCCACACTCCAACCACCCACACTTCTCCACTGTGACCGCTAATCAGACCCCGCAGATCTGAAGCATGAGATGTGCCGTTTTATCCTATGGTGAGATGGCCGCCTCCAGGAGGGATCACGGCTCCCGGTAGCGGGCATGAGTCAGCGCGCTAGGCGGGAGTTGCCTGGTTTTTACCGTGATCTCCTGAGAGCCAGGAATTTGTTCACCTTCAGCCAGGGCGCTGTTCCTCAGGGGGAGGGGGGGTGCTGTGGTTGTGAGGGGGGCCGGTCCTCACTCTGTCACGGTGGGTGTTGAGGAGAGGCGTGTGCGTGGAGCGATTCCGACCGGGCTTACCCCCGCTCCGTCGGAATTGCTCATCGGGCCCACGGCCCGGGTCCCTTCCTGAGAGCCGGCCCCACGCAATATGAGCCGCCTTTCCCAGATGCCCAGCGTGCCGTTCCGTGACGCGGAGAGGCGCATCTTGTACAGGCTGCTCCTGCACACTCTCCATTTCCTCGCTCTTGTCTTCGATCCGGACAGGCCCTGGCGGTCCGTGTTACCACCTGACGGCGGGAGCGGTCCCCAGTGGAGGTCTCTCTATAAGGGGGTCCTCCCGCTTTACATCGGGGACCTGGGGTGGAGAGTGTTGCATAAGGCTATAGCCTGTAACAGGTACTTGAGCCGGTTCACGGTCTCGTCTGCCGCCTGTCGCTTCTGCGGCGAGGAGGAGACCGTGTACCATTTGTATACAGAGTGTGTGAGGTTACAGCCCCTGTTCCAGTATCTGAAGGGGCTGCTCCTCAAGTTCTGGCTCAATTTTAGCCCTACGCTTTTAATTTTTGGGCACCCGGTACAGAGGGGGGAGGGTCAGGAGGGAGGAGAGGGTCTCCCTGTCGGACTGTTCCTGGGCCTGGCCAAGATGGCCATCCCCGGGTCCAGGCAGCGGGCAGTCGACGGCCTCACAGAAGTCGGCTGCCTACCCCTGTTCCGGGCTTACGTCCGTGCCCGCGTGTCCCTGGAGAGGGAACACGCACACGCGGTGTCCACGGGGACTCTGGAGGCCTTCCGGGAACGCTGGTCGCCGCGGGGGGTTGAATGTATTGTTGACAGAGATGGCGGGATTTTAATGTGATAATTGTTTATTTTGTAAACTGCCGATACAGGCGGCTTTTGCTTGATCACATTTTGCTTAGTATGTTTGTATGTTTTTCTTTGGAATAAAACTTTTATATTATTTTTTTTTTAATTAATTTTTTTTTTTTATAAACCATGCCACTTCATTGCTATCTTGACAGGAACCTTTTCAGCTCATGGCATCCAATGGTGGTAACTTGCAAAAGTAGTGCCCTTTGTTTAAATATTTACACTCCCACATGGGGCTCTCACAACCACATCCCATGCCCAATTTTAACTGATTCATCTGCTCCTTCCCCCCCCCCCCCCTCCTCCCCACCTGATAATGTCCTGCCCCATTGCTAGAGGCCCCATTGATCTCCTGACACCAGCACCCACCTCTGCACCACAACTTCTACTAACACATGATCTATCAACATTTCTTCACAAAGATGGAGCAAGCTGATGGAAGACCTTTGTGCTGCTTACACACAAAAGGTTGCTTTATCATACTTGTACCTTGCCTCTTAAGTACAATTGATTTGTTTTAAATCAGCAGGCTCTCACACAAACACTGCCCATTTAATTCACTTTTCCCAGTACAGGAGAGTTTGCAGAACACCGGGATACCTTCTCTATCATGTCTCTGCAATCTCTGCCTCTGTTTTACATGTATATTTTAGGATGGATAGAGTTTTATTCTTATTGCTCCGGATACAGTATATAAACATATTTAATATCACTTTAAATTATCTGTCACGTGGATGTTTTGGCACTGTGTAGCTGAGCTCCTGAGAATGTCTTGCTTGTTGTCCACTTTAGAAATCATAATTGCCTGACATTTGTGACGGGAATAATAGTGAAACTACAGTGTTTTTCTTTTTTAGGAGGAGATAGGACAACATCTGGAATGCACCCTTTGGCAGCCACCACAAAGGCAGCTGTTACAATTCCCTGCTTCTCCACAGGATGCACTCGTGGGGTGTTTATTGGGTAGTCAAAGTAGAATCAGTGGATTGGTGTGAACCTGAACATTATGAAATACTCACATTATGATACCCTTGGAACTGTTTTTAATGATAATGATAAATGATCCATCCCTCTCTGAAAAGCTAATTGTGTCCAGATTGCCATTCCATTGTTTGCTTTTCAGCCACTTTAATCAAAGTCTATGCTCCATTCTTTATACCATTCTCCGTTAACTGTTGTAATAGTTCAATATTAAAGCTCTATTTTCATAGGTTTACTGTCAGAATTCATAGAATTAGAGTCAGAGTCATACCGCATTGAAACAGGCTGATTGAACCAACTTGCCCATGCCAACCAAAGGTTTCAAAGGTCTTTTAATGTCACATGTACCAATTAAGGTACAGTGATATTCGAATTACCATACAGCCATAGGAGAAAAAAAAAAGCAAGACACACAACTACATAAAAGTTAACAAACATCCACCATAGTGGATTGCCCACATTCCTCACTGTGATGGAAGGCAAAAAAGACCAATCTGCTTCCTCGTTATTTTCCCACGGTTGGGGCAGACAATCCATCCATCGTGGTAATCAAAGCTCCCGCAGCCGGCGGTTGAAGCTCCCGCAGCCGGCGGTTGAAGCTCCTGCGTCGGGTTGGTCGAAGCTACCACGTCAGGGTGATTGAAACTCATGCGGCTTGAAGTTCCCGAAGTCGGTCTCTGACCAAAGACCGCAAGCTCTGTGATGTTAAGTCCGCAAGCACCCATGGTTGGAGCTCCGAGGTGAATCCCTGGAAAAAAGGATCGTAGGCTCCCCACGGTGGAGCTCTCAAAAGTTGGTCTCCAGCAAAGGCCAACAACTCCTCAATGTTAATCCACAGATACGATATGAAAAAAAATGTTTTTATCACATCTCCGTCGAGGTAAGAGATTAGAAAAAGTTTCCCCCAACCCATCTACACCAGAACCACTTGCTTGTATTTGGCCCGTATTCCTCTAAACCTTTCCTATCCATGTATTTATCCAAGCGTCTTTTAAATGCAATATAATTCCTTAAGTTGTTTGTCAGCTCAGTTATCTTGTTATTAGCATTGGTGCTGTTGATACGATGATACAGTGAAAAACTGTTTTTCATGTTATACAGGCAAATCATACCATAGATAAGTAATTCTGATAGTGAAAAACAGAGTGCAGAAAATAGTGTTACGATTACAGAGAAACAATAGATTTAAGAAACAAAATCCTTCAACAAGCTATGCTGGGAAATTGGGAAAATAATCCCTTGCATAAAAGAGTCAAGGGTTTGACAGCAGGGAAGAAGCTGTTCTTGAATCTGGTGGCACCTGCTTTCAGGCTTTTGTATCTTCTGCGCGAATGGAGAGTGGAGAAGTGAGAATGAGAAGTGAGTGGTCCTTAGATCATAAGGTCATAAGTGATAGGAGGAATTAGGCCATTCGGCCATCAAGACTGCTCCGCCATTCAATCATGGCTGATCTATCTCTCCCTCCTAACCTCATTCTCCTGCCTTCTCCCCATAACCACTGACACCTGCACTAACCAAGAATCTATCCATCTCTGCCTTAAAAATATCCATTGACTTGACCTCCACAGCCTTCTGTTGCAAATAATTCCTTGATTATGTCAGCTGCTTTCGAAAACAGCAAGAAGTATGGATGGAATCAATGGTGGCAGAATCTGAGTTGTATGATGGACTGTGCTGTGTTCACAACATTCTGCAATTTCTTGCAGTCTAGGGCAAAGCAGTGGCCATACCAAGCTGTGATGTTTTCTATGGTGCATCTGTAGAAATTGGTGAGAGTCATTGAGGCACAGAGAATTTCCTTAGCCTTCTGAAGAAGCAGTTGTTGATGTGCTTTCTTGACCATAGATTGATAACATTATAGTTACTGGCCATACCTCTTTGGCTAAATGTGTAAGAAAGAACTGCAGATGCTGGATTAAATCAAAGGTAGATACAAAATGCTGCAGTAACTCAACGGGACAGGCAGCATCTCTAGAGAGAAGCAATGGGTGACGTTTCGGGTCTGAAGAAGGGTCTCGACCCGAAATGTCACCCATTCCTTCTCTCCAGAGATGCTGCCTGTCCCGCTGAGTTACTGCAGCATTTTGTGTCGACCTCTTTGGCTAAAACATGATTGCAATGGAATCCAGCTGAAAGTACAAGGACAGGGTTTTCTGACATCAGCAAAAACATTGCCACAACATTCTGTCTGTGCAATTATAATAAGCTGTCATTTTTGAAATAATCCCCTGTGAAGATTCAATAAAGCAATGTTCGATGAAAACATTAATTAATCCAGTATATTTAGTACACTTTCCATAACCAGATTCATTAGAACATTAAACCACTAGTTCACAGAAAATAGTCAAAATGTAATTATTGCTCAGCCGTGAAATGAGATGTGCAGAATGCCTTTTATTTGACTTTTTTCAGTTGCAGATTTTGTTGAAAGGAGAATATATTTTGAGCCTAGGTCATTTATATTTCTACGGGTCAGGAGCTCCATGTTAGTTTCACAGTTATATTTAAATGTATTGGCATTATGCAAATAAATGCCAGAAAGAGGTCTCTATTAAAATAAAGACCGAGGAGGGAGGTTAAATAGAAATGGAGAAAAGGAGGGAAGTGATGGTACAGTGCATTTGCTATTGTTCAGCATCCCCTCCCAAAGTGAAGCATTCTCACTTGTCAAAGGAGCCATCGATCAGCAGCATCTTTATCTGGTGCCATCGCGGAAAGTGATTAATCGAAGCGTATTGTTATTCATGACAGATTTAGAAATTAAAATGCTGCGGATATCACTCTCCTTCACTGGTTATCAATTTGCTGCATTAACCAAAGGGATTCCGGTTCAGCTCCTTCCAAACGCTGTGGATGAGACCCATTTGAATAATGCTGCTCACAGGAGGCATTACTCGCTGTCCATGGGAAGAGCTAAAAACACCTGGATTTCTACATGTAATGGGCATCAAAGGATGATATTCAATGCAGTCAATGCCTTTATAGTAATGGAGTGTTGCCGGGCAACCCACTGGCCCGGTGCCAGAGTGACTTCAGGCAATCGTTAACACAGCTCCTGACTTAGGAGTCAAACTGGGATGAAACCTCTCTTCAGCGGAGTGAGTGTCTCCACTCATTGCTGTGACTTTGCTGTCAGTAATCCAGGCGGCTTTAAGTTTTATTCCAAAACTGACAGTTAATTCCAAAATCGATTCACTGCAGAATAAAAGTTGCATAAACAGGAGTACTAGTTGGCAATCAAAGTGATAAGGTCTCTGCTACAGAAGCTCATCCCAACACTCTGCTGCACCATGAAGAATGTGCTCAAGCCAATATCAAATATCAGTTTGCATGACTATCTTCCCAAAAGTGATTGTATGATTGAAGCTACATGACAATATGTTGCATATTCTTGTTTTCTTTTCTAAAAGTCACTGAAGCGCTGGTTCAAAATACTTACTAGTCTCACTTTCTTTAATTACATATTTTCTGTAACCTGATAAACAGTCTAAAGTCATATGTTTGGGTCTGTACAATTACTTCATAGCTCCTCAGTCTTTCCGATAGACATGGGGTAAACAGCAGTATAAATCTAGAAATCTTTTCATTCAACATGGTCAAAGAACATGCCAGACATCACATGTCCAAAGATGAGCTTTCGTCTCTTAAGAGTTGATTATGATCCCCATGTGTGAGTGTGGGTTCTATGCTTATGACAGAGCTAACATCAGGCAGCTTACTGATTTCACATAATCATCTAAACTATATCAATGTTACAAAGTATGTTACTATTATAACAAATTGTTGCTGTGTACAAATATTGATTTCTCTAATTTCAAGTAGCCCTTGCATTTCCCCCTCTCTCCATCTGTCCTCCACCCTAGTCGTCTTGCTAGTTTCACTGTTTGTATCCCTTCATTCTCACCTCTTCCACAGCCAACAATGTACCATTGTGAGCTCCATCTTTCCTGAATTATCGGTGCTGGCTCTGATTTGTTCTGTACCTTTTCATCCCTCTGCTTTCCCTCTCCCCTAACTCTATCTGAAGAAGGGTCTCAACCCGAAGTGTCATCTATTCCTTTTCTTCAGGGATGCTGCCTGACCTGTTGAGTTAACCAGCATTTTGTGTCAATCTACAGTGTGTGAAATGAATGAATGAATGAATGAATGAATGAATACGTTTATTGGCCAAGTATGTGCATATACAAGGAATGTGCCTTGGAAATATTCTATTGCTGGCTGTGGGGTGATGATTACCTATAATTATACGATTACCTACATATCAATCAGATTTTTTTTGTTTATTTCCTTCTGTTTCTATTGATACTTCAAAATATTTTTGTTGATGTATCCTCTTGACTTTTTAAGTACAACTTTCTCATCCAGCTGCTTGGCTTAGCTTTTGAATTAACTGCAATGCTTAGTTTGGAGACTACTTTATGATAACTGTTTCTAGAATTAGAGTGCATTTTAAATAGCTGAATACTTCCTTAAATATTATTGGCAGGGAGTAGCTTAACAGCATGGCAGTTTGCAAAGAATGAATCAACGTTAGCATTGCCATCACACCACAGGTGATCCAATGATGACATAACCCCATCCATACATGCTATTTCAAACACTACAACAGTAGAACTAAAATACATATATATTAAACAATGAAACAGCTCATTGACTGACAAATAAAAATAAATCAAAAGGGCAAGATTGGCATAACGGGTTGCAGGTGACAAATGTCCAAAATCCTTGGGTAGAGGATGAAAGACTAAGTTCCTAGAGTGAAGTTTGTCCCACCAAATCACACGGGTGACTTGAGCATGGAAGGCAGTTATTGTCAGTACATTATTGCTCAAAACTCCTCATTTGCATGGGCATTTGGGGCTCAGCCATACTACTCTTCCACTGACTTGCATCCAATTGTCCTGAAGACCATGTTGCCACAGCCAACCCACAAAGCTGAGGGGTTCGCATGTAGTAACCAGGGCTCCGACACTGGATATTGAAAGAAGAGCTTTGGTCACACAATGGTCCCTGAATGCTAAGTGTGATCTCAATGTCTATGCACCAGGCTGATGGATCTTTGACAGCACTTAATGTAAAAGGCTTTTCAACTTTTTTTGCTGATGATCAGGGACATTTTTTTTAAACTGTATAAATTGATTTAATTAATTTAGGTTTTGAAATAACAGTTAAACACATAATGATTTAAAAAAATTAGGAAACATGTTTAATGGATATAAAATAATTAAAATAAAAGGGAAAGAAAACAAGTCACTGCATTCAATGATCAAGTTAGCAATCCTGTTCAGCCATTGGTGAAGTAGTGAGGGGACAGATATGAAGGGTATGGCTACTCAGCTCAGAACATCCAGTGAGTTCAGTAGTGGAGTGGAAGCTTAACTGCATTGGTATTGGACCTCCAGCACCTTTCCTAACAGCCACAGGTGAGAAAGATGGCAAGTTATGACTTATGCCACCTCAGGTTCTCCAGCAAGTCGCATGCCACCCTGACTTGGAAATGTATCACTATTCCTTTATTGTTGTTGAGTCTTCATTGTGGAACAAAATCTCCAACAGCACCGATGGAATATCTTCACCATCTGGACAGTAGCAATGTCAGAAGATGTCTCAGCACTATTTTCTCAAGGACAATTAGGAGCAATAATTATTGAAAAATGAATTTCCTCCAAGCTGCCGGATTTATAATCTTCTCAAGCCTTATTTACTTCTTACCCCAATTCTTTATTCCCCTGAGTTTGGGCAACAGACTCTCTCCCATTCTTTACCATCATTTTTGATTGTGCCTTTGACTACCAAGGCTCCAATGTCTGGCATTCACTCCCTAATTATTCAACCTCTCCAACCCTTCCCCTTTAAAACTCTTCAAAGACCAATCTCTTCCATCACGTCAGCTGTAGGCTCATCCTCTACTCAATGTCACATTTATCCGCACTCCCATTCAATGACATGTTAACAATTCTGTGGAAATCCAATGCTGCTCTGGCTTTATTAATTTTAAGCTCCATTTAAGCAATCAAAATTTAATAGCTCCTTAAGCGAAGAATGAATTTGTAAGTCTTACCTCGTTCTAAACTGACTGTCACAACATGGAGAGTGAGCATAATGTGTTTTCCTTCAATACTTTTGGCACAGAACTTAATGGACAGAAAGTCACGGAGTACAGGCACTGAATTCTCAGTCAGCATTTGTGCCAGAGGCACTGAGAATGAAGACTTACTCCCAAGTGAATTGAAGAACAGAAAACAAAAAAAGACAATATTGAATGTTTTTTTTACAGAGTTCACAAACAAAGAGAAAAAAGATGGTCTTACGGATAATTGGGAATTATAAAAATGCTGTGCCATTGATTATGTCTGATCTTAATTACCCAATATTGACTAGAAAGGTCTCAGTGAAATCTGAAGAATACATTTTGCTGGAGATAAAATTGGACTGCTCTCTAACTCAGTTTGTCCTCAGCCAAAAAGTTAGAGATTATCTAGCTTCAGCAAGTCAAGTCAAGTCAAATTTATTTGTCACATACACATACACGATGTGCAGTGAAATGAAAGTGGCAATGCCTGCGGGTTGTGCACAAAAAGAATTACAGTTACAGCATATAAATAAAGTTAATAAGTTACTATTAGTGTCGACAAAAATTTAGTCTCTGGGGTTATAAAAGTTGACAGTCCTGATGGCCTGTAGGAAGAAGCTCCGTCTCATCCTCTCCGTTTTCACAGCGTGACAGCGGAGGCGTTTGCCTGATCGTAGCATCTGGAATAGTCTGTTACTGGGGTGGCAGGGGTCCCTCATGATCTTGCTGCTCTGGATCTGCACCTCCTGATGTATAGGTCCTGCAGGGGGACGAGTGTAGTTCCCATGGTGCGTTCTGCCGAACGCACTACTCTCTGCAGGGCCATCCTGTCCTGGGCAGAGCTGTTCCCAAACCAGACTGTAATGTTGCCGGACAGGATGCTCTCTACAGCCCCAGAGTAGAAGCAATGAAGGATCCTCAGAGACACTCTGAATTTCCTCAGTTGTCTAAGGTGGTAAAGGCGCTGCTTAGCCTTACCCACCAGTGCGGCAATGTGCGTTGCCCACGTCAGATCCTCTGCGATGCGGACTCCCAAGTATTTAAAACTGCTCACCCTATCCACAATAGACCCATTTATCTCCAGTGGCGTGTACGTCCTTGGATGTTTAGCCCTTCTGAAGTCCACAATCAGCTCCTTTGTTTTAGTGACATTCAAGAGGAGGCTATTGTCCTGACACCAGAGTGCCAGATCAGCCACCTCCTCCCGGTAGGCCTTCTCATCGTTGTTGGAGATCCGGCCCACCACCACAGTGTCATCAGCAAACTTGATGATGGAGTTTGAGCTGAACCTGGCCCCACAGTCATGTGTGTACAGGGAGTACAGTAGGGGGCTAAGGACGCAGCCCTGGGAGGATCCTATGTTCAGGGTGAGGGAGCTAGATGTGTGTTCCCCCATCCTGACCACGTGGGGCCTGGCAGTGAGAAAGTCCAGGACCCAGGCACACAGAGGGGTGCTAAGCCCCAGTTCCAGCAGCTTCTCAACCAGTCTGCTGGGGACTATTGTGTTGAATGCTGAACTAAAGTCAATGAACAGCATCCTCACGTAGCCCCCCTGGCTGTCCAGATGAGAGAGAGCAGTGTGTAGAACCTGGGAGACCGCATCATCCGTAGACCCGTTCGGACGGTATGCGAACTGTAGTGGGTCCATGTTGCGAGGAAGGAGGGCGCAGATGTGCTTCTTGACTAGCCTCTCAAAGCATTTCATGACAACCGAGGTGAGGGCCACCGGTCGGTAGTCATTTAAACACGCTGGAGAGGCATTCTTTGGCACCGGTACAATGATGGATCTTTTGAAGCATGCAGGGACCACGGACTTTGCCAAGGAGAGGTTGAATATTGTGGTGAGCACTGGAGCAAGCTGAGTAGCACAAGACTATAGTACTCGCCCAGATATACCATCTGGGCCTCCAGCTTTCCTCGTGTTCACACGCGACAGAGCCCACCTCACCTCATGCTCGGACACCGAGAATGTGTGCACATCCCCGGCGGTGGATCCCTCTCCAGCCTCGCTAGCCAGCGCCCCTTCGGTGCTGTTTTTAGACGGCGAGCTGGTGGTGTTACCCGTCTCAAACCGTGCGTAAAAAGAGTTCAGGTCATCAGCTAAGGAGGAGCCGGCACTTCTGGTTGAGGGGGTGCTTGACCTGTAGCTAGTTATAGTCCGTAGCCCCTGCCAAAGGCGCCTGGTGTCCTGCTGCTCCATCTGTGACTCCATCTTGTCCCGGTACCTCCTTTTTGCACCCTTCACTGCCCTTCGCAGTCGGTAGGACTCTCCCTTGTAGTGGTCCATGTTGCCGGATGCCAGACCGGAGTTGTAAGCAGCGGTGCGAGCATTCAAGGCCATGCGAATAGACCTGTCCACCCAGGGTTTTTGGTTAGGGAAGATACTAACCCTTACCGTGGGGGTGATGGTATCGGCTATTGTGGCAATGAAGTCCGTAACCGCTTCCGCAAACTCATTTACGTCTCTGGAACTTGCTTGGAACATGTTCCAGTCGACTTCGCTCAGTGCATCCTGCAGCATGGCCTCTGAATGGTCAGCCCACCGCTTTACGTCCCTCGTCACTGTCGCTTCCCGTACTATCCGTTGTTTGTACTCCGGCAGCAGGAAAATGGCAGCGTGGTCAGATTTCCCAAAAGGAGGGAGAGAAACGGCCTTGTAGCCTTTCCTGAACGGCAGTACCCAAATACGACAAACAATTGAGCTAAATAGATGTACAAGATAAATAATCGCAATATACTTGATCGTAAAATGGCAATAAAACAAAATTGCAGTGGAGGAAATTATTATTGTGTGGGTAAAAAAATTAATTAAACATTCTAATAAGTAGGATATTTGCAATCCAACCTTTTAAGGAAAAACAAATAATAGGTAGTAACTGCTAGAATGGCAGATAAATGCGATTCAATGTGGACAAATGCTAAGTATTTAAAGATGTACCATGTATGGAAGGGTCATTCAATACACTGGTGAGGAAAGATATCTCAAGGTATGGGAAATAAATCTCCAAAACTGTCATCACAATGCTTAGTCCAGCAGTAAAAAAGGTATGCGAGTACTATCAGAGTGCTAGGATATAAATCTATAGCAGTTGAATTGTTGTTGTGCAAAGCAACAGGTTCTATCTATGTATTTCTGGTCATTTCTTTTAAGGATATTATGATCCACCAGAGACTGCAGAGGTGAACAATTAAGATCATGCCAGCCTTCAAACATCCATTATGGAGAAACTCAAAGAAAACCAGTCCTGTTTTCTTTCACAAACAGAAGACATTGTGGTGATCAAATTGTTGAATGGTGATGGAGGTTTTGCTCATCTTTATTACCACGGTAAATGCTTCAAATACCAGAGGCATCAAGATGAATATTTGAATGTTAAAAAGGGAAAAACAAGTCAGAAAACGTCTTAGATATATAGACAGCTTTATGGAATAAGTTACTAGAGGAGACAATCCAAGTAAATAATATAAACGGGTTCAATTGACTTTTTTTTTAAATCTAGAAAGGGTGGAATAAATAAAGCAAAACAAATGCAGAGACATGGGTTAAGATCTAATGACCCTTTCTTGTTCTTAAGAATTCTTTCATTCTGTATGAATTCCAAACACAGAGTAAATCATCACTTGCCATATTAAGGCTGCATTAGATGTACTAAAGTTGAAGATTTTTCTATTAGTAATCCAATGCAATTTCTCAAGACTTTCTGTGCTCCTAGCAACCATCAGAGTCAATTTCATGAAACATCTTTCCTTGTTCCAGTTCTCTCTGGTTGCAACTTGTTGTTCCATGTAATTTTGCAGTGGAAGGGGTGGGAGGGCTGGAGAGCAAAAGCTTTTAACAGCTTTTCATCTGACGTGCAAGTGACTCGAATGAGTTTCATCTTATCACTGTTTTGGATTAGATGAAGAGTACAGAATGGGTATTTACATCAAATAGCCAGGAGCTGAGAAATGCCTTATAACTTGCCATTGCAAACACAGCTGTACACATGCAAGAATATTTTACAATACCAATTTTAAGAATTTTAGTGCCAAATGGATTTCACTGACAATAAATAGTGAAAAAAAGATGATTTTAAATTATAATTAAGATAGTTTAACGAGAGATCTAATTTGGGAAAACATGTTTACATTTCTGTCTCTTATCTGCTGATAATAGACTGATTATTATTTTCGAAGTTGATTAAGGTACAGGGTGTGGGAAGTGCAGCTTATGTGGCAGGGTAACACTCTTGTCATGTGGAGTGTCACATACTCCTCTAAAATTTCCACCACCTCCAACGGGATCCCACCAATAGCCATATTTTCTCATCTCCACCCTTTTCCACCTTCCGCAGAGACCATTCCCTCCGCAACTCCCTGGTTAACTCATCCCTTCCCACCCAAACCACCCATCCCCTGGTACCTACCCCTGCAACCGCAGAATATGCAACACCTGTCGTTATACCTCCTCCCTCGACTCTGTCCAGGGATCCCGACAAACCGGCAGAGGTTCACTTGCACCTTCTCCAACCTCATCTACTGTATCCATTGTTCAAGATGTGGACTCTTATACATCGGCGAGACCAAACGTAAACTTGCCAATCATTTTGCGGAACACCTTCGCTCAGCCCGTGTGAACCAACCTGATAATTAAAGTGCTCAGCATCACAGAGAAACACAGACAAAAACAGTCCCTTCAGGCCCGCTTACTCATGCCGACCAAGATACCCCATCAATGCTGGTCCCACCTGCTTGCATTTGACCCATATCCCTTTTATCCTTTCTTTGTTCCTGCCTCAACTATTACCTAGAAACAGAGAAACATAGAAAAATAGGTGCAGGAATAGGCCATTCAGCCCTTCGAGCCAGCACCACCATTCAATATGATCATGGCTGATCATCCAAAATCAGTACCCTGCTTTTTCCCCATATCCCTTGATTCCTTTAGCCCTAAGGGCTAAATCTAATTCTCTCTTGAAAACATCCAGCGAATTGGCCTCCACTGCTTTCTGTGGCAGCAAATTCCACAGATTCACAAATCTCTGGGTGAAGAACATTTTCCTCATCTTAGTCCTAAATGGCCTACCCCTTGTTCTTAAACTGTGACTCCTGGTTCTGGACTCCCCCAACATGGGGAACATTTTTCCTGCATCTATCCTGTCCAATCCTTTATGAATTTTTCATGTTTCTATAAGATCCACTCTCATCCTTCTAAATTCCAGTGTATACAAGCCTAGTCGCTCCAGTCTTTCAACATATGACAGTCCCGCCATTCCGGGAATTAACCTAGTAAACCTACGCTGCACGCCCTCAATAGCAAGAATATCCTTCCTCAAATTTGGAGACCAAAACTGCACACAGTACTCCAGGTGCGGTCTCACTAGGGCCCTGTACAACTGCAGAAGGACCTCTTTGCTCCTATACTCAACTCCTCTTGTTATGAAGGCCAACATTCCATTAGCTTTCTTCACTGCCTGCTGAACCTGCATGCTTCCTTTCAGTGACTGATGCACTAGGACACCCAGATCTTGTTGTACGTCCCCTTTTCCTAACTTGACACCATTCAGATAATAATCTGCCTTCCTATTCTTACCACCAAAGTGGATAACCTCACACTTATCCACATTAAACTGCATCTGCCATGCATCCGCCCACTCACACAACCTGTCCAAGTCACCCTGCAACCTCATAGCATCTTCCTCACAGTTCACACTACCACCCAGCTTTGTGTCATCTGCAAATTTGCTAATGGTACTTTTAATCCCTTCATCCAAGTCATTAATGTATATTGTAAATAGCTGCGGTCCCAGCACCGAGCCTTGCGGTACCCCACTAGTCACTGCCTGCCATTCTGAAAGGGACCCATTTATCCCCACTCTTTGCTTTCTGTCTGCCAACCAATTTTCTATCCATGTCAGTACCCTACCCCCAATACCATGTGCTCTAATTTTGCCCTCCAGAAATGCTGCCTGTTCCGCTGAGTTACTCCAGCTTTTTGTGTCTATCTCCTGTCATGTGTGTGGCTGTTAAAGAAAGCTTAACTGTGCCTGTTGCTGTAACGTAGAGAAGAGCTCCATACGTTCCAAACAAATGTGTATCTCAAACAGTGAAAAAGATGTTCTTCCTGACACTCCTTTATCTTGAAAGGTTTTGAAAACCATCAGGGATGAAGCACTAAATTCATCCCAATGCATTCAAAGGAGGCCGAGTCACTGTTGCTTGCACAGAGTGTCATCATTTGTCTTGAGAACACAGAGGACAATTATTTCAACCTGTGAAACTGACACCTTGAGCTATGATGTGCACTGCTGCATCAATAAGAACCTATCTCATCATTCAGTACATGTCAGGAGAGCTGAATATCTAACAAGAAGCGTCAGAAAAATGCCAACACTTCATTCCAGTTTTAAAGGGGTAAAGGTAGATTTCCAATATGCCACCTCTACGGCAGGCTTTGCAGATTGGATAGGCATCACTGAAACTGTATGCTTAAATCAATTGAAGTCACAATTTGGGGTTTTCATAACAGGCCACAGATGCACAATGTCAGTCTCACTAATTTTCATGAAGAGGTACCTTTACAGACCCACCCAATTTCAATTCCTTTGATGGAAAATCAGAGCATAATATGGACAGACAATCCAATATTCCCCATTTGTGCCAATATTAAAATTATCCTACCAGCTTTGTGCAAGAGCTTGTTCATCACTTCTTGGAGCAGAATTAGGCCATTTGGCCCATCAAGTCTACTTCACCATTCAATCATGGCTGATCTATCTTTCCCTCCCAACCCCATCCTCATGCCTTTGCACCATAACCCCTGACACCAGTACTAATCAATTGACACCCTTATTATTCAAGCATAATTTAAAATCTACCAAACAAATTTCTCCACTGTGAACATCCAGGGACATAAAACTTATTTATGTAGATAAATGAGGTGGAGTTTTAGTTGGTCCAAAAGATTTGACATTGAACTGTCGTGACCAAACTTCTCCCATGTTTCGACGGTTCCATGTGTAGTAGTTGGGATGTTAAATATAGACATGTCCATTCACTTGGAACGATCATTCAGTGAATTGATTGCTCATGCAATGAACCATATTGTAATTAAACCTTTAATTAAAAAACAAAATAATAATCAATTAATTGGCATAGACATTACATGCATTCAGAGGAAAGTCTGAATCAAGTCAGGGGATGCACATCCTTGAAAGACAGACCCGTCTTTTACAGATTTCAAAATGGTGCTAATTATGAGCAGGGATGACCAAGATTGCATCTTGAAAAATCCAGTGTTTGTTCACTGGAGTTATTCTTCCATGGAGCATGGAGTGTGGTCTCCAAATTTCAGTCATTCCCATGCAAAGGGTTAATTTTATATTCCTTGTGCATTGCTACCCCAGATGGCTTTGGGATTGTTTTGTCGATCTTTTCATCCACACACCTAGACGACAGTCTGGTTTGTTCCCCAGTTTCCTGATCACCCTTCACTTCTGTTCTCACTTATGGCTCCCTTTCAACTCTCCTGATGTTTATCTGTTATCCTTCATCAGCTTCTACCTCATCTGAGATGACAATTTTGGCCTAGACTGGGCAATCTGATGCATGTTGTGAATGGGGATTTTCATTTGCATAAAGGAGTTTGCTAAATGAAGATAATCACAATCAGCAAATGCCAGAATGGCCTCTTTAGGCAAGTTAGAAATGGGAAAGAGCAACGAGGTATTATCAACAAGTTGGATCTTGGATCAGGGAGCTGCAGATTAATGACATAATGGCATTCAGGAGGCATCAGTGGCAGGAAGGAAAGCCTTCAAGGGACTCTTTCTGATTAATTGATAAACAAAGATAGGAAGAAACAGTTGAATAGAAGAGATGAACCGTTTGGGCCAGTGACATTTAGTATCATCACTATCATCAGAAGAGGGGGGGGGGGGGGGAGGGAGAGGTGTCACAAAAACTTCTGATTATGTAAAACAGATTTCTGAGATACGAAAGATTGAAAATCCCTGACATAAATAATTTGTCGTAGATCTCTTTCAACTATGAAATTAATTTTGTATTGGATTTATAATATTATGGCTAATTTCCACCCAAATTGTTGAATTTTATGACATTCTCGGAATATACAGAAAATGCTGTCATGTGGTTCTCTTCGAAACTAATGCTCATATTTGGAGTGCAGTTTGTAGCAAAGTTTAGGGAAGAGAATGTGTTCTGTGAGACGCAATTGACTCATTTATTTTAGATAGTTTTATGGTTCTATTAAGGTAATGAGAAAGAAATGGTATATGAGAATATTCTGCTCCAGTGTTATTTTTGTCAAACTATTTAACACAATAAATTTAAGCCAATCTTTAAATACATCTTACAATTTTATTCCAGTGCTTTTAACATTACAGATGCCAAATAGATACCAATGTTTCCCAACCAGCAGAGTACATGTTCCATGACGTTTTGATCACCAGTCCCTTGCGATGCACCTAAACCTGGCAGAAATTACTTTTGAAAGGGGGAGTGAAAAGTTCAAGCTGAAGCAACCAGCACTGATTCATCACTGGAAGACTCTGGCAAGTCAGAATGTGGAGGGGGGGGGGGGGGGTGATAGAATTAGGAGTGGGGAGGGGGAAAAAAGCAGGAAAGCAGGCAAACAAAGTATCCCGTGTAGGAAGGAGCTGCAGGTGCTGGTTTACACCGAAGACAGACACAAAATGTTGGAGTAACTCAGCGGGGCAGGAAGGCATCTCTGGAGAAAAGGAATGGGTGGCATTTCATGCCAAGAGCCATTCCTTTGAACAAAATATCCTTATGGAACTCCACAGAACAGGCTTGTTTCATCAAGGATGAAAATAATTTTCATTCACATCCCTTATGGGCAACTTCATGGACTCCCAATCTGATAAATGCACTGGGACCCACATGTAGAGAAGGGAATCTAAAGGCAATATCAAATAATGATAATCCCCACATACCATGGGTGAGCTGCTCTCATAATCATTCAGTGATCTGCGTGGCAATGGTGATCCAAACTGCAGGGCCCAAACCTATGAAACCGCACATCTTTGGGATGTGGGAGGAAAGTGGAGCATCCGGAGGAAACCCCATGCAGTCAGAGAGAATGTACAAACTCCACATAGACAGCTAGACGCCAGGATTGAATCTTGGTCTCTGACATAGTGAGGCAGTGGATCTACCCGCTGTGCCACTGTGGTTTGGTGAAGCACTTGGAACCATTTTGATTTATGTTGGGGTAGATCATCTGCTGCCTCAGAATCACAGTTACATTGTTTTACAGATGTGCCTCTGGACATGACCTTCTACTGGGACCCTGGAGGGTGCAGAGAAGGGGCTGTCTCAACACAGACAGCCAGCTTTACCCAGAATGGCACTAGCAGTCAGAGGGACCTTGCCCCCAGTCTCACTGACAGTCTGGGTCACCATTATCACAGAGATTATGAATGCCATTGACACTTATGAAAATTCAGCAACACGCTGGACTTTGCAAAAATAATACTTAATGTACTTTTTTGTACATTTAAAACAATAAAAAGTGGTAACAAATATTGACAAAATAAATAAAAAGCTCCAGCTCTAGTAATCTCTCATGCTGCAGCTGAAATCTTAAATATTTCAATGGAGATTGCAGGACTTGGAATCTAACGGCATAGTTTGTGGTTAAGAGGCTCCATCCGTCGGAGCTGGGAAGCCTGTGGAAGTTCACACTGCCTGTTAGACTCCATGAGGAGTCCCCTGGTGCAGCAAAGGGGCAGCTGCAGCCCAGATGATGGAAAAGATGCTGGCGCTGCCTTGGGTCCAGGTCAGCAGCAGGCACCAAGTTTTCTACAGAGAAACATGAAAGGCAGTCCCCTGCTGACATGAAGTTTGAGTGTTTTTTCAGACTTATGCACCAGAACAATTAAATCCTTACTTGCTGCACCTTTACAGGCCCATGAGGCACAACAGCACAACAATAAGTGTACAATAACTAATCTATAATTCTCAGTAAACCAGACACAAGAGAAAAAGCCAAAGTACATAGTGACCTTAGCAAGGCAAATCCCGTTGTCAGTGTTGCTTCATGGATCTTATATTATGACTTTGTTTTCTAAATAATAAGTGGATTACTGTAAAAGTAGCATAAAGTGAATCAACAAAAATCAAAGAGGTTCCAACTGCTTCAGCAAACCATGGAGGCACAGTGGGGAGAGCCGCTACCTCACAGCGCCAGAGACCCGGGTTCAATCCTGACCACAATAGCTATCTGTATGGACTTTGCACATTCTCTCTCCCTATGACTGTGTGGGTTTCCTTCGGGTGCTCTGCTTTCCTCCACATCCCAAAGACGTGCGGACTTATAGGTTAATAGGCCTCTGTAAATTGCCCCTAATGTGTAGGCAAAGTGGGATAATATAGAACTAGTGTGAATGAGTGAGCAATGGCTGGTGTGGACTAGGTAAGCCGAATGGTCGTTTCCATACCTCTCTAATCTAAACTTTGTTTTAAATAACCCAGCTTCCTTTTCTAATTTCAATTACATCCTGCAAATGTCATTTTCATTAATATTTAGAAAAATATGTAGAAGGTCAAATTCAATTTGAAGACCGAAAGTTCATTCCTTTAGTTACATAGCGGATCTCACGTGCAAGCCGTGAAATGACTACTGTAAAGGTACAGACGTCCCTTAATCATCCTAGACAACTGCCTAAAATCAGTACAAAGATAAATTAGATGAATAAGATGTATAATCAAATTTGCAACCCACTCCTGAAATAGCAACAAGTAGAGCAATTGGAGGAACTCGACAGATTGGGCTGCATCTGTGGAATGAAATGGACAGTCAAAGTTTTGGGTCAAAACCTTTAATCTAGACAAGACTAGTTTAGATCAAGGGTCTCTACTCCAAATATTGACTGCCTATTTACCTTCACAGATGCTGCCTGACCCGCTGAATGACTCCAATGTTCTTGCTATTGTTGCTATGGACTCCAGTATCTGCAGCACATTGTGCATCCAATCCTGAAATACCCTTGAGCCAACTCTTAATTCATCACTTCTTAAGCTCTCTCAGTAAACCATGTCAGAAGCCACGAGAAGCAGCACTAGGTGCTAATTAAAGACCCTCACCTTCATTAAGGTAAAACTCTGATAAATCATCTCCAGTTAGAGTGCTTTCCGGATCAGATTTTGACAATTTTGGCCACAGTAGATCTTTGATGAAGTAACGGAGAGGGTTTCACAAGGAAAGTGAAGCTGGTGTTATGCAAATAGACTTTCAAAGGGCATTTGATAAAGTACCAGATAATAGACCTGTTGGCAAAATTAAAGATAATGAAACTAAAGGGTAATTGACAAAATGGAAATGAAATTGGCCAAGGAACAGAGAGAAGAGAGTGGTGCTGAACAATTGTTATTACACAGCAGGGAACTTTTCAGTGGTATTGTGTACAGATTTATCTTTAGACAAATGCTCTTTCATAAATATTAGTAACCTGGGATTGGTTATAAAGGACAAAATCTTAAAGTTTACAGATGGTGAAAATTCATATGTGGTAAGAAATTATTGTATATTGATGTATTTTGGAAGGTCGCAAACACGCTGGTTAACTGAGCAGACGTATGACAATAGAATGTAAGGAAGATACCTGAAGAACCAGCATATGTTGTAGACAAAAGGAATTGCATACTGTCGGGTTCCATAACACTGATTTGGGAATAGCTATTGCCAAGAATGCAAGATATTGCAGAGTTAGCCTAGATATAGCCTAGTCCATCACACAGATTAGTCATCTCACCATTGACTCCATCTACACATCACGCTGCCTCGGAAAGGAGACAACACCAGCAAAGACATTCCAACCCTGTCATTCCTCCTTCTCCCTGCTCCCTTACGGCAGAAGATACAGAAGCTTGAAAGCGCGCACTACCAGACTGAGGAACAGTTTTTTCCCCTATTATCAGGCTTCTGAATGGTCCTTCCATAAGCAAGGGCACATCCAATTCACCTCCAAACCTTTGCGGACATTGGACTTTGTCTGTGGAACTGGTATGCTCCAATGCCAAGAATTATATTCTGCACTTTGTAGCTTCCCATTTGCTCTACCAATTATACTCAATTTGGCCTGCTTGTACTTACGCATGGTATTATCTGATTTGTTTGGATAGCATGTAAAACAAAGCTTTTCATTGTACCTTGATAAACGCAACAATAATAAACCTAAACCCAAGTAGCTCATTTGAGTCAGAAGAATGGGAGGAGGCAAATAAACAAAGTCATACAATGCTAGAAATGGATGCAAAAAAATGAGACAAATAGCCTTTAAAAGTGACTGGTTAATATGAGAAGGCTGTTAAGAGAGGACATTACAAATTTGCCTTTATAAATAAAGGAATCAACTAAAACAAAAGCATGCTAATTATTTATGAAATACTCATTAAACTTCAGCTGGAGATTTGAGTTGAATTCTGGGCCCGAGTGACCGTGAAGAGGGTGCAGAGATGATTTACTGGATGGTACTCAAGAAGAGAGACATCAGATGGGAGTGGAGACCAAGGAAACCAAGGTTGTTGTTCTTATAGGGATGATTGCAAGGGGGTTTGATTGAGGCATGCAAAGTGATGAAAGGCATTGCTAGGATAAAAGTGGCAAAACATTTGTGGATTCTCTGTGAATGCAAGACTTTCCTGTCACAGCCCAAAGGAAAGCTGATAGACTAATTGACCACTGTAAAATCTTTCAGTGTAGATAAGTGACCTTTGAATCAAAGAGGAGTTGATAATCTTATAGAGCTGTATAAAATCAAGAGGGGGATTGATAGTGAAGGCACAGAGTCTTTTAACAAGATGTAGGGGAATCCAGAACCAGAGGACATAGGTTTAAAGTGAGAGGTGAAAGATTTAATAGGAAGCTGAAGCTACCTTTTTGACACAGAGGGTGGTGGGTATATGGAACGAACTGGCCAGAGGTATTCACTGGAATTTAGACTTGCATTCACTGGAATTTAGAAGGGTGAGAGGGGATCTTATAGAAACATGAAAAATTCATAAAGGATTGGACAGGATAGATGCAGGAAAAATGTTCCCCATGTTGGGGGAGTCCAGAACCAGGAGTCACAGTTTAAGAACAAGGGGTAGGCCATTTAGGACTAAGATGAGGAAAATGTTCTTCACCCAGAGATTTGTGAATCTGTGGAATTTGCTGCCACAGAAAGCAGTGGAGGCCAATTCGCTGGATGTTTTCAAGAGAGAATTAGATTTAGCCCTTAGGGCTAAAGGAATCAAGGGATATGGGGAAAAAGCAGGGTACTGATTTTGGATGATCAGCCATGATCATATTGAATGGTGGTGCTGGCTCGAAGGGCTGAATGGCCTATTCCTGCACCTATTTTTCTATGTTTCTCTGTTTCTAGGTAATAGTTGAGGCAGGAACAAAGAAAGGATAAAAGGGATATGGGTCAAATGCAAGCAGGTGGGACCAGCATTGATGGGGTATCTTGGTCGGCATGAGTAAGCGGGCCTGAAGGGACTGTTTTTGTCTGTGTTTCTCTGTGATGCTGAGCATATGCGTGAAAGGGAATTCATGCAGACTGCAGAAAAATAATAGGAGAGAATAGGACCAACAGGATTACTGTTCTGAAAACCACCATAGATCCAATTGACTAAAGGGCCTTGTGTGGTAATAAGTAAATAGGTGGGGGGAAAAGGGGGGGTCAGAGGAGTGAGATTTAAAGTAATTGAAAGGCAAAAGAAGTGTTAGGAGGCAAATTACTTGTTGTACTGGACTGAAATAGGCTGTTTGAAAGGCCCATACAAGCAGAAGCTTTGATGTCTTCCAACATGGAATTAGAGAGGTGCTTGGAAGGGGAACATTTACAGCACTGGCCGGTGAGAGCAATGGCACACAACTAATTTAGTGGCACCATCCTTCCTTCATCTGGTGCCAATCCTTAATGTCTCCCCTGTTCAGCCCCACCAGCAGATGTCAGGCAGTATCCTCAAACATTCAGCTGACAGGCAGAACCGCACCCATCCTAACCAACACAGAAGCACAGCTGGCTATTTTATTTTAGGGACACAATACAGAAACAGGTTCTATGGTCCATTGACTCCGCGCCGACCAGCAATCCCCTCACACTAACAATATCCTACATGCACTAGGAACAATTTACAATTATATCAAGCCAATTAATCTACAGGCCCTGTACATCTTTGGAGTGTGGGAGGAAACTGGTGATCCCAGAGAAAACCCACGCAGGTCACATTGAGAACATACAAACTCCATACAGACAAGCACCCGTAGTCAGGATCAAACCCAGGTCGCTGGGGCTGCACCATTACTGCAGAGTACTGCATGTCTGGTTCTAACACTATTGGCTGCTCCCTCACCTCACCCTGTTGACATGGCCAACCATTCCTTAAATGTAGCCAGGAATTTGCTTTGAAATATGCTAAGTTCATTCTTTTTTTTAAACTGTTCTGTAATTAAAGCACGCAAGCCATAAAACGGATCATGCAGTGCTGACACATGTGTCTGAATGGCAATTTGCTTCCACTTTAATTTTAACCTAATTCACACCTCTCAAAAAATATCGGCAGCATAGTAGCAGGTATGTTGTGTACACAAGCCTATAGTATGGAGAGTGACCCATTGACAATAACATTGCTCATAAAATGCAGATGTGGTGACAGCCTGCCACACTGGGCCTAAGTGTTCCGTGTTTTAAATAAGCAAAGAGGTCAAGACTTTTAGCAGCAGGGAGAGGACCTCCTCATTCCACACCTTGCAGCACCTTGACCTGTACAACTTAAAGGGAAGCTCAATTAATTTTCTCTTTCACATTGGATAGAAAGTAGCAGATGGCAAATGCACTGAGGTTTACAGACCTGGCAGACTTACTGGTGTACTGGGGCTAATTGAATCCACTCACAGCACCTAAAGTGTTCTCCCTCGGAATGTGAGATTGTCCCCAGTCCACGAGGGACTTGGCTCCCAAAATGTTTGCGTAATCTCCCATTTCCAAACACACACAGAGAAAATCCTAATGCCAGAGTTGCAGGCAGCTTGCACAATGTGTTCATTTTGTGCTTGTTGTACTTCAGTCACCCATCAAGTAACTGTTTTCGATCATGAACCATCCCCCAAACACATGACTTCAATTCCATTGAGAATTCAACACACCAGAGAACACGCTCATGTTAAACAATCCTGGCGTTGATGAAAGTTGGCCTTTCCTTAAAATTTATATAGGACTTCGAGACAGTGTGTTTTTACATATAGTAAAGATAAATTTTCTATGAAAGAGTTTATTTGATAAAATAAGGAAATCCTTCTCAACATCCTTCCTAAATTATTCAAATTACAAACTGGGATTGACTTGTTACAAAACCAAGTGTTGTATGTGGCTCCGATACTTTTGAAATTAAACTTCAATTAAAATGCTACGAGAACAAACTGTAATGTAATCCCTTCCGCTAAAAACATGGGCATTCTTTTACAAATAATTTGTCAATTTCATCTTCCAAGTTTTGTCATCAAGCCAACATTTTGACACCTTGTATTTTATTTTAATGCTAATTATTAGAATTATTTTACCAGGAGGGGACAAACGCTGTTCTTGACTCACTGTGCTGAAACTTTGTTGAATAGCTTGATTAATTAAATTAACCTGCCATTTCTTGTCTGGGACCAGGATCTTACAAGTAACTTTCTGTCATGTTTTGTCACTTACTGTGACCACTGAAGAATACTAGCAATCTAAATAATGTCCTGAGGTAGATACACCAATAATTAAACACATGGTGACTTTTTATGATGCCAGGTTAAAGAAGGAATCAATATCCAATCATGGCAGAATTAGATTCAATGCAAGTCTCAACTTCCAAAGAATAGAAAGGGGCAATTAATATTTTCACCTGCACATTTCAGTCCTCTGTTCTAATATTTAAATTTGAATAAACAAGGAGTCCAAATCTTGAGGGAAGCAAACCAAATGTACTTGCTACTTTTCAGACTGTGTATATCCATCTTTATATTTTTTTAATAAAGTGCAGACTGTGGGATATTTTCCATGTGTAAACTATGAGACGGAGTACAAATGATCTGCAATTGTCAAACATTGTGGCTAATTTATAAATTAATCAAGTAATGAATCCAAAATAAAGCTTAAAAAAAATTTGTACATACAAAACAACTGGAAGCAAAGGGAAGTGACAGACAGAAAACTGTTAGTTCCCTAAATTGGGCATGTGCCATGTGTCAGAAGATAACAAATGGTAGTGTGCAGATCAGAAGGGTATTGTGGTCTCTTTAAAATATACTTTGGGCTGTTTGCTTATTCACTGCCACAAACATTTATTCAAATTACTCTGCCTTTTCACTAATGAGGAATGAACTGAATACAACAGGATGATTTTGACAAATTAAACTGTGATTTGCTGAACTACTGAAGTGGAAGAGAGACAGTTTTAACTATTCTAATTAAATGAGCTTACAGCATTTATTTTAATGCACTGAAATCAGCCATATGAAAAAAAATGAACATTTTAATTTGTTTTACCATGACATTTTGAGTAATTTCCAATTTTGGGAATTACTGCAGAAACAAATCCCACAAAGACATCAACAACTGATTTTTTTTTAAAAATCTATGTGTTCCTTGCTCACTACAGTTTCCAACTGAAAAACCATTCAAACTTTTGCAGTATAAATCCTTGGCACCAAATCTCTGTGTCTTGTACAGTCTGACACATAAATCGCAGCATTTGTTGTGTAATATAAAAAGAAATCTAAAACTAAATTGGTTTGGAAAGTTCAATCATTACTCGTCACTGTTCATGCAACATCCTGATTTCATTATTTTTTCCTCTACAATGTGATTTCATCACTGAAGTCATCTCTGATTACTGCCAGTTAATTTCCTTCAATGAAGGAAAATCTCTGCAGCAGAAACTTTGTTTTTCATTTTCTCATCCATTTTTGGAACATCATTGTGTTGAATTAGATATTTTAACAAAAAGTATATTTTATTATTTCACACTGATTCAACTCATGACTGATATATACTTAAAAAATATACCCTGATATATGCATAGAGATGAATGTCATAAACATATTTTTTGTGCCAAATATATATTTATACTTATTATATGTATATTTATTATTTTGTAGATGAATTGGAAGGGGGAGGTTAATATAACTGCTGTGAATAGGATGAGAACATGTATTGTGAATATTCTCTCAACAGTTAATACAAACCCGAGCTCCAGATAACAACCTGTAAGGTCTTGTGGGTTACCTGAGATTTTATGCCTTGCTTTACAATAAAACTCAATAAATACTGTCAATGTACTTCTCCGTGTTGGCAATATAAACTATATGTCTAAGCCTAGTACATATAAAAAATATAAAATATAAAAGATATAAAATGGATCTTACAATGCACAAAAAGTACACAAGACCTTGTTGAGTTACAGAGGAGGGAAATTTATAAAGGGAACAAACATTTCTTTTTGCCTCAAAGAGGTAAAAGGTAATTTACTATAGTTATTTTACATAGTATTATTATACAAAAGAAAGGTAAAAGTCTATGTGAAAGCTTTACCAATTTGCCCTTAACCTGCAGGTATACATCCTTGTGTCCTTTGCAGTTTCAATATCATATATTGCCGCATTTTTGTAGCAAAGACATAAAGAAAAAGATGACTGCCACTCCATCCCCATTTGATGCATGTTGCCCCAGGTTACCAACATTGGCTGTTTCTCACTCCTGCTTCAGATTATTATGGTGAGCTAAAATGTTGTTATTATTATTATATATATTACGCAGCAAATATTTGTAAGTTTTTGTATGTCTGTGGTATAAAATAAAAGTAGGTTGGAACTTCACATGCCAAAGTGGCAATCTCATACTCCAAGTCGTTGCACGGTGGCAACGTGCAGCTTGAGTGATCAGAGGCATCAACCAAATCAGTCTTTTCCCATTCTTTTCCTCAACTCAGACTGCACAATATGTTTTCCATACTAAATTTCTGCAGCAAAGTGTAGTGTAGCCTCAAATTGTTATAGTAATTTCCCATGCAGTAGAAGAAAAATTATTCTTGGAAAACGTTTCCAAAATTTGATTCCTTTAGACATTTTTCTTTCCTCTTTTATTCAGTTTGTCGTTTTATTTGCTGACTGTTCACCCTCCAGACACACACATTTTTGCTGTGATAAATGTAAAGTTTGCATAAAGGCATGTAGCAGCAGGCAGCCTATTATCATCGCACATTTTGCATGGTTGTTCAAACCTCTGTAGGCTATTTTACCACTAATGGATCCACTGAGAAACAGTGGAGGTTTTTTTTAAATGTCTTTTTAAATGTAAATTCATGTTTCAAAAGTGTGGCTTGAACAAAACACTGATATGATCTAGATCAATCGATATAACCCCTTGAAGGTTTTAAATATCCAGATTTCTATTGTTTTTGTTCAAAAAAATGGACTAAGATCAACTCTGCTGCCTTTTCATACTTAGGAATTCTTCCATTACTTTCTCCCCCCCCCCTTAGAAAATCCTGTGTGATCAACTGGATAAATAAAAATTGAATCTCCAAATACCCATGTATTACTGAATTACACACAATGTTATATTTACTGAACTACTTCAAAATATTCTGATATATATGCGGTCTTGAGAAACTGTTTTCCTTTTTTGTCTCCTGTCATTTACAAATACATTACGAACTTTGTGAAATTCAGGATATATCATTCTCTTTTATTCTCTTCCAGTCTCCTGCGTTTCTTTTGTCCACGTCAAATAATTTAAGATACATTCAAGAGGAAGATAAAGCTCGCCAAATAAGCAGGCAAAGAAAAACATCAGGCCCCAACAGTTTCTAGAAATCACATTTTCCTGATTTTTAAAAGCATTTTCAGCAATTTATAACATTTAATTATAGTGTGTCTTATGCAAAATAGACATCTGTTAATGGCATGGATGAAAATGAAGCCACCACTCCCTTAATTGTAAATAAATACTTGTTTGACCAGAATGTGTCCATTGCTATGTTCATGGGGCATACTGTATACATATACAGAAGTAGTGGGCACACGACAGGAATTCATGAGGAGAATTTCCCATTCACCCACTCCTTGCTACGTATCTGTGTCAGACAAGACAAAGAAAGAAAGTTCGTAAGTGGAAACAAACAGAAAACTAATGGAACTATCGAGTTAATTTTGCCTCAGGAGCAATGATATTGTGAGAATATAACTGCCAAGTGGAGATGTGACAAAGAGAGAGACTTAGAACAAAACCAATCTGTCAGGTCATGGGAGCTGGGCAACTTGTCTGACAAAGAGTACAAATGGGGAAGGGAAAGAGGGGAATGGGGAATAAGTATCATTCAGGTTGAGTATAGGAAATATTTAAGTGAAGCTTGTCATACGGTATTACAGCTGGATCTGTGATACACATATGGTAATTGAATTGGAACCAAAATGCAACAAAATATTTCAACGCCTCTGAAAGCCAAGCTGTCTGTTTTTGTTAATTTAGCCCACAGTCAGTAGTTTGAATGATTCAAGCATTTTAATAATATACAGAAGAACACGTTTCTAGAGCTTGACATCAGCAATTAACATGGAGGATGAGTATGTAGAATCATAAATCTTTGCAGTAATCATACCGCAAACTGTGGGAGAGACAGGTGTGGCTTCCTTTAAACTGCATTCAATTTGGCAGCTTTTTGTCTCATAATTAAGCAATAATGGACAAGTGGGAGTACTGTGGGTTGTAATTGAGGACAAGCAGATTGACTGAAGGACAAGTGTGTAAGTCGAATTATTCAATCAAACTGCCTTTTCTCAGTTACGACGTAGCGTACTCACGATTGCAAATCGCTCAACTTTAAAAATGGTTATGGCTTTTTGTCTGTATTTTTCCATATTTTAATCATTATTTCTTTCAGCAAATATTTTTGTTCATAGAGATTCCCAATCTTACCTCCCTCCCTCCCTCACAGACACACGCAAACATCTTTGACAGAAGTATATAATTGAATTTGCCAACAGACCAATCATCCTTCACTGGTGCACTGCAAGACAGGAGGAAGAGAAAGGGGCTGAGCTGCACAAAGGGGCAAGCACAATGAGGCAGAGTAAAATTTTATCACCCACTTACACAATCCATCCTCCGCAGTACAGTTATAAATATTCTCCATAGCAATGTCCCATCATGCTCCAGCAGCTGTGGATTCACTTAATACAAATAAAAAACCTATTTGGCATCTTCAATATTGTTACAACAATGTGAAATTGCATTTTAGTTCAATTGATGTAATGAAGGTTTGAGATAAAGTACTCAAGATCAATTAATATTTACTGACCTTTTGTCGGGCTGAAATTAAACAATGTAATCAATGCTTGTAGAGAATGCTGCAGTAACAAAGTCTCTTTTGCTGTATAAGGAACCATTTGAACCAATGCAACTTCAATCAGAATTTAAATTTTTATCATGATAAATAGATATCCAGTTTGTTTTTGTATCAAAAAACTTAACTTCATTTTAACCAAGGTAAAATAAATATATAAAGACCATGTCAGAATTAATTGGCAGCAGATGCTGCTTACTGCAATTGTAATGATTAAGGAGAAATCGATCAGTGCAGAGGTTAATACCTGTTGTATACCCTAAAACAGTCAGTATATGTAAATGGGGTAAATGAATGGGAAAATGTGACTACTATTTAAGAAGCGAGGAAGAGAGAAAATAGAGGAACTTACCAACTGCACATTAATGATAGGGAAAATGTTGGAATCTATAATAATGTGATAACAGTACATCTCGAAATGAACAAAAGGATTGAGCAGAATCAACATGGATTCATGAAAGGAAAATCATGTTTGGCTCATCTGTTCTTTTAGGATAGAAAAGATATAATAGGATAGTTAAAAGGGAACCTGTGGATGTAATGTATCTAGATTTTCAGAAGACTTAAAAAAATCTAACTACGTTATCTGATTGGAAGTCTATGACCAGTGTTGTTCCACAAGGATCATTGTTGGGACCACAGTTGTTTGGGATTTATATAAACGAGTTGCACGAAAAGGTAAGTGGGCTGATCAGTAAGTTTGCAGATGATGGAAACATTTGCAGAGTTATGACGAAGGTTGTTAAAGGATACAGCTTGATATAGACCAATGACAAATGTGGGCAGAGTAGTGGTAGATGACGTTTAATCCGGACAAGTGTGAGATGTTGCATTTTGGGAGGTCAAATGCAAGCGGAAAGAATACGGTAAATAGCCAATACGGTGTATTGATCTACAAAGGGATCATGGGGTGCAAGTCCATTGTTATCCGAAAGTGACTATGCATGTAGATAGGATGGTAAAGAAGGTCAAGCCACATTTGGAGTATTGAGTAGCGTTCTGGTTGGCGCACCATAGGTCTATTAGTGCCGTTAATAATCCTATAGTGCGCCAACTATAGAGCCTCTATTTTCTAAAGTTTAAAAATGTGAGGGGCGATGTTATTGAAACAAAAAAATCTTGCAGAGCGCAACAGGCGAGGCATTTCTCTTGACAGAGTCTAGAAGCAACGGTTACAGTCTGAGAATTACGAGTTGCCCACAGAGATGCAGCATTTCAATGCTGCTGCCTCCCAGCTCCAGGACTCGTGTCAATCCTGAGCTCTGGTGCACAATCTCCATATCCATGTTCCCCAGAGATGCTGCCTAACCTGCCAAGTTACTCCTGTCCTTTGTGTCCTTTTCTGCAATTTCTCTGCTTTTTCCTTCCATACCCCCAAAGGCAAGCTGGTAGGTTAATTGGCTTAGTGTATGCAAATTTAAAAAATGAAACAAAAGAGGAAGCAGGGAGTCACGGGGGAAAAATACATTGCAGAAATATAGGGGAATTAGGCAACGGGAAATTAGAGAGTGGAATGCTGAGATGGGAGTGACATGGCCTCAATGGACCAAATGGCCTCTTTTTCACTCAATAACATTTTTGTACCTTACTTCTAAAATTTAGGACCAAGATGACATTTCTTCACTCAAGGTTTCAGATTCTCTACCCTGTAGAGTTGTGGTAGCTCTGTCATTGAGTTCACTCAAAACAGCAATGGATAGATTGCCGAATACTAAGGAATCAAGAGAAATGGGGATGGTGCTGGAAATTGGAGCCAAGGTAGATCAGCATGACCTTGATGAGCAGGTACAGAGTCCCTGATGTTACACTCTCCTGATTAAGGTACGTGCTTGATTAATCTAACACCGTGAATACTTTATTTCAAGTGACACTAGAAAGTCTGTGATAGAAGTGCAAAGCTGGCAAGAAAGGATCTAAAATAGACGAACTTGCACTTTTATTACCCCCACAGAATGCTAAATGTTTGTTCATTACTTCATAAAATTAACATAATTGTTACATTTGAATTTGAAAAGTAATCTCTACAAGCAGAACATTAATTGCAAATGAACTGAACTGTGAATGTTATCTGTAGGAAAGTAGATGATTACACATCCCCCACCCCCATATAAATAACGTATTTGAAATAACATTTCATTGTTATGTCCCATTTCCATTTTTCTCGATCTCTCCAATTCACTCAGCTTGTTGACATCATCTTGATTTTTATTTTACATCCAATCCACCTTCCTCCTCACCATTCTACCAGTGTTTATTGTATGGCAACTGCTGTGCTCTAGGCCACTTGAACATGCAGAGAGTGGTGATCACGACCCAGTCCATCACAGGCTCGTCACTTCCTTCCATCCAGACCACCTTTACAAAGCGCTGCATCAAGAAGGCTGGAAGTATCATCAATAGTTTCTATCACACTGGTCATAACCTTTTCTCTCTTCTATTATCTGGGAGAGATATAGGAGTTTGTAACCTCTGAGAACCAGACTTAAGAACAGCCTCCCTCCCCCCCCCCCCCCCCCCCACTGAAAGCAGACACCTGAACCAATCACCTCTTTCATATCACTCTCCCAAATGCTGCTGCCATGTAATCTTTCTTAGTTCTACCACTTAAAGTTATTCCATTATTGTATTTTTTGTACTTCGTGGATTTTGCTCTACATTCTTTCACCATTCTGTTCTGCACTCATATTTATTGCTGTATTGATCATTATTGTATATCTACTATTTATTTTGTGAACAAAGAATTTAATTGCAGCCGGAGTCTTTGACAGTAAATTAATCTGAATCTGACCGAGAACAGAACTTTGGCTGTTCCATCTACTTTATTTTGCTCAAAAATGTCATTGATGCATTTAAAATCACTAGATAAGTAAATAATGGAGTAACAAATGGAGGCTGATGCTGATGGGTTAGTTCCATGAGGTTTAGGAATTGTTTGATCAGGAGCAAAGCCCTATTGGGACAAAATGTCTGTTTCCTGATTAAAATATGGTAATTGTGCAACGCATGCTACTTTAGTGGTCAAATTAATCTGAATTTATAACCAGTAGAGCAGCAAGCTTAAATATAGGTATCAGTCAGTGTTATATAGCACAGAAACAGGCCCTTCAGCTCAACTTATCCATACCAACCAAGTTGGCATATTGGGCTGGTCCCATTTCCCTGTATTTGACCCATAACTAAACTCTTCCTATGCATATATCTGCCCAAATGCCTTTTAAAAGTCCACTTCTATAGCTTCCTCTGGCAGCTCATTCTCAATGCAGTCTACCTTCTGAGTGAAAATGGCCACTCTTAAAACTCTCTCCTTGAGTTTTGGAATGTTCTATGCTGGGAAAAGAGTCTGTGAGCATTTACTTTATCCATGCCCCTCATGAGTGTGCACACCTCAAAGTCACCCCTCAGCCTCCTAAGCTTCAAAACATAAATGCTAGCCGATCCAATCTCTCCCCATGACTCAAGCTTGGAAATCCAGGTGACATCCTGGTGAATTTCCTTTGCATCCTTTCCAACTTAATAACATCCTTCTTATTGCTGGGTGACCAGAACACACACAGTATTCCAAGTGTGGTCTCACCAATGACATGCATAGTTGCATCACGGTGTCCTGTCTTTCATGCTAATACCCTTCCAAATGAAGACAAGGATGCCACATTATTCACCACAATCTCCACTTGATGCACCTCTTTGAGAAACAATCCCCTTTCTATTCTGCAACACTCTCCAGGGCTCTATCATTTACTGTGAAAGTCCTGTCCTGGTTTGACATACCAAAGTACATCACCTCCCTCTTGTCAGAGTTAAAATTCAATTTGCCATTACTTAGCCCACTTTCCCAATTGATCCAGATCCTGTTGTAAACTTAGATATTTTCCTTACTGTCAACTATATCACCAGTTTTGGTGTCATCTGCAAGTTCACCAACGGTGTTAAATGCATTGGCATCCAGATCATTAATGTGGATAACAAACAACAGTGGACCCAGCACTGACCCCTGTGGCACTCCACTTGTCACAGGCCTCCAATCAGAAAACAACCCTCCTCAGAGAGATACAACCATGCAAAGTTTAATATTTTCATTGGATGCACATCCTTGAAACAATGCCGAAACAGAATGGTATTGTTATAAGTTTAGTTTAGTTTAGAGATACAACGCATAAACAGCTCCTTCGGCCTACCAAGTCCACATTGACTAGCGATCCTGTACACTAGCACTATCCTATACACCAGGGACAATATTGTTTACAATTTTTACCGAACCCTACTAACCTACAAACCTGTGCATGTTTGGAATGTGGAAGGAAACCAGAGCACCCGGAGAAATCCCATGCAGGTCAGGGGGAGAACGTACAAACTCCATACAGACAACACCCATAGTCAGAATCAAACCCGGGTCTCTGGCGCTGTAAGGCAACAATTCTACTGCAGCGTCACTGTGCCACCCTGTCCGGCATATTAATCGAATACTTTAGTTTATCAGGTGTCTGCCATCATGTTTCGCCAGCCAGAGAATTCCATCCTATTAGGATTGTGTTTACCTGAGTGCATACACTCTCCACACTAACATATCCCATTAATTCGCTACCAGACATTCATGATGTAATTTAGTAACAAAATAGGCAATGGCAAGGAAGCTTTGCCTCAGTTTATCCAGCTGGGACAATCATAACTGTAAATATGTGTTCTCAGAGTACTTAACCTCCAGTAAAATAATCCATTATAGATTGTGGAGGTTGATAAACATGAGACACAAAGTGGCTCCTCCATGAATGTTTCACAAAGACTGCCACTGAAACCTCCTACAAATATTGTTGCAGCTGAAGGAGCTCATGACACTATCCTTAAAGTCATGACAACCTTAAAGCAACAATTATTATTCATAACCAACATTACATACATTACACTATTTTACATTTAAGAAAATAAACATTAAAATTTGACATTTATAATATTTACAGCCGAGTGGCTGTTTTTCACATTCTATGAGTTTTGTAAGTGTTGCGATACTTTGGCTGATGTCACAAGTTTATCTTGAATTGTTAAAAGTACCATCCATCTCCCAACATAACAATGTTGTCTCATTGATTATTGTCCGAAACATCGTGTCAGACTTTCACGATTAATAGTCGGGTTCTCCTTAGATCTTCGCTGTTCTCCATCTTCTTTGCAGTTGTCGATGGAACTGACACTCTACCAATCACCACAATGCTGGAACCATATTCTGTTGAAGGGTCTCGACCCGAAATGTCACCTATTCCTTTTCCCCAGAGATGCTGCCTGACCAGCTGAGTTACTCCAGCATTTTGTAAATATCTTTGGTGTAATCCAGCATCTGCAGTTCTTTCTTACACTATATTTTGTACTCTGTATCTTTCCCTTTGCTCTACTGAATTCGGCTCAGCAATCATTTCGCTGAACATCTCCACTCAGTCTGCCTAAACCTATCTGATCCCCCAATTGCTAAACATTTTAACTCCCCCTTCCCATCCCACACTGACCATTCTGTCCTGGGCCTCCTCCATTGTCAGAGTGAGGCCCAGCGCAAGTTGGAGGAACAGCACCTCATATTTCACTTGGATAGCTTTCACCCCAGCAGTACGAACATTGACTTCTCTAATTTCAGGTAACCCTTGCTTTCCATCTCTCTCCATTCCTCCCCTTCCCAGTTCTCCAACCTGTCTTATAGACCATGGGCCGAGGTGCCTTTTCGTTTCATGTTGTGACCCACATCCCATATCTACCTGTATTTATAACATATTGTGTAAAAATATTATAGAAATTATATCTGAAACTCGTCAAGAACAAAACCTGCACATATTTTTAAAATATGGAAAAACCTCAAATCTTGTCAATTTTCCAAGTAGTAATTGTCCGATCAAAGTAGGTTTGTCATTAAGTCGGATGCCAATTGACCAATTGCGCGCTTTGTTTCAGGCTAGCTAGGCAGGGAACCCACGGGGATCATGGCGGAGAGTATTTTGTCTATCTTCGGTTTAAACCAACATCTGCAGTTCCTTCCTACACACTGGCATTAAGGAAGATGGTTGGGGTGATTGAAGATCATCTCACCCACAGAACGTCTCTGCAGGAGTTCCTCAGCTTTGTGTCCAGGGCTCAGCCACATTCTGCTGCTTCATCAATTACCTTTCTTCAGCCGTAAGGTCAGAAGAAGGGATGTGCGCTGATGATTGCACAATGTTCAGCACCATTTATGACTCCACAGATACTGCAGCCATTCTATGTCCAAATGCCGAAGGATCTGAACCATGTTTGACAATAGGCTGATAGGCGGCAAGTAAGATTCACCCACACAAGTACCAGGCTGTGACAATAACAAACGAGAAAACCCAACTATCATCTCCTGACATTCACTGGGATTTATTTAACCGAATCCGCAATATAGATATCTGGGGATTATCATTAACCAGAAACTGAACTAAATTAGCTATTTACACAAAGTGGATAAAAGAGCAGGTTAGGGGCTAGTAATCTTGCAGCAAGCAGGGTGGCATGGTGGCACCGCAGTAGAGTTGCATTTGCAGCACTTGTACTGCCAGAGACCCAGTTCAGTACTACGGGTACTGTCTGTATGGGGTTTGTACGTTCTCCCCGTGACCTGCGTAGGTTTTCTCTGAGATCTTTGCTTCCTTCCCACACTCCAAAGACGTACAGGTTTGTAGGTTAATTGGCTTGGTATAAATGTAAATTGTCCCTAGTGTGTGTAGGATAGTGTTAATGGTTTGGTATAAATGTAAATGTAAATTGTCCCTTGTGTGTTTAGGATGGTGTTGAGGAGCGGGAATCGCTGGTCGGTGCGGGCTCGGTGGGCCGAAGAGCCTGTTTCTACACTTAATCTCTAAACTAAACTAAAGCAAGCAACTGCCCTCCTAACTCCCTAAAACCTGTCCCCCATCGACAAAGCTCAAGTCGGGAGCATGATGGAATACTCTCCATTTATCCAGATGAGCACATCTTCAACAATACTCAAGAGCCTTGATACCAAACAGGACACAGTGGTTCTCTTAATTGACACCCATTCACATTCATCCTCTCACCCCACCCCTGACACAGAGTGGCAACAGTTTGCACCATAAGCAGGATGCTCTGGAGCAAGTCATTGAAACTCGTGAGAAGGCACCTTCCAAATTCATAAGAAGGACTAGGGCAGCCAAAGCATGGAGACACCATCACCTGGAAGTTGCCCTGCTAGCCAGACACCATCCCCACTTGGAAACGTGTCGCTGTTCCTTCACTGTTGATGGGTCAAAGTTCTGGAACTCACTCACTCACGAACAACACAAGGATTGCAGCGATTCAAGAAGCCAGCTCACCTGCACCTTCTCAAGAGCATCTAGAGATGAGTAATTCAATGCTGGCACAGCCTGTGATGCTCACATCCCTTGAATGAATGTATTAAATAAAGAGTGCATTCACCGATACCAATTAAAAAATGCAAATTCACAGATTAAGAAGTTCTCTGTCCAATTTAGTTTTCATATCTACACAAACAGAATATCTCTGCAGTAAATCCTGGCAAAACCCTGCAGAGCGTGTACAGAATTCTCTTTCCGAGCTCCCGGAAAGCTGCGGAGAAGCCGGGACCGGAGCAGGGTCTCTCGACAGAGCCCGTGGCTGGCTTTTTCTAAATTAGCTTAATTAATTAGCGTGCAACATTTTGCACTGACGAGTTATGAATTCCTTCTCAATTATTTGTTATCTAAATCTGTGCCAAATTTCAAGTAGATACCAGAGATGGGTCTCGAAATCTGAAATTTGTTTTAGTGCTCCGAGACTTGGAATGAGCCCAAATAGAAATAGGTCTCTCCCTTTCAGACTCCCTCGCTAAGTCAACCCATTCCATCCTCAGCCCACCGATCCTTCGAATTCACTATCTTTCCTGCTCATTCTCTCCACTTAGTAACCGTCTTTGCTACAACTTTCAGAGTTTGGAATCCTTGTTTCAATTGCCAATGTTTAATTCCACATCCCGAGAGAAGAAATGATCACAACATCTGATATCACAAATTTTCATGTTTAATCTCTTCAAGCAGGTTAAATGTATACATTGGAATGAACAAATAGACTCCCCGATTTAAAAAGAAATTGACCTTAATCGTGTGTTACCAGCCATATCTTAAGGGGACAGCCATATCTTAAAAAAACTATAAACTTTTGTTGAGCACAACATCATAACAATGATGGAGGACATTACTCCCAATATCTATAGACAGCTTTATGAAGATGATGTTTCATGCACTAAGGGTGTACTGAAGTCCTTTTAAATTTTAATGAATAAAGCTGTCCTTTCTCTGCATTGGACAAGGTTTGAGAATACAAATATTTTCCAGTAGGTAAATCTTATGTACTCTAACAGAGAGAAATTATAATTTAATTGATTGTGATGATTATTTAGCATGACAACAATGTTATAGCTCAAGAATAAGATTTACAATGCTGGGACTGCAGCACACGTGAAAATCTAAAGGTGTTGCTGATAGTTGGAGGAGATGGTTATTTGTTTTCTTGTCACACAGATACTAACAAACTCAGAGGCCTCCCTAAAGACAGCCTGGCCAAATAGCAAGAACGGCAAAAGTACCAAAGCAATTTGTTAAATGCAAAGATTTAACCCTGCCGGTTTGCTCCTAATCATTATTAATTGCCTGCAATCGCAGACATTAATTTACCAATTGTAGCAACATGCATCTTGGGTTTGGGCATATCATAATACATCAAGTGGGACAGGTGTTATAATTCAACTGGTCACAGCTGGAGAAAAGACAGCCACCCACATGCAAACAGCCTGCCAGCTTCTGCCATATCACAGAGACGGCTTTGGCTGCAGAGTAACTGGGATAAGAAGGATTTTACAGCAGCAGTACTGCTGCCAGTAACAAGTCCTGCAGTAACACTGTACACTGAACAGCTTTGAACCTGTACTTGGAATATCAATATTCAAGAAAAACATTTTAACAATAAAGCTGGTGATTATGCTTAATTTGATACTGTTCTTATGCCTCTTTTTCATCATTACATGTCAGTGTGTACAACTTTCTATCTTGATATCAGCCTGACAGTCAAGCCAGGTAAACTGAGAACATGAGGAACTATAACATTCTACCCTTTTCTTCCTACATAACAAGGCACCTTTATGGTTCTGAACAAGGTGATATACCCGCAACACATAAACACAAAAGGGCAGGAGCTGGAATCAAGAACTGGGAATTCATCTTCCTCCTGCTTTAATGACTTATTCATGCTGAGACACATTGGTATTCGAATCCATGTGGACAGACTGAATGGAGCTGCTGGTGCTTTCAGATTTATACCAGCTCGACTGCTAATGCATAGGTCACCTCATTTCTAGTGACAAACAAGGGCAGTAATTCACTCCATCTTGGGATACATTTTCACCTCCATTTGCAGCTGTAACCATTGTACAATACACAAGATGCTGGTATTACCACAGTCATTGACAATGCTTTCTTAGAATACAAACACTGCTTTGGAAATTATTCCTGTATTGCAGAACACAGGATAAATATAAAGAATCCACTTTTAATTATTGCTTGCCATTGATCACTCCACACATTATTTTATGATATGGACACGTCAGTAAAATGGGCAGAGCAACGGTTGAATGCATTTAATTTCCCAAATCAGAGACAGAAATCCACCACCTTCTCAGACCTGAAAGTCTGCAGCTGTACTAATGGGCATCATGGTGATTAATATCTGTTCTTCAAAAACCACTCCAAGAATCCAGAAATTATGCAAAACATATTACGCTTGGGTAGCTTACAACTCAATGGCATGAACGCTGGATTCTCCAATTTTAGGTAACACACCTCCACCTTCTTTTCTCCCCTCTCTTTCCTATGTTGCACCTTATTTTCACCTTCCATCTATATTCATCCCTGTGGCATTACATTTCACTCCTCTCCTCTCCTCATCCAACACCCTGTTGCTCCTTCTCATCCTGAGCTTTTGTCCACCCATTTGACAATTAACCCACCTCCCCCTCACCTGTCAGGCTTTGTCCTGCCCCCACCTCTTTTTCAGCTTTCCCCAGCCGACTACAATCAATCTGAAGAAGGGTTCCCACCTGAAACATCACCTAACTATGTCCTCCAGAGATGCTGCCTGACCCATTGAGTCTGAAGAAGGGTGTCAACCCAAAACATCACCCATTCCTTCTCTCCTGAGATGCTGCCTGACCCGCTGAGTTACTCCAGCATTTTGTGTCTACCTTCGGGTTATTCCAGCACCTTGTGGGGTTTTTTATTGTTAGGTCTCTACTACTTTGGTATAAACACCCAATCTTTTGGGGGGTGGTGAAGATGGAGAAAGACTACCACCAGCTTTTCTGGATCAAGTTGCAAGTCACAGACTTGGATTGTTTTCTCTGGAATGTTGGAGGTTGAAGGGAGACCTGATAGAAATATATAAAATTATGAGAGACATAGAAAGGGTAGACCGAAAGAACCTTTATCCCAGGATGGAAAAATCAAATACTGGAGCGCAAAGCTTTAAGGTGAGAGAGTCAAAATATTAAGGAGATATGCAGGGCAACTTTTTTTTTAAAAATACACAGGAGGGTGACGAGTGCTTGGAATGCATTGCCAGGGATAGTTGTTGAGGCAGATACGACAGAGACTTCTGGATAGGCATATGGATTTGTAGGAAAAGAAAGTATAGGGATTATGTGCAGGTAGATAAGAGATGGTCTTGGTACTATGCTCTGCACAGAATTTGTGGATCGAAGGGCCTGTCCTCGTGTTGTACTGCTCTCTGTAAGCTTGGACAGGCAAGGCTTGAATCAGCCAAACTTTGGAAGAGCAAGCGTTGACAATAGACAATAGACAATAGGTGCAGGAGGAGGCCATTCGGCCCTTCGAGCCAGCACCGCCATTCAATGTGATCATGGCTGATCATTCTCAATCAGTACCCCGTTCCTGCCTTCTCCCCATGCCCCCTGACTCCGCTATCCTTAAGAGCTCTATCTAGCTCTCTCTTGAATGCATTCAGAGAATTGGCCTCCACTGCCTTCTGAGACAGAGAATTCCACAGATTCACAACTCTCTGACTGAAAAAGTTTTTCCTCATCTCAGTTCTAAATGGCCTACCCCTTATTCTTAAACTGTGGCCCCTTGTTCTGGACTCCCCCTGATTTGATTGTAATGCTGAGGGGTTTGGTCGGGGTGGATGTGGAAAGAGACGAATAGACCCTTCAACAGGTGGAAGAGTCTGGCCTTTGACCTGAAAGACTCTCTTTCCACAGATGTTGCTCGAACTGCCGTTCCCAGCGTTTTGGGCTTTAGTTCAAATTTTCAACATCTGCAGTTTGTTTGATTTTCAATGGGTGCGAAGAGGATTTTTTGGGGTTTTTTTTGCGAAAGATCTTAGAATTAGGAATAATTGTTCAAAAATAGGGCTCAACTATTTAAGGCAGAAATAAGTTAAAGTTTGATCTCTCAGAAGTCTTACATCTTTGGAACTCCTCCTCAAAGGGCAGTAGAAATGGTCATTGAACTTTTTTTTTAAAGTAGATGGAGTCTTGATAGTTAAAAGATGAAAGGGATTTTTCCTGGGGGAGGGGTTGGGGCTGGGGAAGAGATAGATGTGAATGTGGGCTTGAGGTTATAATCAAACCAAGAATCATGATATTGAAGGACTGAGCAGGTTGAAGCATCTTATTCCTGTTCTGAGCTTGTATTTATGGAATTTTGTTCAAGAAAAATATGATATTTTTCAATACATTTTCATATTGAGGGAAAGGAACAGCATCACATGGTTGGTATCACTAACAGATTGCATTTCTATCCATCTGCCAATTAAAAATCTCCAATTCTGGATTGGTATTTGTACTTCAATTCACTTGTTAGATGACCAGCTACCAGCAGAGTAACAGGATTTCCAATCTATCATTTTCATTGTGGGTAACAACTTGCAACCCATTTCCACTCCACACAAGTGGATTGTACCATCACAAACCTGCTGGGATCAGAATATAGCCTGGAGCTATGAAACGCCTCCTTTTGCAATTTACTTGCTCGTATCATTCTCCAGGAAAGGCAAGTTCTAATTGTAAGATCATATGATACAAGCATAGAAATATTTCTCTCTAATAAACAAGTTTCCCCTCTTATTTCCAGATCTTGCATCTCAATCTCGTTTGTGAATATGGAGCTGATCCTCACTGCATCAGCATCGCCACTATGAGTAGTGCATCATGCTTAGGTGCCAGTAAAGCTGATTGGAATAATTTTGCTTTCCTTTGTAGCCTTTGAAGTCTGCCTTAGTTTGAAAGTTCTCATCCATGCCTTAGTTTATCTGTGTAATATTCATCTGAAATGGGTAGTGGGTGCACATGCAGGAAATCTTACAGAAGCAGCTAGGTGTGAGGGAAACACAATGTGTAATGATAATTATGAATGTTCTCACTTCAGATTAGAGAATGAAACAGTGAAATTGCACCATTTCATGGAGTATGTATGATATGTATTGGTGAACTGTGAATTTGAAATGGCAACTTCACCAGTTTTAATCTACACCAAAATGGGCTTTTTAAAAAAACAAAACAATTTTTTAACATTGTACACTGCTGGAGGCTATTTTCTTTCCCATCTTCTCAATGCCACTGGGAAAAAAAGCAAAGTGAAAGGAAGTAAACAAGAGTTTGGAAAACAACAGGGATATTAAAAACATTTTAAATAACAGATGTTTTGTCCCAGTCAGCATTGTTGTATTTCCTTAGTAAACAAGAAAACCTGGTTTATTCCACAAGTAAATATGTCAAGCACAAGTTAAACACACTGTCAGATATTTTAAGGTTGTTTATTGGAAATGAATGGTACAATGTGATGGATCATGGGTTTTCACATTTAAAGCCTGGGTTTATGCTCAACACTGATTAATGGGGTGAAAGTCTCGTCTGTTAACTACATAGGTTATGTGAAATGAACTTGGGTAATTTCAGAATGTAATCTTTCCTAAGTAGCAGTCACACAGAGAGACCGCAGGAGGGGTGGTGTGGTGTGGGAAACAACATTTGTACTGGTCACTCTAGCACTCTCCTGGCATGTTGTCAGGTCAGATGCAAGGCAACTAGCCTGCACGTTATTATTTATTTTGGGTAATATCATCCTTTGTACTTACCAGAATATATTGAGTCAGGGAGCAGGCAGCAGAGCCAAGACCTCCCTCTAATAATCATTAAGCATGGCAAGGATATACCCACTTGTGTATCGTATGCTTAATGCATCTCCCAAGAGCAGTCAAATTTTAATTCCTGCATGAACTCCTGATGGGAGCTTTGTTTATCATGCCAGAGGTAAATGCCTTAACCGAGATATACAGCATAGTAACAGGCCTTTTGGCCGGTCACATCAATGCCAACCATCCCGCATGTCTATCCTAATCCCACTTTAGACTATAGAGATACAGTACGGAAACAGGACCTTTGGCCCACCAAGTCGACCAGCAGTCACCCTGTACATTAGCACGATCCTATACACTGGGGACAATTTAACCAAACTCAACTAATCTACAAACTTGTACATCATTGGCGTGCAAGAGGAAATCAAATCACTCAGAGAAAACCCATGCAGTCACAGGGAGAATATACATACTCCGCACAGACACCCAAGGTCAGGATCAAACCCGGTCTCTGGCGCTATGAGGCAGGAACTCTACCATTGCACTGACCCTTGCCTGCATTGATTCCATGTCTCTCTATGCCCTGCTTATCTACCTGTCTAGATGTCTCCTAAATGTTGGCACTGTTCCTTCTCCTCTGGCAGCTCATTCCAGATACCCCAACTATTCAATGTTAAAAATTTATCCCTCAGATTTCATTTCAACCTCCTCCTTTTCACCTTAAATCTATGCTCTCTAGTTTTAGACACCCCTACCATGGGAAACAGACCCCAGATATCTGGCCTATCAATGTCTTTCATAATTTTACATACCTCAATCATGTCACCACTGTGTCTTCTTGCTTCAGGGAAAACAGAGGTAGTTGATCCAATCTCTCCTTATATTTCAAGTCTCCTATCCAGGCAACATCCTCATTAATCCTTTCTGCACCCTCTCTCATTTTATCACATCTTTCCTGTAATGTGGCAACCAGAAATGTACATGGTACCCCATGTGTGTCCTAACCAATGTTTTGTACAGCTAAAATGTCAACTCACCATATTGCACAGCTGCAACCAATGACAATAACAATCAAGTTATTACTTTTATTTCTAACACAATTTATGTCAGCTGCAAAGAACAAAGAACTCTTTTCTGGTACAAAATTGGGAGCAGGGAATGCAAAGAAGTGTACACAATGATGTAGAGCTTAAGAACACTCTACCATAATTATTTTGGCCTAAAGATGCTTTTAAAAATAAAAAATCATGACTGCTATTAACATCAAAAAGATAGGGTAATAATTTGAACATACAACGGAGTCATTTATACAACAAAACATTTTTGAATTAATGATTTTACCAACATATGATATGTGATACTGGAAATATCATGTATTTAGGCTCCCTTTCCTGTAATAGAGCTTTTAAAAAAAGTGATTTAACATGACATACCATTAAAATACTTGGGGAATAAGTGGTAAAGGTGAGTAAGCATATCTTCAACCAAATTACAGTTTCCTGGAGCATTTTGCTTTCCACTGTCCGACCTTTTAAAAAAAGTTTATATTTCACTTTCTTCATTCCTACCTACGAGGTCATTAATTTACTGTAATCCTCTGGTTCATGGGTTTTTGACTGCTTTTTGTCCACTTTGAGTTATCACTGCGTCTGTTTTCATTCTTTCTATGGCTGATTTCACTGATGCATTGTAACAAAAGCACCTTCAGGGCTCTCCTGATGGTTCAATAGATTTCTCGCAACAGCACCACAGACAGGACAGTCCCAGACACAATCCTCAATGTGTAATGAGATTGCTGATGTTAACTGAAGTGAAAATTGATATCCTAAATAGAATTAGGAAGGAGAAAAATCAACCAGTATCCTAGTTTCTGCCACTATTCGGTACGCAAGAAACATTTGAATACATTGATCTTTAGCTATGATGCTCCCTCTGGTCGATCGCTTGCCAATACCACCAAGGTTTGCAACTAAAGAATCAAGTGGCGGAAACCACACAATCACATGAAGCACACCAAAGGAATCAACAATGGCAAAAACAACCTGCAAATAACATTCTAAAAAGGTTGAAGAATTGCTTTCAACACCTTTGCCTCTGAAATGTGATTATCATATTCAGTTTTCATAATTTCCCCATTTTTCCCATGAATGTGTGTCTTGAATTAACAACTGCTACATGAGGGCACAGATCAGATAATTAGTAACAAAGCTGAAAATCCAAGATGGCAGCTTGGCTGACCAACTTTGATGTTGCAGCTCTCCAATCTGCTTTCCTGTCAAGCAAGACAACATCATGCAAGCATATAACTTTGCATCCATAGTGGCATAGACAAAGTCCCTTCGGCTGTCTCACTTAGACATTAATATTAAATACAGTCAACTCAACCAGCAAATTACCTTTTGCATACAACACAAACCAAAACACAGCAATTAATTGGAAGACAACAGTCTTCATAAACAACAGTGAGATGAATGAGGAACTCTTCATACAAAAATTGTTCAATAGCTTATTGGATAAAAATTGATCAGGAAACTAGGACAGCTCCAATATTTAATCAGTGAATAAGAGTCCCAACCCACATCAAATCTGAAGGAATCTTCCTTTAATAGTCCAACATTACCTGATGTGGCAGTTTTGATTACAGGGTAGAATTCCACTTTGGATGCAATTGAAAATAGGACATAGCAAGTTACTGAACCACAAGCTAACTAGCATAATTTCAAATTTCCAAAGTGATTTAGGATATTCATAATTGTAAAATACTCCAAGAACCATTGCAATCCAGTAGTCTAATCATTTTTTCTTTCCA